>NC_041391.1:326568937-326610593 GCF_002162155.2 Triticum dicoccoides | reverse complement strand
CGAAAGACGGGACACCTTTGCCTCTATCAGCTTTCATCTTATATTCGCAATATCCAGATTGCAATCTCAGTTTCTTGCTTGTTCTTCATTTGCTCGCAGGAAACAGACCCTCGTGGTTAGGTTGATCGTGCTCCGGCGTGGTCGATAACCTCTCGGAGTTGGTTTAGCGATTTCTAAGGCGCGACGTCCTCGCACGTTCGTAGTCGGATCGTCAAAGTCGACTTCCATCAAAGCGATATCCATCATCTCATCGAAAGACGGGACACCCCGCCTCTATCAAGTGGTATCAGATTTCCAGGTTGCTCGGTGAGATTTTATAGTTTTTTGTAGTTTAGATCGAGTCTGTTTTTCATACCTACAGTCCACGAAAAAGCCAAAAAAAATTAGGGTTAGTTCATCATATCCGAACCAATCTGAGCCTTTGCATAATCTTTTTAGGGTTTTGCTTTGTTGAATTTGCGGTTGCATCGTCGTGTCTAGTTGCTGGTCTTAGAGTCTAGTCTTTTAGAGTTTCGAGTTCTGGTCATAAGTTATCACGCCGCCGCCGCACCATCATCATCGCCCCTGCCATCTACCACCACCGCTTATCCGCCACCGCTGCGAATCCGTATCCATATACCACCATCGCTGTCATATACCACCACCGCTGCCATCTACCGCCATATATCCACCACCAATCCGAGTTCTTTTCATATTAGGTTTGTTTTCGAGATCCATCTAGTTTCCGATTCGTGTTTCCTAGCCGGAGTAGGTTTCGGACAAAAAAAAAGAGTCTGGAAACCACCCTCCGTTTAGGCCCAAAATTTTCGGAAAACGCACTTGACAAAAAAATTTCTGGCTATCCTAATTTTAGGTGTTTCTAAGCGTATTGAGACAGTCGCCGTTATAGAAAGTTTTTTTTGACCCGTTTCCAGTTTTGGGTCCAGGCAGTCGAAAAAAAAATTTGGTTGAAAAAATTTCGTGCCCATCCTGTCAGTTTGACCTGGGAAGAGTTTTGAGACACTCGCCATTATAGTGATTTTTCGCAAAAAAAAAGAGCAGCGCAAAAAAAAGAGCAAAAAAAAATTCCAGAGTGTGCTTTTCCCTTGTTTACGTGCAGCGCCGTGATTTTGTTAGTGTTCTAGGCTCGCGTCTCTAGCATGGTCTAGCCTAGGACCAGCACAGTACCGTCGTTGAGCGTTTATTCAACTTTGCATCTCTGAATTGATTATTGCTGACCCTTTTTGCTACCATATTATAAGCCTTCCCAGCTCCACTTACATCTACGTCGTGCGTTTGACTCTCCCTGGTAATCGCTCTATCCAAGCTTTGAGAGTTTTGACTACAACAGTTGCCGATCACCACCTGCTGCTGGGTAAGAACTGGTAAGAATTTGAGGTTTGCTTGACGGGTTTGTTATACACCACCACCACTTCTTAGTAGTCTGTAGGATCATATTCTTGTGTGTTTCTATTTGCTGCTAACCATGGTAGGATCACAAGCCGATGAGACTGATTGGGAGAACCTGACGAACAAACAACTACATGATAAATTTCAGCAAATGATGAGTGGACAGGTGCAAGATGTGTTAAACAGATTTGAAGAGGCCATGGAGAAGATAGATGGCATGGAGAAGACGTTCGAAACAAAGCTCGATAACAAGTTTAATGAATTGCTCGCGCGTCTTCCACCACCACCACCCGCTGCACCTAACGCACCTCTCCAACAACAACAACAACAACAACGACTACCTCCACGTCGCGAAACAGACCTCCGCCGAGCGAGCCGTGTCCCTCTTGCGTTTGGCCAAACTGTTGGTGCTGCTGTTGATACTTCTGTGGCTCCTGCTGTTGATGCGGAGGATGATGAGTATGCGGGCGATTATGAGGATGAGGTTGATCAAAATCCGAACTACGTGCAGCCACCAGCACCACCACCAGCAGGTTGACCTCAGGTATATATTCGTAATGGTAGGCCTGCACCACCACCTCAGGTACGAGATGATGTCCATATTCCTAAACTGAAATTGAATATTCCACCATTTGAGGGTAGATATGTTCCTGATATATATCTTACTTGGGAGTTAGAAACTGAACAACGATTTACATGTTTACAATATCCTGAGGAGAGACGGGTTGCTGCTGCTGTTTGTGCTTTCACTGGTTTTGCATGTGTATGGTGGTCTGAACATTGTAGATTATATCCTATTCCAACTACTTGGGCTGCTTTGAAAACTGCTATGCGTACGCGTTGGGTTCCACCATATTATCAACATGAGTTGCTTCAAAAATTGCAGCGTTTAAGACAAGGGAAAAATTCTGTAGAAGAATATTATCAGGAATTACAAACTGGCATGATTAGATGTGGTATTGTTGAGGAGAATGAAGCTATGCTTGCACGTTTTCTGGGTGGATTAAATAGAGAGATTCAGACCATTCTAGACTATAAGGAGTATACTAATATCACTCGTTTATTCCATCTTGCTTGTAAAGCTGAACGTGAAGTGCAGAATCGACAAGCATTGGCGCGAACTAACTTTTCTGCAGGCCGACCTTCATCATGGACACCGCGTGCATCTTCTACTTCAACTGCACCAGCACCTCAATTAGGTGCCTCCTCCAGTCGTGATACAAGAAAGCAGGCACAACCACCATTATCTGCCAAGAGCGCACCTGCCGGGCCTGCACAGAGTTCTTCTTCCATGGCATCAACAGGGCACACAAGTGATATTATTTGTCGTCGTTGTAAGGGAGGAGGTCATTATGCGAGAGAATGCAAATCTCCGCGTGTGATGATTGCTACTGCGGATGGTGGATATGAGTCCGCTAGTGACTATGATGAGGAGACTTTGGCTCTTACTACACGTCAAGAACATGGTGGAGATGATTTTGATCATGAGACGCAATACATGGCTCCTGAAGACGCTGACAGGTATGAATGTTTAGTTGCTCAATGTGTTTTGCGTGTGCAGGTCACACAAGCTGAGCAAAATCAGAGGCACAATTTGTTCCATACCAAGGGAGTTGTGAAGGAACGTTCTGTGCACGTCATCATAGACGGAGGTAGTTGCAACAACTTGGCTAGCATGGAGATGGTGGAGAAGCTTTCTCTCACCACAAGACCACATCCACATCCTTACTACATCCAATGGTTCAACAACAGCGGCAAGGTTAAGGTAACACGTACTGTTCGTGTGCATTTTAGTATCTCTACATATGCTGATTATGTTGATTGTGATGTGGTACCGATGCAAGCATGTTCCTTATTAATTGGTAGACCATGGCAATTTGATAAAAATTCTGTACACCATGATAGAAACAATCACTATACTCTTGTTCATAAGGATAAAAATATTACTTTGCTTCCCATGACTCCTGATTCCATTTTGAAAGATGATATTAATAGAGCTAATAAAGCAAAACAGGAGAAGAATAAGAGTGAAAATCAGATTGTGGCAAAAGAATTTGAGCAACAAATGAAGCCTAATAATAAACCATCTAGTGTTGCTTCTGAAATTAAATTGAAAAGTGCATGTTTATTTGCCACCAAATCTGATATTGATGAGCTAGATTTCAGCAAATCTGTTTGCTATGCTTTTGTGTGCAAAGAGGCATTATTTTCATTCGAGGACGTACCTTCCTCTTTGCCTCCTGCTGTCACTAACATTTTGCAGGAGTTCGCTGACGTCTTTCCACAACACGTGCCACCGAGATTACCGCCTATTCGAGGGATTGAGCATCAGATTATATGAGTGGTTAGTTATGCCTTTTGGGTTAACTAATGCACCTAGTACTTTCATGAGATTAATGAACGAAGTTTTACGTGCTTTCATTGGACGATTTGTGGTAGTTTACTTTGATGACATATTGATTTATAGCAGATCTTTGGAAGAACATTTGGAACATTTACGTGCTGTTTTTATTGCTCTACGTGATGCACGTTTGTTTGGTAACCTTGGGAAGTGCACCTTTTGCACCGACCGAGTATCTTTTCTTGGCTATGTTGTTACTCCACAGGGAATTGAAGTTGATAAAGCCAAGATTGAAGCTATTGAGAGTTGGCCGCAGCCCAAAACGGTCACACACGTCAGGAGTTTTCTTGGCCTCGCTGGATTCTATAGGCATTTTGTGAGAGATTTCAGCACCATTGCTGCACCTCTCAATGAGCTTACAAAGAAAGATGTGCCTTTTCTTTGGGGTACCGCACAGGAAGAAGCCTTCTCGGTATTGAAAGATAAGTTGACACATGCTCCTTTACTCCAACTTCCTGATTTTAATAAGACTTTCGAGCTTGAATGTGATGCTAGTGGAATTGGATTAGGAGGTGTGTTATTACAAGATGGCAAACCTGTTGCATACTTTTCTGAAAAATTGAGTGGGCCTAGTCTGAATTATTCTACTTACGATAAAGAATTATATGCTCTTGTTCGGACTTCAGAAACATGGCAACATTATTTATGGCCCAAAGAATTTGTTATACATTCTGATCATGAATCTTTGAAACATATTAAAAGTCAAGCTAAACTGAATCGTAGACATGCTAAATGGGTTGAATTCATTGAGACTTTCCCTTATGTCATTAAACACAAGAAGGGAAAAGAAAATGTTATTGCTGATGCATTGTCTCGTTGCTATACTATGCTTTCACAACTTGACTTCAAAATATTTGGTTTGGAGACCATCAAAGATCAATATGTGCATGATGCTGATTTTAAAGATGTAATGCAGAATTGCAAAGAAGGAAGAATGTGGAACAAGTTTGTCGTTAACGATGGATTTGTGTTTCATGCTAACAAGCTATGCATTCCAGCTAGCTCCGTTCGTCTTTTGTTGTTGCAGGAGGCACATGGAGGAGGATTAATGGGACACTTTGGTGTGAAGAAGACGGAGGACGTACTTGCTACACATTTCTTTTGGCCAAAGACGAGACGGGATGTTGAGCGTTTTATTGCTCGCTGCACTACATGTCAAAAAGCTAAGTCACGACTCAATCCTCATGGTTTATATATGCCTTTGCCTGTACCTAGTGTTCCTTGGGAGGATATATCTATGGACTTTGTTTTAGGTTTACCTCGAACAAAGAAGGGGAGGGATAGCATATTTGTTGTCGTGGATAGATTCTCGAAAATGGCACACTTTATACCATGTCATAAAAGCGATGATGCTGTTAATGTTGCTGATTTGTTCTTTCGTGAAATTATTCGCTTGCATGGTGTGCCAAATACTATTGTTTCAGATCGTGATACTAAATTTCTTAGCCACTTTTGGAGATGTTTATGGGCTAAGTTGGGGACTAACTGCTTTTTAGTACTACTTATCACCCCCAAACTGATGGCCAAACTGAAGTAGTCAATAGAACATTGTCTACTATGCTTAGGGCTGTTTTGAAGAGTAATAAGAAAATGTGGGAGGAATGCTTGCCTCATATTGAAGTTGCTTATAATCGTTCATTGCATTCTACTACTAAGATGTGCCCTTTTGAAGTTGTGTATGGTTTCCTACCTCGTGCACCTATTGATTTGTTGCCTCTTCCATCTTTGGAGAAGGTTAATTTGTTGCTAAACAACGTGCTGAATTGATTTTAAAAATGCATGAGTTAACAAAGGAAAACATTGAGCGTATGAATGCCAAATATAAACTTGCTGGAGATAAGGGTAGAAAACATGTTCTGTTTGCACCTGGAGATCTTGTTTGGTTACATTTGCGTAAGGATAGATTTCCTGATTTGCGCAAATCAATGCTCATGCCACGGGCTGATGGTCCCTTTAAGGTGTTAGAGAAAATAAATGATAATGCATATAAACTTGAGCTGCCTGCAGATTTTGGGGTTAGTCCCACTTTTAACATTGCAGATTTGAAGCCTTATTTGGGTGAGGAAGATGAACTTCCGTCGAGGACGACTTCATTTCAAGAAGGGGAGGATGATGAGGACATCAATACAATTGTTACACCCACAGGCCCTGCTGCTATACATACTGGACCAATTACTAGAGCTCGCGCACGCCAACTAAATTACCAGGTACTTTTGTTTTCTTGGTAATGATTCTAATGTTCATGAGAATATGATGCTGCCTAAATTGGATACATTTGTTTTGCTTACAAATAAAGGGCCTAGCTTGGAGAAGGATGAACATTGGAACAAGAACAAGCATGGAGATGATGCCATGCGCAAGGGGAACAGGAACGGAGTTACAAGTGATGATTTCAGGACTTTGAAGCCACCATAATGGGTGCATGAAGCCTTGGACGAAATATACAAGATGCCACTTCATAAATTTCGTCCCGAGGTTATTATAGGTGATGCGTCACCTTATTATTGGGCCAGGCCTGATGAGGACATGACTACCTTGGATATGACCAAAAATATTGCATATATGCATATTTGTCAGGTGATTTCTAGTGCAAACTATTCAATAATCTATTTATGTTATCCAGAACAAAAATACTTCACACACTTTTGTGTTTTGTCTAATTGCAGGTGTATAGGACATTTGTACAATCCACATATGAAGATAAGGAAGAAAGAGATGTTTATTTGCTGTCCAAAAAGTTCTCTCACGTCACTTTTAGCCCAAGAGAAGATAGAGTCCAAGTCTCTCACGTTCTGGATTCAGATTCGGACTGCACAGACATACCTGACTCAAAACGCACACAAGTTTTTCATACGGACTCCGAATTGGGTGATTCTTTTTTTGTTGGAAACTAGATTTCGTGCACTTTCCAATCCAATTGGAATCACCTTCAAATTCGTCCGGAGCGTTGAGTTGTGGACGAAACAATCTGATGCTGCAGCAGAATCCGAGTCAAACTACAAGTCCAAAGGTGTTACATCACCTCCACTTGGGCCCATTGGCCTTGTACGACCTAGATTTAGTTTTAGGCTGCCTTGGGACGTCCTCCCACCTCCTTGGACGCCACCCCTTGCTCCTATATATGTAGATCCATCTAGTAGCTTTTCCTTGGGATTTGTTTAGTTAAAAGTTAGCCAACGCAACTTCGTGTACTTCGTTTGTGTCCAACGACCAGACCAAGACCGCTTTCGGATCCCCACCTTTATCAATACTTCATACATATTTGCAATATTCAGATTGCTTTTATCATATTCTTGCTCGTTCTTCGATTGCTTGCAGGAATAGACCTTCGTGGTCAGGTTGATCGTGCACCGGCGTGGTCAATAACCTCTGGAGATTGGTTTAGTGATTTCTAAGGCGCAACGTCGTGCACGTTTGTAGTCGGATCGTCAAAGTCGTCTCCACCAAATCGATAGTTACCATCTCATCGAAAGATCGGGACACCTCCGCCCCTATCAAGTGGTATCAGTTTTCAGGTTGCTCGGTGAGAATTTCCAGTTTTCCTAGATTAGATTTATTTTCTTACCTATTGTCCAAGAAAAAGCCACAAAAAAAGAGTTAGATCTATTCATCCTTGGTCCAAGCCAGTCTGAGCCTTTGCAATTTTCTTTTCATTGCTTGCATAGTTGAATTATCGGTTGCATCGTCGTGTCGAGTTGCTGGTCTTAGTGTCTAGTTCGTTTAGAGTTTCGAGTTCTGTTCACATTAGTCACGTCGCCACTGCATCGTTATCCCTTCCGCTGTCCACCACCCATCCATCAATTTCCACCACGTGCTACCCACCATTCATTGTCATAATAATAGTTGAGATCGTTCACATCTTCACTTGATCCAATCTGCATCTTATCTAGTTTGTTTTGGAAAGAGGGAGAAAAAAAGAGAGAAAAAAAAGAGAGAAAAAAAGGAAAAAAAAAGTCAGAGAAAAAAAAGGAGAGAAAGAAAAAAAAAGCTTGAGTTAGTAGCATTCTTTGAAAGAATTTATCAGAAAATTGTCTCAAACTTTTCAAGAGGAAAGTTGGAGAGAGAGTTCTTGTATATCCTGCTTGGCAGTTGTTTTTCATCATTATCTTCACTGCCGTTGTGATCTTCACTTATATCTTGCTGTCAAGAGCTACTTAGTATCCTTCATTGATGCTAGTTGTGCTACGCCGTGACCTCATTAGTGTTCTAGGCTCGCGTCTCTAGTCCTGTCTAGCCTAGGACCAGCACAGTACCGTCGTTGAGCGTTTATTCAACATTGCATCTTTGAATTGATTATTGCTAATCTTTTGCTACCATATATAGCCAACCCAGCTCCACATATTTCTACACCGTGTATACGTACGCTCCCCTGACAATCGCTTTACTCAATATTTGGAGTTACTTGACACCGCTGGTTGCCGATCACCGCCTGCTGCATGGTAAGAACTTGTAAGACATTGATATTTGCTTTACTGTGAGCGTTTTACCACCACATCCTAGTAGTTGTAGGAACATTATTTTTGGGTTTTGTTTCTTGTTCTACTAATCATGACAGGATCCAGAGTCAATTCATGGGCTTTGTCGATCGCGGGAGACGTGCCACCACCTTTGCAAATACCACAACCGTCACGAGAGGTGCACAAACATCCAAATGCACATGATCAGGTTAATGTATCTATACCACCATTTAATGGCCGTTTTAAACCAGCTTTATATATTGAATGGGAGTTCGACATAAAAAATATATTTGCTTCCCATAATTTCGATGAACATAAAAAGGTTAAGGTTGCGGTTGGTTCTTTCACTGGTTATGCTTTGGTTTGGTGGAGTGAATATTGTCGGTTACACCCTGATTATATACCTACTACTTGGGATGATTTGAAACTTGCCATGCGACATACTTTCGTCCCTGCTTATTATACTCGTGACATGATTAAGAAGTTGCAACACTTAAAACAAGGTAGTGAAACTGTAACAAAATATTATGATGATTTACAAACTACCTTGTTGCATTCCTCTTTAGAAGAAAGTGAAGATGATTTTATGGATAGATTTTGGGGAGGATTAAACCGTGATATTCAAGAGATACTAATTCATGAAGAGTGTTATCCTATGGACCATTTGTTTCATCTTGCTTGCATAGCTGAACAGGAAATAAAACGACGTGTTGGCCACGATGAGAACAAGCGCCCGGTGCACATTCCAAGAGTTGATATGATTGTTCCTTCATCTACTAGGCATACTATGACAACCACATCCATTATTGTCAGGACTACATCACCTCCACCATGTGACACATCGCCCCCGAGAGTGGCTACATCATCTGAGTTGATCATAAGAGGTAATGACAAAGGTACTGATCTTCCATCTCTACATGAGAATGATGAATGCCTTCTCAATTTGAATGCACCATCTGATGAGCTACCCACTACTTTGATCACACCACCTATTTTAGAGGACTACGTTGATAATTTGACTTTGCCATGTGATCAAACAACTGAAATACCAACAATTTTGAGTGCACCCATTGAATTAACTATTGATGCAAAAGAACCAATGTTTAATCATTTTGATATGACCTCTAATCTTGGTGATGATTCTGTGTTGAATGACTTATTGCATGTTTGCTTATTTAAGCATGTTGTAGCATGTAAATTTGATGCAAGTAAGGTTTATTCACCAATGTTGGGATGGTTTAATGATGAACATTGTCAATCTTTTGAAATGAATAAGAGCTTCACTTATATGTGCAAACTGAGTTGCAATATTTCATGCCTTCTACTTCTTGTGCTAATTTTTTGGCTTTAGATTTTATGAACTATGCAAGTTACTCATCTATTCATGTGTCATATATGCAAAAATCAAGGGAAGTAAAAATGGATGACATATACATATATAACATGTACACCTTGTCTCTTTTGTTAGCCACATTTCAGATTAAGCAACGCCGAGGACGGCTTTATTTTCAAGAAGGGGAGGATGATGAGGACATGACTACCTTGGATATGACCAAAAATATTGCATATATGCATATTTGTCAGGTGATTTCTAGTGCAAACTATTCAATAATCTATTTATGTTATCCAGAACAAAAATACTTCACACACTTTTGTGTTTTGTCTAATTGCAGGTGTATGGGACATTTGTACAATCCACATATGAAAATAAGGAAGAAAGAGATGTTTATTTGCTGTCCAAAAAGTTCTCTCACGTCACTTTTGGCCCAAGAGAAGATAGAGTCCAAGTCTCTCACGTTCTGGATTCAGATTCGGACTGCACAGATATACCTGACTCAAAACGCACACAAGTTTTTCATACGGACTCCGAATTGGGTGATTCTTTTTTTGTTGGAAACTAGATTTCGTGCACTTTCCAACCCAATTGGAATCACCTTCAAATTCGTCCGGAGCGTTGAGTTGTGGACGAAACAATCTGATGCTGCAGCAGAATCCGAGTCAAACTACAAGTCCAAAGGTGTTACATCACCTCCACTTGGGCCCATTGGCATTGTACGACCTAGATTTAGTTTTAGGCTGCCTTGGGACGTCCTCCCACCTCCTTGGCCGCCACCCCTTGCTCCTATATAAGTAGATCCATCTAGTAGCTTTTCCTTGGGATTTGTTTAGTTAAAAGTTAGCCATTGCAACTTCGTGTACTTCGTTTGTGTCCAACGACCAGACCAAGACCGCTTCCGGATCCCCACCATTATCAATACCTCATATATATTTGCAATATTCAGATTGCTTTATCATATTCTTGCTCGTTCTTCGATTGCTTGCAGGAATAGACCTTCGTGGTCAGGCTGACCGTGCTTCCGGCGTCGTCAGTAACCTCAGGAGATTGGTTTAGCGATTGCTAAGGCGCAACGTCGTGCACGTTTGTAGTCGGATTGTCAAAGTCATCTCCACCAAATCGATAGTTATCATCTCATCGAAAGATCGGGACCCTCGCTTCTATCAAGTGGTATCAGAGCTACTAATCATGACAGGATCCAGAGTTAATTCATGGGCTTTGTCGATCGCGGGAGACGTGCCACCACCTTTGCAAATACCACAACCGTCACGAGAGGTGCACAAACATCCAAATGCACATGATCAGGTTAATGTATCTATACCACCATTTAATGGCCGTTTTAAACCTGCTTTATATATTGAATGGGAGTTCGACATAAAAAATATATTTGCTTCCCATAATTTCGATGAACATAAAAAGGTTAAGGTTGCGGTTGGTTCTTTCACTGGTTATGCTTTGGTTTGGTGGAGTGAATATTGTCGGTTACACCCTGATTATATACCTACTACTTGGGATGATTTGAAACTTGCCATGCGACATACTTTCGTCCCTGCTTATTATACTCGTGACATGATTAAGAAGTTGCAACACTTAAAACAAGGTAGTGAAACTGTAACAAAATATTATGATGATTTACAAACTACCTTGTTGCATTCCTCTTTAGAAGAAAGTGAAGATGATTTTATGGATAGATTTTGGGGAGGATTAAACCGTGATATTCAAGAGATACTAATTCATGAAGAGTGTTATCCTATGGACCATTTGTTTCATCTTGCTTGCAAAGCTGAACAGGAAATAAAATGACGTGTTGGCCATGAGGAGAACAAGCGCACGGTGCACATTCCAAGAGTTGATATGATTGTTCCTTCAACTACTAGGCATACTATGACAACCACATCCGTTGTTGTCAGGACTACATCACCTCCACCATGTGACACATCGCCCCCGAGAGTGGCTACATCATCTGAGTTGATCATAAGAGGTAATGACAAAGGTACTGATCTTCCATCTCTACATGAGAATGATGAATGCCTTGTCAATTTGAATGCACCATCTGATGAGCTACCCACTACTTTGATCACACCACCTATTTTAGAGCACTACGTTGATAATTTGACTTTGCCATGTGATCAAACAACTAAAATACCAACAATTTTGAGTGCACCCATTGAATTAACTATTGATGCAAAAGAACCAATGTTTAATCATTTTGATATGACCTCTAATCTTGGTGATGATTCTGTGTTGAATGACTTATTGCATGTTTGCTTATTTAAGCATGTTGTAGCATGTAAATTTGATGCAAGTAAGGTTTATTCACCAATGTTGGGATGGTTTAATGATGAACATTGTCAATCTTTTGAAATGAATAAGAGCTTCACTTATATGTGCAAACTGAGTTGCAATATTTCATGCCTTCTACTTCTTGTGCTAATTTTTTGGCTTTAGATTTTATGAACTATGCAAGTTACTCATCTATTCATGTGTCATATATGCAAAAATCAAGGGAAGTAAAAATGGATGACATATACATATACAACATGTACACCTTGTCTCTTTTGTTAGCCACATTTCAGATTAAGCAACGCCGAGGACGGCTTTATTTTCAAGAAGGGGAGGATGATGAGGACATGACTACCTTGGATATGACCAAAAATATTGCATATATGCATATTTGTCAGGTGATTTCTAGTGCAAACTATTCAATAATCTATTTATGTTATCCAGAACAAAAATACTTCACACACTTTTGTGTTTTGTCTAATTGCAGGTGTATGGGACATTTGTACAATCCACATATGAAGATAAGGAAGAAAGAGATGTTTATTTGCTGTCCAAAAAGATTTCTCACGTCACTTTTAGCCCAAGAGAAGATAGAGTCCAAGTCTCTCACGTTCTGGATTCAGATTCGGACTGCACAGACATACCTGACTCAAAACGCACACAAGTTTTTCATACGGACTCCGAATTGGGTGATTCTTTTTTTGTTGGAAACTAGATTTCGTGCACTTTCCAATCCAATTGGAATCACCTTCAAATTCGTCCGGAGCGTTGAGTTGTTGACGAAACAATCTGATGCTGCAGCAGAATCCGAGTCAAACTACAAGTCCAAAGGTGTTACATCACCTCCACTTGGGCCCATTGGCCTTGTACGACCTAGATTTAGTTTTAGGCTGCCTTGGGACGTCCTCCCACCTCCTTGGCCGCCACCCCTTGCTCCTATATATGTAGATCCATCTAATAGCTTTTCCTTGGGATTTGTTTAGTTAAAAGTTAGCCAACGCAACTTCGTGTACTTCGTTTGTGTCCAACGACCAGACCAAGACCGCTTTCGGATCCCCACCTTTATCAATACTTCATACATATTTGCAATATTCAGATTGCTTTTATCATATTCTTGCTCGTTCTTCGATTGCTTGCAGGAATAGACCTTCGTGGTCAGGTTGATCGTGCACCGGCGTGGTCAATAACCTCTGGAGATTGGTTTAGTGATTGCTAAGGCGCAACGTCGTGCACGTTTGTAGTCGGATCGTCAAAGTCGTCTTCACCAAATCGATAGTGACCATCTCATGAAAGATCGGGACACCCCGCCTCTATCAAGGCCCATGTAATTTCGAAATACATAAGTATAGGCTATTTTTAGAGTCCGTATGTGTGGGGAAACAAGAGATATGGTTGATTTCGGACCCCTCCACCAAGGGCCACGAAATTCCCCCCTCTTCCTCCATATATACAGCCCTTAGGGCATCGTTTAGACTTTGGGTTTTGTTTAGATTAAAAGTTCGCCATAGCTGCAACATCGCGTACTTCGTTTGTGTTCAACGAGCAGACAAAGGCGTCATAGAACCCCACCTTGATCAATAAAGCTTTCATCTTATATTCGCAATATCCAGATTGCAATCTTAGTTTCTTGCTTGTTCTTCGTTTGCTCGCGGGAAACAGACCCTCGTGGTCAGGTTGATCGTGCTCCGGCGTGGTCGATAACCTCTCGGAGTTGGCTTAGCGATTGCTAAGGCGTGACGTCCTCGCACATTCGTAGTCGGATCGTCAAAGTCGACTTCCACCAAAGCGATATCCATCATCTCATCGAAAGACGGGACACCCCGCCTCTATCACGAGCCGTGTTCCTCTTGCGTTTGGCCAAACTGTTGGTGCTGCTGTTGATACTTCTGTGGCTCCTACTGCTGATGCGGAGGAGGATGATTATGTGGGAGATTACGAGGATGAGGTTGCTCAAAATCAGAACTACGTGCAACCACCAGCACCACCACCAGCAGGTCGTCCTCAGGTATATATTCGTAATGGTAGGCCTGCACCACCACCTCAGGTACGAGATGATGTCCATATTCCTAAACTGAAATTGAATATTCCACCATTTGAGGGTAGATATGTTCCTGATATATATCTTACTTGGGAGTTAGAAACTGAACAACGTTTTACATGTTTACAATATCCCGAGGAGAGACGGGTTGCTGCTGCTGTTTGTGCTTTCACTAGTTTTGCATGTGTCTGGTGGTCTGAACATTGTAGATTATATCCTATTCCAACTACTTGGGCTGCTTTGAAAACTGCTATGCGTACGCGTTGGGTTCCACCATATTATCAACGTGAATTGCTTCAAAAATTGCAGCGTTTAAGACAAGGAAAAAATTCTGTAGAAGAATATTATCATGAATTACAAACTGGCATGATTCGATGTGGTATTGTTGAGGAGAATGAAGCTATGCTTGCACGTTTTCTGGGTGGATTAAATAGAGAGATTCAGACCATTCTAGACTATAAGGAGTATACTAATATCACTCGTTTATTCCATCTTGCTTGTAAAGCTGAACGTGAAGTGCAGGATCGACAAGCATTGGCGCGAACTAACTTTTCTGCAGGCCGACCTTCATCATGGACACCACGTGCATCTTCTACTTCAACTGCACCAGCACCTCAATCAGGTGCCTCCTACAGCCGTGATACAAGAAAACAGGAACAACCACCATTATCTGCCAAGAGCGCACCTGCCGGGCCTGCACAGAGTTCTTCTTCTTCCAGGGCATCAACAGGGCACACAAGTGATATTATTTGTCGTCGTTGTAAGGGAGGAGGTCATTATGCGAGAGAATGCAAATCTCCGCGTGTGATGATTGCTACCGAGGGTGGTGGATATAAGTCCGCTAGTGACTATGATGAGGAGACATTGGCTCTTATTACACGTGAAGAACATGGTGGAGATGATTCTGATCATGAGACGCAATACATGGCTCCTGAAGACGCTGACAGGTATGAATGTTTAGTTGCTCAACGTGTTTTGAGTGTGCAGGTCACACAAGCTGAGAAAAATCAGAGGCACAATTTGTTCCATACCAAGGGAGTTGTGAAGGAACGTTCTGTGCGCGTCATAATAGACGGAGGGAGCTGCAACAACTTGGCTAGCATGGAGATGGTGGAGAAGCTTTCTCTCACCACAAGACCACATCCACATCCTTACTACATCCAATGGTTCAACAACAGCGGCAAGGTTAAGGTAACACGTACTATTCATGTGCATTTTAGTATCTCTACATATGCTGATTATGTTGATTGTGATGTGGTACCTATGCAAGCATGTTCCTTATTACTTGGTAGACCATGGCAATTTGATAAAAATTCTGTACACCATGGTAGAAACAATCACTATACTCTTGTTCATAAGGATAAAAATATTACTTTGCTTCCTATGACTCCTGATTCCATTTTGAAAGATGATATTAATAGAGCTAATAAAGCAAAACAGGAGAAGAATAAGAGTGAAAATCAGATTGTGGCAAAAGAATTTGAGCAACAAATGAAGCCTAATAATAAACCATCTAGTGTTGCTTCTGAAATTAAATTGAAAAGTGCATGTTTATTTGCCTCCAAATCTGATATTGATGAGCTAGATTTCAGCAAATCTGTTTGCTATGCTTTTGTGTGCAAAGAGGCATTATTTTCATTCGAGGACGTGCCTTCCTCTTTGCCTCCTACTATCACTAACATTTTGCAGGAGTTCGCTGACGTTTTTCCACAAGACGTGCCACCGGGATTACCGCCTATTCGAGGGATTGAGCATCAGATTGACTTAATTCCCGGTGCTTCACTGCCAAACCGTGCACCATACCGTACCAATCCAGAGGAGACGAAGGAGATTATGCGTCAAGTACAAGAGCTTCTCGACAAAGGTTATATACGCGAATCCCTTAATCCTTGTGCTGTTCCTATTATTCTAGTGCCGAAAAAGGATGGTACATCACGTATGTGTGTTGATTGTAGAGGCATTAATAATATTACTATTCGTTATCGTCATCCTATTCCTAGGCTAGATGATATGCTTGATGAATTGAGTGGCTCTACAATATTCTCCAAAGTTGATTTGCGTAGTGGCTACCATCAAATTCGTATGAAATTGGGAGATGAATGGAAAACAGCATTTAAAACTAAGTTTGGATTATATGAGTGGTTAGTCATGCCTTTTGGGTTAACTAATGCACCTAGTACTTTCATGAGATTAATGAACGAAGTTTTACGTGCTTTCATTGGACGATTTGTGGTAGTTTACTTTGATGACATATTGATTTATAGCAAATCTTTGGAAGAACATTTGGAACATTTACGTGCTGTTTTTATTGCTCTACGTGATGCACGTTTGTTTGGTAACCTTGGGAAGTGCACCTTTTGCACCGACCGAGTATCTTTTCTTGGCTATGTTGTTACTCCACAGGGAATTGAAGTTGATAAAGCCAAGGTTAAAGCTATTGAGAGTTGGCCGCAGCCCAAAACGGTCACACAAGTGAGGAGTTTTCTTGGCCTCGCTGGATTCTATAGGCGTTTTGTGAGAGATTTCAGCACCATTGCTGCACCTCTCAATGAGCTTACAAAGAAAGATGTGCCTTTTCTTTGGGGTACCGCACAAGAAGAAGCCTTCACGGTATTGAAAGATAAGTTGACACATGCTCCTTTACTCCAACTTCCTGATTTTAATAAGACTTTTGAGCTTGAATGTGATGCTAGTGGAATTGGATTAGGAGGTGTGTTATTACAAGATGGCAAACCTGTTGCATACTTTTCTGAAAAATTGAGTGGGCCTAGTCTGAATTATTCTACTTATGATAAAGAATTATATGCTCTTGTTCGGACTTTAGAAACATGGCAACATTATTTATGGCCCAAATAATTTGTTATACATTCTGATCATGAATCTTTGAAACATATTAAAAGTCAAGCTAAACTGAATCGTAGACATGCTAAATGGGTTGAATTCATTGAGACTTTCCCTTATGTCATTAAACACAAGAAGGGAAAAGAAAATGTTATTGCTGATGCATTGTCTCGTCGCTATACTATGCTTTCACAACTTGACTTCAAAATATTTGGTTTGGAGACCATCAAAGATCAATATGTGCATGATGCTGATTTTAAAGATGTAATGCAGAATTGTAAAGAAGGAAGAATGTGGAACAAGTTTGTCGTTAACGATGGATTTGTGTTTCGTGCTAACAAGCTACGCATTCCAGCTAGCTCTGATAAGGACATGACTACCTTGGATATGACCAAAAATATTGCATATATGCATATTTGTCAGGTGATTTCTAGTGCAAACTATTCAATAATCTATTTATGTTATCCAGAACAAAAATACTTCACACACTTTTGTGTTTTGTCTAATTGCAGGTGTATGGGACATTTGTACAATCCACATATGAAGATAAGGAAGAAAGAGATGTTTATTTGCTGTCCAAAAAGTTCTCTCACGTCACTTTTGGCCCAAGAGAAGATAGAGTCCAAGTCTCTCACGTTCTGGATTCAGATTCGGACTGCACAGACATACCTGACTCAAAACGCACACAAGTTTTTCATACGGACTCCGAATTGGGTGATTCTTTTTTTGTTGGAAACTACATTTCGTGCACTTTCCAACCCAATTGGAATCACCTTCAAATTCGTCCGGAGCGTTGAGTTGTGGACGAAACAATCTGATGCTGCAGCAGAATCCGAGTCAAACTACAAGTCCAAAGGTGTTACATCACCTCCACTTGGGCCCATTGGCCTTGTACGACCTAGATTTAGTTTTAGGCTGCCTTGGGACGTCCTCCCACCTCCTTGGCCGCCATCCCTTGCTCCTATATAAGTAGATCCATCTAGTAGCTTTTCCTTGGGATTTGTTTAGTTAAAAGTTAGCCAACGCAACTTCGTGTACTTCGTTTGTGTCCAACGACCAGACCAAGACCGCTTACGGATCCCCACCATTATCAATACCTCATATATATTTGCAATATTCAGATTGCTTTATCATATTCTTGCTCGTTCTTCGATTGCTTGCAGGAATAGACCTTCGTGGTCAGGCTGACCGTGCTTCCGGCATCGTCAGTAACCTCAGGAGATTGGTTTAGCGATTGCTAAGGCACAACGTCGTGCACGTTTGTAGTCGGATCGTCAAAGTCGTCTCCACCAAATTGATAGTTATCATCTCATCGAAAGATCGGGACACCCTCGCCTCTATCACACGTGAGGAGTTTTCTTGGCCTCGCTGGATTCTATAGGCGTTTTGTGAGAGATTTCAGCACCATTGCCGCACCTCTCAATGAGCTTACAAAGAAAGATGTGCCTTTTCTTTGGGGTACCGCACAGGAAGAAGCCTTCTCGGTATTGAAAGATAAGTTGACACATGCTCCTTTACTCCAACTTCCTGATTTTAATAAGACTTTTGAGCTTGAATGTGATGCTAGTGGAATTGGATTAGGAGGTGTGTTATTACAAGATGGCAAACCTGTTGCATACTTTTCTGAAAAATTGAGTGGGCCTAGTCTGAATTATTCTACTTATGATAAAGAATTATATGCTCTTGTTCGGACTTTAGAAACATGGCAACATTATTTATGGCCCAAAGAATTTGTTATACATTCTGATCATGAATCTTTGAAACATACTAAAAGTCAAGCTAAACTGAATCGTAGACATGCTAAATGGGTTGAATTCATTGAGACTTTCCCTTATGTCATTAAACACAAGAAGGGAAAAGAAAATGTTATTGCTGATGCATTGTCTCGTCGCTATACTATGCTTTCACAACTTGACTTCAAAATATTTGGTTTGGAGACCATCAAAGATCAATATGTGCATGATGCTGATTTTAAAGATGTAATGCAGAATTGTAAAGAAGGAAGAATGTGGAACAAGTTTGTTGTTAACGATGGATTTGTGTTTCGTGTTAACAAGCTATGCATTCCAGCTAGCTCCGTTCGTCTTTTGTTGTTGCAGGAGGCGCATGGAGGAGGATTAATGGGACACTTTGGCATGAAGAAGACGGAGGGCGTACTTGCTACATATTTCTTTTGGCCAAAGATGAGACGGGATGTTGAGCGTTTTATTGCTCGCTGCACTACATGTCAAAAAGCTAAGTCACAGTTCAATCCTCATGGTTTATATATGCCTTTGCCTGCACCTAGTGTTCCTTGGGAGGATATATCTATGGACTTTGTTTTAGGTTTACCTCGAACAAAGAAGGGGAGGGATAGCATATTTGTTGTCGTGGATAGATTCTCGAAAATGGCACACTTTATACCATGTCATAAAAGCGATGATGCTGTTAATGTTGCTGATTTGTTCTTTCGTGAAATTATTCGCTTGCATGGTGTGCCAAATACTATTGTTTCAGATCGTGATACTAAATTTCTTAGCCACTTTTGGAGATGTTTATGGGCTAAGTTGGGGACTAAACTGCTTTTTAGTACTACTTGTCACCCCCAAACTGATGGACAAACTGAAGTAGTCAATAGAACGTTGTCTACTATGCTTAGGGCTGTTTTGAAGAATAATAAGAAAATGTGGGAGGAATGCTTGCCTCATATTGAATTTGCTTATAATCGTTCATTGCATTCTACTACTAAGATGTGCCCTTTTGAAGTTGTGTATGGTTTCCTACCTCGTGCACCTATTGATTTGTTGCCTCTTCCATTGATAGAGGCAAAGGTGTCCCGTCTTTCGATGAGATGGTGGATTTCGCTTTGGTGGAAGTCGACTTTGACGATCCGACTACGAACGTGCGAGGACGTCGCGCCTTAGCAATCGCTAAACCAACTCCGAGAGGTTATTGACCACGCCGGAGCACGATCAACCTGACCATGAGGGTCTGTTTCCTGCGAGCAAACGAAGAACAAGCAAGAAACTGAGATTGCAATCTGGATATTGCGAATATAAGATGAAAGCTTTATTGATCAAGGTGGGGTTCTGTGACGCCTTTGTCTGGTCGTTGAACACAAACGAAGTACGCGAAGTTGCAGCTATGGCGAACTTTTAATCTAAACAAAACCCAAGGTCTAAACGATGCCCTAAGGGCTGTATATATGGAGGAAGAGGGGGTGGATTTCGTGGCCCTTGGTGGAGGTGTCCGAAATCAACCCTATCTCTTGTTTCCCCACATATACGGACTCTAAAAATAGCCTATACTTATGTATTTCGAAATTACATGGGCCTGGCCCAATAATAAGGTGACACAGCACCTAAAATAGCCTCGGGACGAAATTTATGAAGTGGCATCTTGTATATTTCGTCCAAGGCTTCATGCACACATTATGGTGGCTTCAAAGTCCTGAAATCATCACTTGTAACTCCGTTCTTGTTCCCCTTGCGCATGCCATCATCTCCATGCTTGTTCTTGCTCCAATGTTCATCCTTCTCCAAGCTAGGCCCTTCATTTGTAAGCAAAACAAATGTATCCAATTTAGGCAGCATCATATTCTCATGAACATTAGAATCATTACCAAGAAACGAAAGTACCTGATAATTTAGTTGGCGTGCACGAGCTCTAGTAATTGGTCCAGTATGTATAGCAGCAGGGGCTGTGGGTGTAACAATTGTATTGATGTCCTCATCATCCTCCCCTTCTTGAAATGAAGTCGTCCTCACCCACATAATGCTTCAAATCTGCAATGTTAAAAGTGGGACTAACCCCAAAATCTGCAGGCAACTCAAGTTTATATGCATTATCATTTATTTTCTCTAACACCTTAAAGGGACCATCAGCACGTGGCATTAGCTTTGATTTGCGCAAATCAGGAAATCTATCCTTACGCAAATGTAACCAAACAAGATCTCCAGGTGCAAACACAACATGTTTTCTACCCTTATCTCCAGCAAGTTTATATTTAGCATTCATACGCTCAATGTTTTCCTTAGTTAACTCATGCATTTTTAAAATCAATTCAGCATGTTGTTTAGCATCAAAATTAACCTTCTCCGAAGATGGAAGAGGCAACAAATCAATAGGTGCACGAGGTAAGAAACCATACACAACTTCAAAAGGGCACATCTTAGTAGTAGAATGCAATGAACGATTATAAGCAAATTCAATATGAGGCAAGCATTCCTCCCACATTTTCTTATTATTCTTCAAAACAGCCCTAAGCATAGTAGACAACGTTCTATTGACTACTTCAGTTTGTCCATCAGTTTGGGGGTGACAAGTAGTACTAGAAAGCAGTTTAGTCCCCAACTTAGCCCATAAACATCTCCAAAAGTGGCTAAGAAATTTAGTATCACGATCTGAAACAATAGTATTTGGCACACCATGCAAGCGAATAATTTCACGAAAGAACAAATCAGCAACATTAACAGCATCATCGCTTTTATGACATGGTATAAAGTGTGCCATTTTCGAGAATCTATCCACGACAACAAATATGCTATCCCTCCCCTTCTTTGTTCGAGGTAAACCTAAAACAAAGTCCATAGATATATCCTCCCAAGGAACACTAGGTACAGGCAAAGGCATATATAAACCATGAGGATTGAGTCGTGACTTAGCTTTTTGACATGTAGTGCAGCGAGCAATAAAACGCTCAACATCCCGTCTCATCTTTGGCCAAAAGAAATGTGTAGCAAGTACGTTGATAGAGGCGGAGGTGTCCCGTCTTTCGATGAGATGGTGGATTTCGCTTTGGTGGAAGTCGACTTTGACGATCCGACTACGAACGTGCGAGGACGTCGCGCCTTAGCAATCGCTAAACCAACTCCGAGAGGTTATTGACCACGCCGGAGCACGATCAACCTGACCACGAGGGTCTGTTTCCTGCGAGCAAACGAAGAACAAGCAAGAAACTAAGATTGCAATCTGGATATTGCGAATATAAGATGAAAGCTTTATTGATCAAGGTGGGGTTCTGTGACGCCTTTGTCTGGTCGTTGAACACAAACGAAGTACGCGAAGTTGCAGCTATGGCGAACTTTTAATCTAAACAAAACCCAAGGAAAAGCTACTAGATGGATCTACTTATATAGGAGCAAGGGGTGGCGGCCAAGGAGGTGGGAGGACGTCCCAAGGCAGCCTAAAACTAAATCTAGGTCGTACAAGGCCAATGGGCCCAAGTGGAGGTGATGTAACACCTTTGGACTTGTAGTTTGACTCGGATTCTGCTGCAGCATCAGATTGTTTCGTCCACAACTCAACGCTCGGGACGAATTTGAAGGTGATTCCAATTGGGTTGGAAAGTGCATGAAATCTAGTTTCCAACAAAAAAAGAATCACCCAATTCGGAGTCCGTATGAAAAACTTGTGTGCGTTTTGAGTCAGGTATGTCTGTGCAGTCCGAATCTGAATCCAGAACGTGAGAGACTTGGACTCTATCTTCTCTTGGGCCAAAAGTGACGTGAGAGAACTTTTTGGACAGCAAATAAACATCTCTTTCTTCCTTATCTTCATATGTGGATTGTACAAATGTCCCATACACCTACAATTAGACAAAACACAAAAGTGTGTGAAGTATTTTTGTTCTGGATAACATAAATAGATTATTGAATAGTTTGCACTAGAAATCACCTGACAAATATGCATATATGCAATATTTTTGGTCATATCCAAGGTAGTCATGTCCTCATCAAGTCATGTCCTCATCATCCTCCCCTTCTTGAAAATAAAGCCGTCCTCGGCGTTGCTTAATCTGAAATGTGGCTAACAAAAGAGACAAGGTGTACATGTTGTATATGTATATGTCATCCATTTTTACTTCCCTTGATTTTTGCATATATGACACATGAATAGATGAGTAACTTGCATAGTTCATAAAATCTAAAGCCAAAAAATTAGCACAAGAAGTAGAAGGCATGAAAATATTGCAACTCAGTTTGCACATATAAGTGAAGCTCTTATTCATTTCAAAAGATTGACAATGTTCATCATTAAATCATCCCAACATTGGTGAATAAACCTTACTTGCATCAAATTTACATGCTACAACATGCTTAAATAAGCAAACATGCAATAAGTCATTCAACACAGAATCATCACCAAGATTAGAGGTCATATCAAAATGATTAAACATTGGTTCTTTTGCATCAATAGTTAATTCAATGGGTGCACTCAAAATTGTTGGTATTTCGGTTGTTTGATCACATGGCAAAGTCAAATTATCAACGTAGTGCTCTAAAATAGGTGGTGTGATCAAAGTAGTGGGTAGCTCATCAGATGGTGCATTCAAATTGACAAGGCATTCATCATTCCCATGTAGAGATGGAAGATCAGTACCTTTGTCATTACCTCTTATGATCAACTCAGATGATGTAGCCACTCTCGGGGGCGATGTGTCACATGGTGGAGGTGATGTAGTCCTGACAACAACGGATGTGGTTGTCATAGTATGCCTAGTAGTTGAAGGAACAATCATATCAACTCTTGGAATGTGCACCGTGCGCTTGTTCTCCTCGTGGCCAACACGTCGTTTTATTTCCTGTTCAGCTTTGCAAGCAAGATGAAACAAATGGTCCATAGGATAACACTCTTCATGAATTAGTATCTCTTGAATATCACGGTTTAATCCTCCCCAAAATCTATCCATAAAATCATCTTCACTTTCTTCTAAAGAGGAATGCAACAAGGTAGTTTGTAAATCATCATAATATTTTGTTACAGTTTCACTACCTTGTTTTAAGTGTTGCAACTTCTTAATCATGTCACGAGTATAATAACCAGGGACGAAAGTATGTCGCATGGCAAGTTTCAAATCATCCCAAGTAGTAGGTATATAATCAGGGTGTAACCGACAATATTCACTCCACCAAACCAAAGCATAACCAGTGAAAGAACCAACCGCAACCTTAACCTTTTTATGTTCATTGAAATTATGGGAAGCAAATATATTTTTTATGTCGAACTCCCATTCAATATATAAAGCAGGTTTAAAACGGCCATTAAATGGTGGTATAGATACATTAACCTGATCATGTGCATTTGGATGTTTGTGCACCTCTCGTGACGGTTGTGGTATTTGCAAAGGTGGTGGCACGTCTCCCGCGATCGACAAAGCCCATGAATTGACTCTGGATCCTGTCATGATTAGTAGAACAAGAAACAAAACCCAAAAATAATGTTCCTATAACTACTAGGATGTGGTGGTAAAACGCTCACAGTAAAGCAAATATCAATGTCTTACAAGTTCTTACCATGCAGCAGGCGGTGATCGGCAACCAGCGGTGTCAAGTAACTCCGAATATTGAGTAAAGCGGTTGCCAGGGGAGCGTACGTATACACGGTGTAGAAATATGTGGAGCTGGGTTGGCTATATATGGTAGCAAAAGATTAGCAATAATCAATTCAAAGATGCAATGTTGAATAAACGCTCAACGACGGTACTGTGCTGGTCCTAGGCTAGACCGGACTAGAGACGCGAGCCTAGAACACTAATGAGGTCACGGCGTAGCACAACTAGCATCAATGAAGGATACTAAGTAGCTCTTGACAGCAAGATATAAGTGAAGATCACAACGGCAGTGAAGATAATGATGAAAAACAACTGCCAAGCAGGATATACAACAACTCTCTCTCCAACTTTCCTCTTGAAAAGTTTGAGACAATTTTCTGATAAATTCTTTCAAAGAATGCTACTAACTCAAGCTTTCCAATGCAAAAAGAATCACTCAATTCCGAGTTGATATGAGGAGTCAAAGATAGGGGTGTCCCGATCTTTCGATGAGATGATAACTATCGATTTGGTGGAGACGACTTTGACGATCCGACTACAAACGTGCACGACGTTGCACCTTAGCAATCGCTAAACCAACTCCGAGAGGTTATTGACCACGCCGGAGCACAATCAACCTGACCACGAAGGTCTATTCCTGCAAGCAATCGAAGAACAAGCAAGAATATGATAAATGCAATCTGAATATTGCGAGTATATATGAAGTATTGATAAAGGTGGGGATCCGTAAGCGGTCTTGGTCTGGTCGTTGGACACAAACGAAGTACACGAAGTTGCAATGGCTAACTTTTAACTAAACAAATCCCAAGGAAAAGCTACTAGATGGATCTACTTATATAGGAGCAAGGGGTGGCGGCCAAGGAGGTGGGAGGACGTCCCAAGGCAGCCTAAAACTAAATCTAGGTCGTACAAGGCCAATGGGCCCAAGTGGAGGTGATGTAACACCTTTGGACTTGTAGTTTGACTCGGATTCTGCTGCAGCATCAGATTGTTTCGTCCACAACTCAACGCTCCGGACGAATTTGAAGGTGATTCCAATTGGGTTGGAAAGTGCACGAAATCTAGTTTCCAACAAAAAAGAATCACCCAATTCGGAGTCCGTATGAAAAACTTGTGTGCGTTTTGAGTCAGGTATGTCTGTGCAGTCCGAATCTGAATCCAGAACGTGAGAGACTTGGACTCTATCTTCTCTTGGGCCAAAAGTGACGTGAGAAAACTTTTTGGACAGCAAATAAACATCTCTTTCTTCCTTATCTTCATATGTGGATTGTACAAATGTCCCATACACCTGCAATTAGACAAAACACAAAAGTGTGTGAAGTATTTTTGTTCTGGATAACATAAATAGATTATTGAATAGTTTGCACTAGAAATCACCTGACAAATATGCATATATGCAATATTTTTGGTCCTCATCATCCTCCCCTTCTTGAAAATAAAGCCGTCCTCGGCGTTGCTTAATCTGAAATGTGGCTCTTATGATCAACTCAAATGATGTAGCCACTCTCGGGGGCGATGTGTCACATGGTGGAGGTGATGTAGTCTTCACAACAACGGATGTGGTTGTCATAGTATGCCTAGTAGTTGAAGGAACAATCATATCAACTCTTGGAATGTGCACCGTGCGCTTGTTCTCCTCGTGGCCAACACGTCGTTTTATTTCCTGTTCAGCTTTGCAAGCAAGATGAAACAAATGGTCCATAGGATAACACTCTTCATGAATTAGTATCTCTTGAATATCACAGTTTAATCCTCCCCAAAATCTATCCATAAAATCATCTTCACTTTCTTCTAAAGAGGAATGCAACAAGGTAGTTTGTAAATCATCATAATATTTTGTTACAGTTTCACTACCTTGTTTTAAGTGTTGCAACTTCTTAATCATGTCACGAGTATAATAAGCAGGGACGAAAGTATGTCGCATGGCAAGTTTCAAATCATCCCAAGTAGTAGGTATATAATCAGGGTGTAACCGACAATATTCATTCCACCAAACCAAAGCATAACCAGTGAAAGAACCAACCGCAACCTTAACCTTTTTATGTTCATCGAAATTATGGGAAGCAAATATATTTTTTATGTCGAACTCCCATTCAATATATAAAGCAGGTTTAAAACGGCCATTAAATGGTGGTATAGATACATTAACCTGATCATGTGCATTTGGATGTTTGTGCACCTCTCGTGACGGTTGTGGTATTTGCAAAGGTGGTGGCACGTCTCCCGCGATCGACAAAGCCCATGAATTGACTCTGGATCCTGTCATGATTAGTAGAACAAGAAACAAAACCCAAAAATAATGTTCCTATAACTACTAGGATGTGGTGGTAAAACGCTCACAGTAAAGCAAATATCAATGTCTTACAAGTTCTTACCATGCAGCAGGCGGTGATCGGCAACCAGCGGTGTCAAGTAACTCCGAATATTGAGTAAAGCGATTGCCATGGGAGCATACGTATACACGGTGTAGAAATATGTGGAGCTGGGTGGGCTATATATGGTAGCAAAAGATTAGCAATAATCAATTCAAAGATGCAATGTTGAATAAACGCTCAACGACGGTACTGTGCTGGTCCTAGGCTAGACCGGACTAGAGACGCGAGCCTAGAACACTAATGAGGTCACGCCGTAGCACAACTAGCATCAATGAAGGACACTAAGTAGCTTTGGACAGCAAGATATAAGTGAAGATCACAACGGCAGTAAAGATAATGAGGTGAAACAACAGCCAAGCAGGATATATCAACAACTTTGTCTCCAACTTTCCTCTGAAAAAGTTTGTGCCGATTTTTTTGTTTTTTTTCTTCTCTCTTTTTTTTCCTCACACTTTTTTTTCTTTCTCTCCTTTTTTTTTCTCTGACTTTTTTTTCTCCTTTTTTTTCTCTTGTTTTTTTTCTCTCTTTTGTTCTCCCTCTTTCCAAAACAAACTAGATAAGATGCAGATTGGATCAAGTGAAGATGTGAACGATCTCAACTATTATTATGACAATGAATGATGGGTAGCACGTGGTGGAAATTGATGGATGGGTGGTGGACAGCGGAAGAGATAATGATGCAGCGGTGGCGTGACTAATGTGAACAGAACTCGCAACTCTAAACGAACTAGACACTAAGACCAGCAACTCGACACGACGATGCAACCGATAATTCAACTATGCAAGCAATGAAAAGAAAATTGCAAAGGCTCAGACTGGCTTGGACCAAGGATGAATAGATCTAACTCTTTTTTGTGGCTTTTTCTTGGACAATAAGTAAGAAAATAAATCTAATCTAGGAAAACTGGAAATTCTCACCGAGCAACCTGAAAACTGATACCACTTGATAGAGGCGAGGGTGTCCCGATCTTTCGATGAGATGATAACTATCGATTTGGTGAAGATGACTTTGACGATCCGACTACAAACGTGCACGACGTTGCGCCTTAGCAATCGCTAAACTAACTCCGAGAGGTTATTGACCACGCTGAAGCACAATCAACCTGACCACGAAGGTCTATTCCTGCAAGCAATCGAAGAACGAGCAAGAATATGATAAAAGCAATCTGATTGCAATAGCTGCAACTTCGCGTACTTCGTTTGTGTTCAACGACCAGACAAAGGCATCACAGAACCCCACCTTGATCAATAAAGCTTTCATCTTATATTCGCAATATCCAGATTGCAATCTTAGTTTCTTGCTTGTTCTTCGTTTGCTGGCAGGAAACAGACCCTCGTGGTCAGGTTGATCGTGCTCTGGCGTGGTCAATAACCTCTCGGAGTTGGTTTAGCGATTGCTAAGGCGCGACGTCCTTGCACGTTCGTAGTCGGATCGTCAAAGTCGACTTCCACCAAAGCGAAATCCACCATCTCATCGAAAGACGGGACACCTCCGCCTCTATCAGCAACTAAACATTCATACCTGTCAGCATCTTCAGGAGCCATGTATTGCGTCTCATGATCAGAATCATCTCCACCATGTTCTTCACGTGTAATAAGAGCCAAAGTCTCCTCATCATAGTCACTAGCGGACTCATATCCACCATCCGCGGTAGCAATCATCACACGCGGAGATTTGCATATTCTCGCATAATGACCTCCTCCCTTACAACGACGACAAATAATATCACTTGTGTGCCCTGTTGATGCCCTGGAAGAAGAAGAACTCTGTGCAGGCCCGGCAGGTGCGCTCTTGGCAGATAATGGTGGTTGTTCCTGTTTTCTTGTATCACGGCTGTAGGAGGCACCTGATTGAGGTGCTCGTGCAGTTGAAGTAGAAGATGCACGCGGTGTCCATGATGAAGGTCGGCCTGCAGAAAAGTTAGTTCGCGCCAATGCTTGTCGATCCTGCACTTCACGTTCAGCTTTACAAGCAAGATGGAATAAACGAGTGATATTAGTATACTCCTTATAGTCTAGAATGGTCTGAATCTCTCTATTTAATCCACCCAGAAAACGTGCAAGCATAGCTTCATTCTCCTCAACAATACCACATCTAATCATGCCAGTTTGTAATTCTTGATAATATTCTTCTACAGAATTTTTTCCTTGTCTTAAGCGCTGTAATTTTTGAAGCAATTCACGTTGATAATATGGTGGAACCCAACGAGTACGCATAGCAGTTTTCAGAGCAGCGCAAGTAGTTGGAATAGGATATAGTCTACAATGTTCAGACCACCATACACATGCAAAACTAGTGAAAGCACAAACAGCAGCAGCAACTCGTCTCTCCTCAGGATATTGTAAACATGTAAATCGTTGTTCAGTTTCTAACTCCCAAGTAAGATATATATCAGGAACATATCTACCCTCAAATGGTGGAATATTCAATTTCAGTTTAGGAATATGGACATCATCTCGTACCTGAGGTGGTGGTGCAGGCCTACCATTACGAATATATACCTGAGGTCAACCTGCTGGTGGTGGTGCAGGTGGCTGCACGTAGTGCTGATTTTGATCAACCTCATCCTCATAATCGCCCGCATACTCATCATCCTCCTGGGTACCAGCAGCAGCAGTAGCAGGAGCCAAAGAAGCACCAACAGCAGTAGCAGCGGCACCAGAATTTTGTCCTGGCTCAATAGGAACACGCTGTGCTCGTCCATACTGATTCGGAAGGGGGCGTAGTTGTTGTTGTTGCAGAGGTGTGACAGGTGCAGACGGTGGTGGAAGACGCGCAAGTAGTTCATTAAATCTGTTATCGAGCTTTGTTTCGAACGTCTTCTCAAGGCTAGTGATCTTCTCCATGGCCTCGTCAAAATTGTTCAGCACATCTTGTACCTGTTCAGTCATCATTTGCTGAAACTTATCATGAAGCTCCTTGTTCGATAAGTTCTCCCAGTCAATCTCATCGGCTTGTGATCCTGGCATGGTTAGCAGCAATAGAAACACACAAGAATATGATCCTACAGACTACTAAGAAGTGGTGGTGGTGTATCACATATCCGTCAAGCAAATCCTAAATTCTTACCAGTTCTTACCCAGCAGCAGGCGGTGATCGGCAACCGTTGTAGTCAAAAACTCTCAAAGCTTGGATAGAGCGATTACCAGGGAGAGTCAAACACACGACGTAGATGTATGTGGAGCTGGGAAGGCTTATAGTATGGTAGCAAAAAGGGTCAGCAATAATCAATTCAGAGATGCAAAGTTGAATAAACGCTCAACGACGGTACTGTGCTGGTCCTAGGCTAGACTGTGCTAGAGACGCGAGCCTAGAACATCAACAAAATCACGGCGCGGCACGTAAACAAGGGAAAAGCACACTCTGAAAATTTTCTTTTCGCTCTCTTTTTTTTGCGCTCTTTTTTTTTGCGCTCTTTTTTTTGCGAGAGATTATGTTGCTTATAGACATTAGCCTCCTGGTATGGACAAACGTACCTTTCTGCAGATGCACTATGATCCGGGCAATCTCATTTGGCCGTAAATTGAAGAAAATCCAGCGGTATATGCCATATTCTCCTTGTTATCGCCGGATGGCATGCTGTAACTCATGCGCGTGAAAGCCAAGAACAAAAGGGCATTCCAGGCATCGGTCAATATATATGTGGAAACGATATCTCCTCTATAGAGGACAAGAAATTTTGGGGCAATCAGGCAAAAAGCACACGAGAAAATGACGTACTTTCAAGGACTGCCATAGGATGGACAAATGTTCACTAAAACGGTCATAATTTTGTCATTCGGAGTCCGCATCGGACCCATAAGTACTCAAACTGCTCGCGGCGAGCGCAAGACTCCAAAAAATACCCCCTCCTTGCGCCAGGAGGCCCGGAGTACCCTCAAATTCAGCCTTAAGCAGGACTTTTTGGCCCTGAAAGTCAAAGAACATCATTCATCGCTGTTTTTCAGACAAGTTTCTGAACCCATTGGCACTTCCTTTTGAAGGAAATTCGAGAGATTATGTTGCTTATAGACATTAGCCCCCTGGTATGGACAAACGTACCTTTCTGCAGATGCACTATGATCCGGGCAATCTCATTTGGCCGTAAATTGAAGAAAATCCAGCGGCTATATGCCTTATTCTCCTTGTTCTCGCCGGATGGCATGCTGTAACTCATGCGCGTGAAAGCCAAGAACAAAAGGGCATTCCTGGCATCGGTCAATATATATGTGGAAACGATATCTCCTCTATAGAGGACAAGAAATTTTGGGGCAATCAGGCAAAAAGCACACGAGAAAATGAAGTACTTTCAAGGACTGCCATAGAATGCACAAATGTTCACTAAAACGGTCATAATTTTGTCATTCGGAGTCCGCGTCGGACCCATAAGTACTCAAACTGCTCGCGGCGAGCGCGCGAATCCAAAAAATACCCCCCGCTTGCGCCAGGAGGCCCGGAGTACCCTCAAGTTCAGCCTTTAGCAGGACTTTTTGGCCCTGAAAGTCAAAGAACATCTTTCGTTGTTGTTTTTCAGACAAGTCTCTGAACCCATTGGCACTTCCTGTTGAAGGAAATTCGAGAGATTATGTTGCTTGTAGACATTAGCCCCCCTGGTAGGGACAAACGTACCTTTCTGCAGATGCTCTATGATCCGGGCAATCTCATTTGGCCGTAAATTGAAGAAAATCCAGCGGCTATATGCCTTATTCTCCTTGTTTTCGCCGGATGGCATGCTGTAACTCATGCGCGTGAAAGCCAAGAACAAAAGGGCATTCCAGGCATCGGTCAATATATATGTGGAAACGATATCTCCTCTATAAAGGACAAGAAATTTTGGGGCAATCAGGCAAAAAGCACACGAGAAAATGAAGTACTTCCAAGGACTGCCATAGAATGGACAAATGTTCACTAAAACGGTCATAATTTTGTCATTCGGAGTCCGCGTCGGACCCATAAGTACTCAAACTGCTCGCGGCGAGCGCGCGAATCCAAAAAATACCCCCGCTTGCGCCAGGAGGCCCGGAGTACCCTCAAATTCAGCCTTTAGCAGGACTTTTTGGCCCTGAAAGTCAAAGAACATCATTCGCTGTTGTTTTTCAGACAAGTCTCTGAACCCATTGGCTCTTCCTTTTGAAGGAAATTCGAGAGATTATGTTGCTTATAGACATTAGCCCCCCGGTAGGGACAAACGTACCTTTCTGCAGATGCTCTATGATCCGGGAAATCTCTTTTGGCCGTAAATTAAAGAAAATCCAGCGGCTATATGCCTTATTCTCCTTGTTTTCGCCGGATGGCATGTTGTAACTCATGCACGTAAAAGCCAAGAACAAAAGGGCATTCCTGGCATCGGTCAATATATATGTGGAAACGATATCTCCTCGATAGTGGACAAGAAATTTTGGGGTAATCAGGCAAAAAGCACACGAGAAAATGAAGTACTTTCAAGGATTGCCATAGAATGGACAAATGTTCACTAAAACGGTCATAATTTTTTTGTCATTCGTAGTCCGCGTCGGACCCATAAGTACTCAAACTGCTCGCGGCGAGCGCGCGAATCCAAAAAATACCCCCGCTTGCGCCAGGAGGCCCGGAGTATCCTCAAATTCAGCCTAAAGCAGCACTTTTTGGCTCTGCAAGTCAAAGAACATCATTCGTCGCTGTTTTTTAGACAAGTTTCTGAACCCATTGGCACTTCCTTTTGAAGGAAATTCGAGAGATTATGTTGCTTATAGACATTAGCCCCCCTGGTAGGGACAAACGTACCTTTTTGCAGATGCTCTATGATCCGGGCAATCTCATTTGGCCGTAAATTGAAGAAAATCCAGCGGCTATATGCCTTATTCTCCTTATTTTCGCCGGATGGCATGCTGTAACTCATGCGCGTGAAAGCCAAGAACAAAAGGGCATTCCTGGCATCGGTCAATATATATGTGGAAACGATATCTCCTCTATAGAGGACAAGAAATTTTGGGGCAATCAGGCAAAAAGCACACGAGAAAATGAAGTACTTTCAGGGACTGCCACAGAATGGACAAATGTTCTCTAAAACGGTCATAATTTTGTCATTCGGAGTCCACGTTGGACCCATAAGTACTCAAACTGCTCGCGGCGAGCGCGTGAATCCAAAAAATACCCCCCGCTTGCGCCAGGAGGCCCGGAGTACCCTCAAATTCAGCCTTTAGCAGGACTTTTTGGCCCTGAAAGTCAAAGAACATCATTCGTCGCTATTTTTCAGACAAGTCTCTGAACCCATTGGCTCTTCCTTTGGAAGGAAATTCGAGAGATTATGTTGCTTATAGACATTAGGCCCCCGGTAGGGACAAACGTACCTTTCTACAGATGCTCTATGATCCGAGCAATCTCATTTGGCCGTAAATTGAAGAAAATCCAGCGGCTATATGCCTTATTCTCCTTGTTTTCACCGGATGGCATGCTGTAACTCATGCGCGTAAAAGCCAAGAACAAAAGGGCCTTCCTGGCATCGGTCAATATATATGTGGAAACGATATCTCCTCTATAGAGGACAAGAAATTTTGGGGCAATCAGGCAAAAAGCAGACGAGAAAATGAAGTACTTTCAAGGACTGCCATAGAAAGGACAAATGTTCACTAAAACAGTCATAATTTTGTCATTCGGAGTCCGCGTCGGACCCATAAGTACTCAAACTGCTCGCGGCGAGCGCGCGAATCCAAAAAATACCCCCGTCTTCCGCCAGGAGGCCCGGAGTACCCTCAAATTCAGCCTTAAGCAGGACTTTTTGGCCCTGAAAGTCAAAGAACGTCATTCGTCGATGTTTTTCACACAAGTTTCTGAACCCATTGGCACTTCCTTTTGAAGGAAATTCGAGAGATTATGTTGCTTATAGACATTAGCCCCCCTGGTAGGGACAAACGTACCTTTCTGCAGATGCTTTATGATCCGGGCAATCTCATTTGGCCGTAAATTGAAGAAAATCCAGCGGCTATATGCCCTATTCTCCTTGTTTTCACCGGATGGGATGCTGTAACTCATGCGCGTGAAAGCCAAGAACAAAAGGGCATTCCTGGCATCGGTCAATATATATGTGGAAACGATATCTCCTCTATAGAGGACAAGAAATTTTGGGGCAATCAGGCAAAAAGCACACGAGAAAATGAAGTACTTTCAAGGACTGCCATAGAATGGATAGATGTTCACTAGAACGGTCATAATTTTGTCATTCGGAGTCCGTGTCGGACCCATAAGACCTCAAACTGCTCGCGGCGAGCGCGCGAATTCAAAAATTATTGCCCGCTTGCGCCAGGAGGCCCGGAGTACCCTCAATTTCAGCTTGAAGTTGGACTTTTTGGCCCTGAAAGTCAAAGAACATCATTCGTCGTTGTTTTTTAGACAAGTTTCTGAACCCATTGACACTTCCTTTTGAAGGAAATTCGAGAGATTATGTTGCTTATAGACATTAGCCCCCTGGTTGGGACAAACGTATGTTTCTGTAGATGCTCTATGATCCTGGCAATCTCATTTGGACGTAAATTGAAGAAAATCCAGCGGCTATATGCCTTATTCTCCTTGTTTTCGCCAGATGGCATGCTGTAACTCATGCGCGTGAAAGCCAAGAATAAAAGGGCATTCCTGGCATCGGTCAATATATATGTGGAAACGATATCTCCTCTATAGAGGACAAGAAATTTTTGGGCAATCACGCAAAAAGCCCACAAGAAAATGAAGTACTTTCAAGGACTACCATAGAATGGACAAATGTTCACTAAAACGGTCATAATTTTGTCATTCGGAGTCAGCGTCGGACCCATAAGTACTCAAACTGCTCGCGGCGAGTGCGCGAATCCAAAAAATACCCCCCGCTTGCGCCAGGAGGCCCGGAGTACCCTCAAATTCAGCCTTTAGCAGGACTTTTTGGCACTGAAAGTCAAAGAACATCATTCGTCGATGTTTTTCAGACAAGTTTCTGAACCCATTGGCACTTCCTTTTGAAGGAAATTCGAGAGATTATGTTGCTTATAGACATTAGCCCCCCTGGTAGGGACAAACGTACCTTTCTGCAGATGCTCTATGATCCGGGAAATCTCATTTGGCCGTAAATTAAAGAAAATCCAGCGGCTATATGCCTTATTATCATTGTTTTCGCCGGATGGCATGTTGTAACTCATGCGCGTAAAAGCCAAGAACAAAAGGGCATTCCTGGCATCGGTCAATATATATGTGGAAACGATATCTCCTCTATAGAGGACAAGAAATGTTGGGGCAATCAGGCAAAAAGCACACGAGAAAATGAAGTACTTTCAAGGACTGCCATAGAATGGACAAATGTTCACTAAAACGGTCATAATTTTGTCATTTGGAGTCCGCGTCGGACCCATAAGTACTCAAACTACTCATGGCGAGCGCGCGAATCGAAAAAATACTCCCCTCTTGCGCCAGGAGGCCCGGAGTACCCTCAAGTTTAGCCTGAAGCAGGACTTTTTTGGCCCTGAAAGTCAAAGAACATCATTCGTCATTGTTTTTTAGACAAGTTTCTGAACCCATTGACACTTCCTTTTGAAGGAAATTCGAGAGATTATGTTGCTTATAGACATTAGCCCCCTGGTAGGGACAAACGTATGTTTCTGTAGATGCTCTATGATCCGGGCAATCTCATTTGGACGTAAATTGAAGAAAATCCAGCGGCTATATGCCTTATTCTCCTTGTTTTCGCCGGATGGCATGCTGTAACTCATGCGCGTGAAAGCCAAGAATAAAAGGGCATTCCTGGCATCGGTCAATATATATGTGGAAACGATATCTCCTCTATAGAGGACAAGAAATTTTTGGGCAATCAGGCAAAAAGCACACAAGAAAATGAAGTACTTTCAAGGACTGCCATAGAATGGACAAATGTTCACTAAAACGGTCATAATTTTGTCATTCGGAGTCCGCGTCGGACCCATAAGTACTCAAACTGCTCGCGGCGAGCGCGCGAATCCAAAAAATACCCCCCACTTGCGCCAGGAGGCCTGGAGTACCCTCAAATTCAGCCTTAAGCATGACTTTTTGGCCCTGAAAGTCAAAGAACATCATTCATCGCTGTTTTTCAGACAAGTTTCTAAACCCATTGGCACTTCCTTTTGAAGGAAATTCGAGAAATTATGTTGCTTATAGACATTAGCCCCCCTGGTAGGGACAAACGTACCTTTCTGCAGATGCTCTATGATCCGAGCAATCCCATTTGGCCGTAAATTGAAGAAAATCCAGCGGCTATATGCCTTATTCTCCTTGTTTTCGCCGGATGGCATGCTGTAACTCATGCGCGTAAAAGCCAAGAACAAAAGGGCCTTCCTGGCATCGGTCAATATATATGTGGAAACGATATCTCCTCTATAGAGGACAAGAATTTTTGGGGCAATCAGGCAAAAAGCAGACGAGAAAATGAAGTACTTTCAAGGACTGCCATAGAAAGGACAAATGTTCACTAAAACAGTCATAATTTTCTCATTCGGAGTCAGCGTCGGACCCATAAGTACTCAAACTGCTCGCGGCGAGCGCGCGAATCCAAAAAATACCCTCGTCTTCCGCCAAGAGGCCCGGAGTACCCTGAAATTCAGCCTTAAGCAGGACTTTTTGGCCCTGAAAGTCAAAGAACATCATTCGTCGATGTTTTTCAGACAAGTTTATGAACCCATTGGCACTTCCTTTTGAAGGAAATTCGAGAGATTATGTTGCTTATAGACATTAGCCCCCCTGGTAGGGACAAACGTACCTTTCTGCAGATGCTTTATGATCCGGGCAATCTCATTTGGCCGTAAAATGAAGAAAATCCAGCGGCTATATGCCTTATTCTCCTTGTTTTCACTGGATGGGATGCTGTGATGAGGACATCAATACAATTGTTACACCCACAGCCCCTGCTGCTATACATACTGGACCAATTACTAGAGCTCGTGCACGCCAACTAAATTACCAGGTACTTTCGTTTCTTGGTAATGATTCTAATGTTCATGCGAATATGATGCTGCCTAAATTGGATACATTTGTTTTGCTTACAAATGAAGGGCCTAGCCTGGAGAAGGATGAACATTGGAGCAAGAACAAGCATGGAGATGATGGCATGCGCAAGGGGAACAAGAACGGAGTTACAAGTGATGATTTCAAGACTTTGAAGCCAGCATAATGGGTGCATGAAGCCTTGGACGAAATATACAAGATGCCACTTCATAAATTTCATCCCTAGGCTATTTTAGGTGCTGTGTCACCTTATTATTGGGCCAGGCCCATGTAATTTCGAAATACATAAGTATAGGCTATTTTTAGAGTCCGTATGTGTGGGGAAACAAGAGATAGGGTTGATTTCGGACCCCTCCACCAAGGGCCACGAAATTCCCCCCTCTTCCTCCATATATACAGCCCTTAGGGCATCGTTTAGACTTTGGGTTTTGTTTAGATGAAAAGTTCACCATAGCTGCACCTTCGCGTACTTCGTTTGTGTTCAACGACCAGACAAAGGCGTCACAGAACCCCACCTTGATCAATAAAGCTTTCATCTTATATTCGTAATATCCAGATTGCAATCTTAGTTTCTTGCTTGTTCTTCGTTTGCTCGCAGGAAACAGACCCTCGTGGTCAGGTTGATCGTGCTCCGGCGTGGTCAATAACCTCTCGGAGTTGGTTTAGCGATTACTAAGGCGCGACGTCCTCGCACGTTCGTAGTCGGATCGTCAAAGTCGACAGCCACCAAAGCGATATCCATCATCTCATCTAAAGACGGGACACCTTTGCCTCTATCATGCTGTAACTCATGCGCGTGAAAGCCAAGAACAAAAGGGCATTCCTGGCATCGGTCAATATATATGTGGAAACGATATCTCCTCTATAAAGGACAAGAAATTTTGGGGCAATCAGGCAAAAAGCGCACGAGAAAATGAAGTACTTTCAAGGACTGCCATAGAATGGATAGATGTTCACTAGAACGGTCATAATTTTGTCATTCGGAGTCCGTGTCGGACCCATAAGTACTCAAACTGCTCGCGGCGAGCGCGCGAATCCAAAAATTATTGCCCGCTTGGGCCAGGAGGCCCGGAGTACCCTCAATTTCAGCCTGAAGTAGGACTTTTTGGCCCTGAAAGTCAAAGAACATCATTCGTCGATGTTTTTCAGACAAGTTTCTGAACCCATTGGCACTTCCTTTTGAAGGAAATTCGAGAGATTATGTTGCTTATAGACATTAGCCCCCCTGGTAGGGACAAACGTACCTTTTTGCAGATGCTCTATGATCCGGGAAATCTCATTTGGCCGTAAATTAAAGAAAATCCAGCGGCTATATGCCTTATTATCATTGTTTTCGCCGGATGGCATGCTGTAACTCATGCGCGTAAAAGCCAAGAACAAAAGGGCATTCCTGGCATCGGTCAATATATATGTGGAAACGATATCTCCTCTATAGAGGACAAGAAATGTTGGGGCAATCAGGCAAAAAGCACACGAGAAAATGAAGTACTTTCAAGGACTGCCATAGAATGGACAAATGTTCACTAAAACGGTCATAATTTTGTCATTTGGAGTCCGCGTCGGACCCATAAGTACTCAAACTACTCATGGCGAGCGCGCAAATCGAAAAAATACTCCCCTCTTGCGCCAGGAGGCCCGGAGTACCCTCAAATTCAGCCTTTAGCAGGACTTTTTGGCACTGAAAGTCAAAGAACATTATTCATCGATGTTTTTCAGACAAGTTTCTGAACCCATTGGCACTTCCTTTTGAAGGAAATTCGAGAGATTATGTTGCTTATAGACATTAGCCCCCCTGGTAGGGACAAACGTACCTTTTTGCAGATGCTCTATGATTCGGGAAATCTCATTTGGCCATAAATTAAAGAAAATCCAGCGGCTATATGCCTTATTATCATTGTTTTCGCCGGATGGCATGCTGTAACTCATGCGCGTAAAAGCCAAGAACAAAAGGGCATTCCTGGCATCGGTCAATATATATGTGGAAACGATATCTCCTCTATAGAGGACAAGAAATGTTGGGGCAATCAGGCAAAAAGCACACGAGAAAATGAAGTACTTTCAAGGACTGCCATAGAATGGACAAATGTTCACTAAAACGGTCATAATTTTGTCATTTGGAGTCCGCGTCGGACCCATAAGTACTCAAACTACTCATGGCGAGCGCGCAAATCGAAAAAATACTCCCCTCTTGCGCCAGGAGGCCCGGAGTACCCTCAAATTCAGCCTTTAGCAGGACTTTTTGGCACTGAAAGTCAAAGAACATTATTCATCGATGTTTTTCAGACAAGTTTCTGAACCCATTGGCACTTCCTTTTGAAGGAAATTCGAGAGATTATGTTGCTTATAGACATTAGCCCCCCTGGTAGGGACAAACGTACCTTTTTGCAGATGCTCTATGATCCGGGAAATCTCATTTGGCCATAAATTAAAGAAAATCCAGCGGCTATATGCCTTATTATCATTGTTTTCGCCGGATGGCATGCTGTAACTCATGCGCGTAAAAGCCAAGAACAAAAGGGCATTCCTGGCATCGGTCAATATATATGTGGAAACGATATCTCCTCTATAGAGGACAAGAAATGTTGGGGCAATCAGGCAAAAAGCACACGAGAAAATGAAGTACTTTCAAGGACTGCCATAGAATGGACAAATGTTCACTAAAACGGTCATAATTTTGTCATTTGGAGTCCGCGTCGGACCCATAAGTACTCAAACTACTCATGGCGAGCGCGCAAATCGAAAAAATACTCCCCTCTTGCGCCAGGAGGCCCGGAGTACCCTCAAATTTAGCCTGAAGCAGGACTTTTTGGCCCTGAAAGTCAAAGAACATCATTCGTCATTGTTTTTTAGACAAGTTTCTGAACCCATTGACACTTCCTTTTGAAGGAAATTCGAGAGATTATGTTGCTTATAGACATTAGTCCCCTGGTAGGGACAAACGTATGTTTTTGTAGATGCTCTATGATCCGGGCAATCTCATTTGGACGTAAATTGAAGAAAATCCAGCGGCTATATGCCTTATTCTCCTTGTTTTCGCCGGATGGCATGCTGTAACTCATGCGCGTGAAAGCCAAGAATAAAAGGGCATTCCTGGCATCGGTCAATATATATGTGGAAACGATATCTCCTCTATAGAGGACAAGAAATTTTTGGGCAATCAGGCAAAAAGCACACAAGAAAATGAAGTACTTTCAAGGACTGCCATTGAATGGACAAATGTGCACTAAAACGGTCATAATTTTGTCATTTGGAGTCCGCGTCGGACCCATAAGTACTCAAACTACTCATGGCGAGCGCGTGAATCGAAAAAATACTCCCCTCTTGCGCCAGGAGGCCCGGAGTACCCTCAAATTTAGCCTGAAGCAAGACTTTTTGGCCCTGAAAGTCAAAGAACATCATTCGTCATTGTTTTTTAGACAAGTTTCTGAACCCATTGACACTTCCTTTTGAAGGAAATTCGAGAGATTATGTTGCTTATAGACATTAGCCCCCTGGTAGGGACAAACGTATGTTTCTATAGATGCTCTATGATCCGGGCAATCTCATTTGGACGTAAATTGAAGAAAATCCAGCGGCTATATGCCTTATTCTCCTTGTTTTCGCCGGATGGCATGCTGTAACTCATGCGCGTGAAAGCCAAGAATAAAAGGGCATTCCTGGCACCGGTCAATATATATGTGGAAACGATATCTCCTCTATAGAGGACAAGAAATTTTTGGGCAATCAGGCAAAAAGCACACAAGAAAATGAAGTACTTTCAAGGACTGCCATAGAATGGACAAATGTGCACTAAAACGGTCATAATTTTGTCATTCGGAGTCCGCGTCAGACCCATAAGTACTCAAACTGCTCGCGGCGAGCGCGCGAATCCAAAAAATACCCCCCGCTTGCGCCAGGAGGCCCGGAGTACCCTCAAATTCAGCCTTTAGCAGGACTTTTTGGCACTGAAAGTCAAAGAATATCATTCGTCGATGTTTTTCAGACAAGTTTCTGAACCCATTGGCACTTCCTTTTGAAGGAAATTCGAGAGATTATGTTGCTTATAGACATTAGCCCCCCTGGTAGGGACAAACGTACCTTTTTGCAGATGCTCTATGATCCGGGAAATCTCATTTGGCCGTAAATTAAAGAAAATCCAGCGGCAATATGCCTTATTATCATTGTTTTCGCCGGATGGCATGCTGTAACTCATGCGCGTAAAAGCAAAGAACAAAAGGGCATTCCTGGCATCGGTCAATATATATGTGGAAACGATATCTCCTCTATAGAGGACAAGAAATGTTGGGGCAATCAGGCAAAAAGCACACGAGAAAATGAAGTACTTTCAAGGACTGCCATAGAATGGACAAATGTTCACTAAAACGGTCATAATTTTGTCATTTGGAGTCCGCGTCGGACCCATAAGTACTCAAACTACTCATGGCGAGCGCGCAAATCGAAAAAATACTCCCCTCTTGCGCCAGGAGGCCCGGAGTACCCTCAAATTTAGCCTGAAGCAGGACTTTTTGGCCCTGAAAGTCAAAGAACATCATTCGTCATTGTTTTTTAGACAAGTTTCTGAACCCATTGACACTTCCTTTTGAAGGAAATTCGAGAGATTATGTTGCTTATAGACATTAGTCCCCTGGTAGGGACAAACGTATGTTTCTGTAGATGCTCTATGATCCGGGCAATCTCATTTGGACGTAAATTGAAGAAAATCCAGCGGCTATATGCCTTATTCTCCTTGTTTTTGCCGGATGGCATGCTGTAACTCATGCGCGTGAAAGCCAAGAATAAAAGGGCATTCCTGGCATCGGTCAATATATATGTGGAAACGATATCTCCTCTATAGAGGACAAGAAATTTTTGGGCAATCAGGCAAAAAGCACACAAGAAAATGAAGTACTTTCAAGGACTGCCATAGAATGGACAAATGTGCACTAAAACGGTCATAATTTTGTCATTCGGAGTCCGCGTCAGACCCATAAGTACTCAAACTGCTCGCGGCGAGCGCGCGAATCCAAAAAATACCCCCCGCTTGCGCCAGGAGGCCCGGAGTACCCTCAAATTCAGCCTTTAGCAGGACTTTTTGGCACTGAAAGTCAAAGAACATCATTCGTCGATGTTTTTCAGACAAGTTTCTGAACCCATTGGCACTTCCTTTTGAAGGAAATTCGAGAGATTATGTTGCTTATAGACATTAGCCCCCCTGGTAGGGACAAACGTACCTTTTTGCAGATGCTCTATGATCCGGGAAATCTCATTTGGCCGTAAATTAAAGAAAATC
>NC_041391.1:326447409-326567937 GCF_002162155.2 Triticum dicoccoides | reverse complement strand
AACAACAACAACAACAACAACAACAACAACAACAACAACAACAACAACAACAACAACAACAACAGCAACAGCAGCAGCAACAGCAACAGCAACAACAACAATAGCAACAAAAACAACAACAGCAACACCAGCAACAGCAACACCAGCAACACCAGCAACAGCAACAGCAACAGCAACAGCAACAACAACGGCAACAGCAACAACAGCAACAACAACGACAGCAACAACCACAACTTAATGGACCCGCAACATCTTGATGGGAGAACTTCACCACCACTTGCCCCATTGATACAGTTACAAGGGATCAGTTTTAGCAGGCTTTCCGCACCTCCCATGTTTCAGCAGGAGCTATGAGTATGAAGAAGCACGAGTTTTGCAACTTGCGCCAAGGAGGTCGTACAGTGAGACAATATGTGGATGAGTTTAGCAAGTTAGCATGCTATGCCCCAAACGATGTGGCTACAGATGCCGCAAAGCAGGAGAAGTTTCTTGAGGGACTCAATGATGATCTAAGCATGCAGTTGATGGTGGCAACCTTCAACAACTACCAAGAGTTGGTAGACTGAGCCCTCATGATAGAAGGCAAGCAGCAACAGATTGACAATCGTAAGAGGAAGTATGGACAGGGAAGGTACACTTCTGGAGCTCAGCAGAAGCCCCGCTATTCCCCGTACTTGGGAGGACATACTCACAACCATGGAGGACATACGCACAATGGAGGAAGTTCGCACAACCACAGTGTCCCTAAGAATGGCAATGGTAATGGAGGAAGCAACAGTCAGAACCGTTCTAACCCCGCGACACCAGCCAAGAGGGATCTGAGTCACATTACTTTTTCAAGTGCGGGAAGACCGGACATTATGCCACTAAATGTCCTAGAGCAAAGAATGGAAATGGCAATGGAAGTTCTGCGAAGAAGGCCAACCCCTTCACCAAAGGTCAGGTGAACCACATAAGTGTGGAGGAGATTGAGGATCAACCTGACGCAGTTGTCGGTAAGTTTTTTATTAATGCATTTAAAGCACTTGTTCTTTTCAATACCGGTGCATCTCATTCATTCATATCAAGGGGATTTGTGTATAAGTATAAGTTGCCAACAGTAGCCCTTAAGTCACCTATGTTAGTAAGTTCCCCAAGAGCGGAGTATATGGCTAGTAGGGGATGCTATTAGTTTTTTTACTATTCCTTCTCTAGCTCTTCCGGTAGCGGCATAACCTTTTTCCTCAATGCTTCGGTCCTTTCATCTTGGTAAGGTTATTCCAAGACTGGGTCTTCTTAGCTGACGGGTCTGGCACCAATACTAAACAACTATCAATATCTCATGGTGGTCAACATTTTATGGTTTCTCCTGCAGGAAATGGGTCTGGGTTGAACCTCACCGTATAACCTACGATTGGCAACAGCTGCCGTGAACAAGGGAAAAATTACTATACCATTCTAAGGTTTAAACAGGGTTTTGATCGTCGTCTCTTTACTATAGGTAAGTCCCTCAGATTTACCATCCCACATAGCAAGGCGAATAATAAGAGTAAGTCGGTATGGTGATCAATCCATCCCGCACCCAAATCATTATCTTGTACATGGTTTAGCGAATCTCGCATTCTAGCACTCGGTCATCCTCACATGCATTGCAGAATTTCTGTTATCAACGAACCAAGTTCGGATAATCCATTGATTCTGCAAGCCAAACAAACATCTATCATTTTCTTCACAACTCTCAGGTTTTGCGTAAACTCCTATAGAATCGTCTGTGGGTAAGGTCGTAATCTCTTCCAGGGTTTTTCCTTCAGCAAGAGCGTGCTTGTTTCTTGGCAGGTCCTGGGGCCTGTGGGTTATGGCCCATCTCATCACTTGTAAACCTGGAACTCATCCTCCAGGCAACTGATCATTATTCCAACATTCAACTTCCATCTTCCTAGCATACTCAAAATCCATCCAATTGTAATGTCTTTCTTCCTTCTATTGGCACCAAACCAGGACATGATTACTCAGACTCATCATGGAATTTCCATTGATCCATATTTCCAACATATACCTCCTTTATATCCAATAGTAATCCATCTCTTCATCCTCGTGGGATATCCAACATACCGAGATAAAACTTATACTTATGGAGTCCATACTCCACTTTGTGGAACATCATTATCCTTTCCAGGGTCAAGCATACTTACAGGGGAATATTGGCCATCTCTGCATGGCACTTCTTCAACTGGGAAATGTGAAACACATCATGAACTTCTGACAGTCCTTCGGGTGACTCCAACTTGTTGGCCACTTCTCCCATACGCTCCAAACTCGGTATGGTCCTACAAATCTCGGGGCTAACTTTCCCTTAACTCCAGATCGTTTAACTCTTCGCAGAGGGGACACATGAAGACATGCTCTGTCACCAATTTCATAGACTGCCTCCTTGCGTTTTTTTCTGCAATACTCTTCTGCCTGGACTGAGCTACCTTCAGTCTATATCAAAGCAACTTAACATTCTCTTCTGAATCCTTGATCACATTTGGTCCAAACAACTGACGGTCTCCAACTTCATCCCACATCAACGGTGTCTGGCTCCTTCTCCCATACAAAGCTTTAAAAGGGGCCATCTTCAAACTAGCTTGGTAACTGTTGTTGTATGAGAACTCAATGTAAGGTAGATTATCATCCCTACTAGATCCATAATCTAGCGAACACGCTCTCAACATGTCCTCTAGAATCTGATTGACTCTATTGGTCTATCCATCTGTCTGCGGATGAAAGGCTGTACTAAACTCTAGCCTAGTACCCAAAGTGTGGTGCAGCTGATTCCAAAACTTTGAGGTAAACTGTGTTCCTCTATCTGATACGATGGTCCTCGGAACTCCATGCAGACATACGATCCTGGTCAAATATATCTTGGCCAACTTCGCACTAGTGTAGGTGATTTTCACTGGGATAAAGTGAGGCACTTTGGTCAAGCGAATCAACTACTACCCAGATAGAATCATATGCCAATCGGGTTCTGGGAAAACCGGTAATGAAATCCATGCCAAGCTTATCCCCACTTCCATTCGGGTACCGACATAGGCTGTAGTAACCCTGCGGGCTTCTGATGCTCTACTTTTACTCTCTCTCTGGCATACATCACCTTCGACTTCATACTCCGCAATATCTTTCTTCATATCAGTCCACCAGAAACACTCCTTCAAATCCAAATACATCTTGGTGTTTCCAGGGCGAATTGAGTATGGTGAGTCATGAGCCTCTTGAAGTATTTACTTCCTGATCTTTGCATTATTGGGAACATATACACGGTCCTCGAACCATAAGATGTCGTTCTCATCCTTACGAAAACCTTTGGTATTTCCTCTGCTCATCCTCTCTTTTAACTCAGAAATCTCTTTGTCATCCTTCTGAGCTTCACGGATCTTTCCCAACAAGGTAGACTGAACTTCCATTGTTGCAACAAAACCTTTGGGAACAATCTCCAACCGAAGTTCCCTGAGATCCTCGGCTAACTCCTTTGGTAATCCTTCGCTTATGAGGGTATTCGTCCTTGTTTTCTTTATGGTTGTGTCCTATTTCTCCACAAAGCTTGTATGCACAAGATTTCTTCATATCCTTTCCGTAAGGCCTCAACTTCTGGGACACAAGACGAGAGCTTTGCAGAGTCAACTTAAATTCTTCCCAAGTGGTTACTCTTTGCCATCCATTGATGGTTTGGTACATCCTCTACCAGGTAGTGGCATCTCTTTCAAAGCACTCAAGAGCATGCTGGGTCATATCCTTTCCGGCTATAGGGTTATTCTCCATTTGATCCTCCATTGGGTCCATGGGTTTGGGGTGGGATAAGAGATATCGAGAGGGATGCACACAGTACAAACAATAGTTTTGAAAAGACAGGTTTTATTGTGGCTGTCGGAAAAACAACAAACAAATGACATCTCACAAATGTCGCACCTAGCGTAGGTACAATGGGGTTTGGTCTTCTAATGGTCAATAAATCTTCAACATCACCAAACTCTTAAAGTCTTATTCATGTCTCCGATGGCTTCTTCTGATCATGCTTGTCCTTCTCAAGTTCCTATGCCAGATCATCTCTGTTGACGCGAAGTTTCTCCTGACGTCCTTTAACATTCTGGAGTTGCGTTCCAAACTTCTGGGTTTCAACCTCCTTGACATGAATCATGTCCTTCTATCCTTCAGCTCCTGACTAATCTCCGGTATCTCGAGGTTTTGCTCCTCCAGCTTGCTACTTTCAGCTTCTGGTTCCTGAGTTCTTCACCAATTGCCTCCTTGTCAAATATGACTTCCTAAAGTCCATCTTTAAGCTTCTTGATGTAACACTCTAGATCCTGGTGATACTCCGGCTAAGGTTAAAATTCCAATGTTAGCTGACAGATGCTCCATTAGCCTTCTACCATCCAATACTTCCGAAAGATGCATGCTTAACACCTCACGGTGACAATAAAATGAGCGAGTGATAGCATCATGGATATCCATGTTTATGACTATGTCTCTACCATGAGCTATCATTCCGTAGTTGATATCTCCTTTCTTGGGGCTTTCTTGAAAACTTTGAGTTCTAATGCTCCATGTTCAGGTCTTTCTCCGATACACCTTGATCTCGGGTAGTGACAGCTTCCATACTCTGTCAAGTTCCATAAGTGTAGCCTTCCTAGGTCATAAAAAAAACTGAAAAATCTTCAAAGCCTTCAAATTCTCCTAGTCTTCGGAGTCTTCAACCATTGTAGTTTCCATCATTATAATGGTCGTAAAAATCCTCTTCATTCCGAAGTGGTCTTAGTTCTCCGATATCTGGTCCTTCTTGGAGTGGTCTCATCAGTCGAATCTTCGAGTGGTCAAAAGGGAAGAGGGGTATGGTCTTTCTAAAAGGGAATATTTGAATAAGCTCAGAAGAGAAGAGAGGTAAAAGATCTTTTTGAAAAGAGAAGTAGTAGAGAAAATCTTTCCTATGGGCTTGCCAGTTTCTAGGGTCACGTCCTACAGTCAACATGTGCTCTGATACCATCTTGTAGCGACCTGACCCGAATGGGTCAAGTCTCTGTGCTTAAGTGTCATCCCTGGATCGGTATGCTGACACACACAGTACTCGAGGATTTATAACAGAGGTAAATCACATGTATAAAGTAACATAAATGCTATTACCTCAATCCAAAATAGCGGAAGTAACAAGGTTGTGGATTCCCATCAACACCAACGGCAAAGTTGAGTGTAGAAATCGTAACCCTAACGTATCACTTACTCGTCGTAAAATTCCTGCAACATGAGACGTTGCAGCCACAAAGGGTGAGTACATTGAATGTACTGGCAAATTCACACCATAGAGCAATGATGAATAAAGGTTATCACTACATGCATATTTGACTGGTGGAGGCTCTATGGTTATAATGTTTTTGCGAAAAGCCAATTTTTCCCTACTGCAAAAGAATAAATTTTATTTAACTATCATGGTGGCTGTTAAACATTGAGAATGGTTGACAGCATTCTCAATCCCAATTAAGTAACATCATCATTAAAATCCAACAATATTAATTATAGTAACATGATGAGATTCATTTGATAATCCAAGTACTAGATACTCAAAACGTCCATAACCGGGGACACGGCTAATCATGATTAGTTTATACACTCTGCAAAGGTTTGCGCACTTTTCCCCACATGACTCGATCTCCTCCGTTGGTTTTCTCACACTACATGGTGTTTGAGAAACGAATGACCGAGACATAGTCTTTCAGAAGCGCTAGCACCTTACGATGGGTAGACCGGTACACCTACTTTCCCCTACATCTTCTAGTCTACCACTGTAAGAGTTCGCACGACTTAATCAACTATGCTAGAGCCCATAATAGCATGTGGCTGCACACGAAAGTTTCTAGCATGAATAATCTTATGATCCCTTTGAGCCTGGGTGGCGGTCCATGAAAAAAAACAGGCAATCCTGGTCTACCCAGGTGCCTAGACAGGCAATCCTGGAATACCCAGGTACCTCAATCCACCCAGATGTGTGTTTATGTTGCCACCTTAAATAAACCATTAATTAATAATCTCACATCTGTGATGGAAAATTCACTCACCCAATCCACGTCTACTAGCATAGCATGGCATAATAAGCAAACGTAGAAGTAAATCCCAAGGGTTTGATAATAAAACAGGTAATAGGTAATACCTCAATCTACTTCCCAAAACCCACATATTAATTCAGATCCTAATCATGCAATTGTTTGGAGGATTGATCTAATGCATAAAAACTGGGTATGAAAAGGGATATGATCAAATTGTGAACTTTCCTGCAATGTTGATGAAGGTGATTCGCACTCAAAACTCTTGATAGTTCTACTCGTCACACTCCGGTCAATCTATCGTAAGCAAGCAATAGTAACCACACATAAGCAATCACTCAAAAGAAATCGAAGAAAAGATCTCGGAAAACTCGAAAACAAGCAAACAACTCTTGCAACATAAAACAATTTCTAACAGTACCAAAATTGGGTGAATTTGGCCTCATCAGAAAGTTTAGGTCAAGAGCTTTGATTTGCAAAAAGAATCAACTAAATCGGAGTTACGAAACTCAAGTTATGATCAAACGAAGTTCAAATTCAAATCTGATCTAATTCAAATTTTAAAACTTAAAAAACTTGTTTGAGTTGGATTACTGGATAGAGGAGATCGTAACGAAGACGTGGGCATTGGTTTCGTTGGATTCGGACAAACGAGTAAAAGTTGTGGTCGTTTGAAAACTAGGGGCCAATCTGTAAATAATTATATTCACGGATAGGTCCCTGATGTAAAATAAACAGAAAAGGGAAAAACTAGACGATGAACGTTCATTACAAAGTCCTAACTAATGAACATGTTTGTTGAAACTACCTAAACATACCACGTTCGCTAAATAAAAATGAAACGATTTTCAAGAAGAAAACCGATCTGGGTCGATGGGTTATACCGGTTCGGGTTTTCGACGAAAACCAACGGTTTTCGGAGGCGGATCGGGTCGGGCGTCCGGCGGGTCGATGTGGCGGCGAACTCCGGCGGGGCGGTGGCGTACGGCGGCGGGATTCCGGCGGCAGTGGCTCTCCGGCGAGGCAGGGCGAGGTGGCACGGTGGCGAGGGCGGCGCTCCGCGGCGGCGGTGCGGCGAAGTGCGATGGCGGGATTCCGTGGCAGCGGCGGCAGGCAAGCTCCAGTTCTATGAGGATCTCGGCGGGAGGGTGCGGCGGCGGCAACGGGGTCCAGGGGGCCCCGGGTGCGGCTTTATAGGGGGAGGGTGGCCTCGGGAGGCGTGGGGAAGGGAGCACGGGAGGCGTGCCCCGCCGGGACTCGGACGGCGGCCGCGATCTCCCGAGCGGAGTCCCGCTCGGGGACGGAGGAGGCGAGCGGCGGGGCTGGGCCGTGGCCTGGCCAGGAAGCTGGGCCGGCCCAGTCGGCGAGAGGAGTTTTTTTTAAGCAAGTTTTCAGAAAATAAAATAAAACCAACATAAATAAATAAAATACTATAGGCATATAATATATCAAAATTTTCAGAAAAATATTTTCTACAGCATGGACATTTTTATAGCATCAAGTAAAGTTCACACTAATTTAAATAATTCAAACAGTGCTATTGCTCTGATAAAATCCAATAAAAATCATTTTAAAAATACCAAAATTATTCAAATTTATTTCTCTCCAATTTTCTGATGTAGGGAATCATGTTACCCTAATTTCCATATATTTTATTTTTGGGGAAAAATAATTTGAATAAAACTCAAATGACTCCAAATTGAAAATAAATTCAAACGAACTTTGAATTTAATTCTTTGAAACTCCCAACTCATGTTTCATATGTTTTGAAGAAGTCATTTTATCTTCGCTCGTGAAAATCATTGAGTTGCATAAAGTTCCTGGGTTGGAAATATTTTCCAAATGAAATTCAAATATTTTTAACACCCCTTGTTATTTAAATAAATGGAAGAAGTCATGTCATCTTCTCTCCAGGGTTTTGTGGTGAAAAGAATTTGAATTCACGGAGATCACGAATGCAAAATGAAAGTTTGGGAAAGTCCTTTTTATTCCCTCTCATTTAACTTTCAAAAAGTTTCGAATTCACTCACTTTCAGTCAATCAATCAAACAATCAATCAAATCTATCTATTTATTATAACATTCCAAAATTTAGAATTTTGGGATGTTACAAACCTACCCCCTTAAAATGAATCTCGTCCTCGAGATTTGGAGAGGCTAGAGAGAAATAGGTTAGTGTAGGGGGTCTTCTCAAAATCCAACGTTCGTCTCAGGGGGGTCTGAGGTGCTACCACCCTTAGAAACATTGATACGGTTCCATCAAAACTCATATACTCCATCCTTATTGTTGACAGTGCCGGTCTTCCCAGAATCTTCAGTATAATTCCTTCTTTGGCTCTTCCGGTAGCGGCATAACCTTTTTCCTCAATGCTTCGGTCCTTTCATCTTGGTAAGGTTATTCCGAGACTGGGTCTTCTTAGCTGACGGGTCTGGCACCAATACTAAACAACTATCAATATCTCATGGTGGTCAACATTTTATGGTTTCTCCTGCAGGAAATGGGTCTGGGTTGAACCTCACCGTATAACCTATGATTGGTAACAGCTGCCGTGAACAAGGGAAAAAATTACTATACCATTCTAAAGTTTAAATAGGGTTTTGATCGTCGTCTCTTTACTATAGGTAAGTCACTCAGATTTACCATCCCACATAGCAAGGCGAATAATAAGAGTAAGTCGGTATGGTGATCAATCCATCCCACACCCAAATCATTATCTTGTACATGGTTTAGCGAATCTCGCATTCTAGCACTCGGTCATCCTCACAAGCATTGCAAAATTTCTCTTGTCAACGAACCAAGTTCGGATAATCCATTGATTCTGCAAGCCAAACAAACATCTATCGTTTTCTTCACAACTCTCAGGTTTTGCGTAAACTCCTATAGAATCGTCTGTGGGTAAGGTCGTAATCTCTTTCAGGGTTTTTCCTTCAGCAAGAGTGTGCTTGTTTCCTGGCAAGTCCTGGGGCCTGTGGGTTATGGCCCATCTCATCACTTGTAAACCTTGAACTCATCCTCGGGGCAACTGATCATTATTCCAACATTCAACTTCCATCTTCCTAGCATACTCAAAATTCGTCCAATTGTAATGTCTTTCTTCCTTCTATTGGCACCAAACCAGGACATGATTACTCAGACTCATCATGGAATTTCCATTGATCCATATTTCCAACATATACCTCCTTTATATCCAATAGTAATTCATCTCTTCATCCTCGTGGGATATCCAACATACCGATATAAAACTTATACTTATGGAGTCCATACTCCACTTCGTGGAACATCATTATCCTTTCCAGGGTCAAGCGTCCGTACAGGGGAATATTGGCCATCTCTGCATGGCACTTCTTCAACTGGGAAACGTGAAACACATCATGAACTTCTAACAGTCCTTCGGGTGACTCCAACTTGTTGGCCACTTCTCCCATACGCTCCAAACTCGGTATGGTCCTACAAATCTCGGGGCTAACTTTCCCTTAACTCCAGATCGTTTAACTCTTCGCAGAGGGGACACACGAAGACATGCTCTGTCACCAATTTCATAGACTGCCTCCTTGCATTTTTTTCTGCAATACTCTTCTGCCTGGACTGAGCTACCTTCAGTCTATCTCGAAGCAACTTAACATTCTCTTCTGAATCCTTGATCACATTTGGTCCAAACAACTGACGGTCTCCAACTTCATCCCACATCAACGGTGTCTGGCTCCTCCCATACAAAGCTTTAAAAGGGGTCGTCTTCAAACTAGCTTGGTAACTGTTGTCGTATGAGAACTCAGCGTAAGGTAGATTATCATCCCTACTTGTAACGCCCCGAGACCGACGCTCCAGAAGACTTCCAGCTATTCCGAGTTTCCTCGTGTGATTTGTTTTATTTGTTGCATTCATCCTTGCATCATGTGCATTGCATCATGTCATCCTGCCATCATATCATTAATTTTTAAAACCTCAACTAAATAAATTGTATGGATTTTTCGATCCATTTAAATCGAGGGACTCACATGGTGACTTCTCTTTATAACATATCCTCCAATATTAGGGAGCTATATTAAATATTCCATTTTTGGAATTCACCATAACACACTTGCAAAATCCCAATGCTTCTGTTGTCTTAATTCTTGATCTCCAACTTTGCCATTTATTCTTTCATCATCTTCCGGAGCTCCACCAAAAATCCAAACATTTTTGGACCTTCCCAAACCTCACTTCCTATTCAAATCATTTGAATTTAATTCAAATGAGTTTGAATTTACATCTTTCAACCTTGGCCTTTTCTATTTTCTCGGAACAAGCTTATTTTTATGAGTCCGGGAAAATAATCCCCATGCCCAAGTCCCTTCTCTAACCTTTTTCTTTCTTTTTTTTTCTCTCTTCTGTCATGTGTGTGTGGGAGAGAGAGATTCTAGCCCAGCCCAGCCGACCATTTGGGTCTCCTGTAGCTGCAGCCCAAGGCCCAGCCGACCCCTCTAACCCTAGCCCGAGCGAACCCCATCTCCCCTTTCTCTCGATCCCTTCCTCCCTCCCGTGCGCCGCCAGAGACTCCCGATTCCCCCCCTCGCTCGACGCATCTCTCCCCCTGTCGCCGCCTTCCGCCCGATCCCTTCTGCCTCCTCGCTCGCCTCCCTCCTCCTCGTCATGGGAGTCTAGCTACCCATCCCGCAGGAGGCCGCCGCCGCCATGTACGCCCGCAGGAGCGCCAACGCCACCAGACCACCGTCCCGTCGCGCCTCCTCCACCCCGCAGCCATCCCCGTAGCGCATCACCTCCTCCCGTGCCTCTCCTCCGGCTTCTCCTCGTCGTCACCAAACCGCCTGGTCTTTTGTGCCACCATCGGGACGGCCAACTCCGGCGGCCCTCCATCGCCTGCGGTCGTGCCCCTCCTCATCCTCGCCAGCCGTCGTCCTCAAGCTCGTTCAGCGACCCCTGTCTTCTCCTCGTGCCCGCCGTCGTCTTCGTCTGCGCCCAGAGGAGCCCGCAACCTCCCTGGCCTCGGATCTGGCCGGATCGAGCCGGTCCGCGTCCACCACCACCCTCGCCGTGCTCTGCCTGCCATGGCCTGCGAGGCCATCAGCTTCGCCTCGGCCTTGACCCAGGAGGACGAGCAGCGTTGCTGCCTGCTCGATCCACCTGCACGCGCGCCTCGCGCGTTGACCGCGACCAGCTCCATGCCCGAGCGAGCATGCTCCTCTTCCCGATGCCCAGCACCACCCAAGTTGTCGCCTCTGCGCACCATGTAGTGTCACCGTGGACGCATGCACCCCCGGGTCAGAACCTCGAGCACCAAGTACACCACCGGCAAGACCCGGACTCCGAACGCCAAGTACAACTACGAACCCGAAGACCTCGGATGCTTCAAGTTCCTCTACCACACATGTACCATCTACCGTCGCCCGAAGACCCGTGTACCACTACCGACACCGTGTACGACTACTTCCCACGACAACAATTGAACAACTACTTCCACTACGCCCGAATACCGTGGATGCGACAAGTTCCTCTCCGGACATGTACGACTACCATTGCCAAGATCGCGAGTACCTCTACCGTCGCCGTGAACAACTACTTCCCTCGACGACTCGAACCGCTCCGAAAACGCACGCTTCGAAGGTATAACCCCGAGACGCCGTCCGTGGACCGAATGCATGTGTTGTATGAGATGCACCCTATGTTTGCACCGTGCCCGTTTGCTTCATGCACGTTCCTCCTCGTTCGCCATGCCGATGAACCGTGGGAACCCGGTAACCGGGATCACCCCACCATCTCTAGCATGTTCCGCACATCCGCACACTTCTCGTTTGCATCGGTATCTCATTCGAGTTACCGGGACCGGAATGTTGCCGTGGCACCATTTTTGTTTCGCCGCCGTGGCACCCTTTTTGTTCCGCCATGGTGACCAAATGCTTCATAACATGCTCATGTCAACATTTTCATAAAAATTGCAAAAAACTGGTATATGTCATCCGCATCATGATAACAACATTTAAAATGTTTAAACTTGTTGTTGCATTAATTTGCTAAATGCACATGAGGATTTTCCGGAATTGTTGTTTGTGTTTCCGGCCTCATTTAAACTTGCCTAAATATGTAGTTTAATTATGTTTCACCCCTTGCCATGTTTAACCACACTTAATATTGTTGTGTTCCTTAACGAGAGAGAACTAAATAATTGATGTGGTGTTTTGTCAATATGCAGCTCATTGCATATTGAGCTCCACTTAACTTGTAGTATTGTTTGTTGCACTTTGCCATGCCATGCCTCATTAAACCGGACATGCATCATACTTGTTTGTGCATCATGACTTGTTTATGCTTGTGTGTTTACTATGTTGTTTGTTTCTTTCCGGGTTGCTTCTCTCGTTAGCTTCGGTTTCGTTCCGGAGTTGTGAGGATTTGTTCGTCTACGACCGTTTGTCTTCTTCTTGGATTCGTTCTTCTTCCTTGCGGGATCTCAGGCAAGATGATCATACCCTCGAAATCACTACTATCTTTGCTATGCTAGTTCGCTCGCTCTTTTGCCATGCCAATGCTACGATGCCTACCATTTGCTTGTCAGCCTCCCAAATTGCCATGTCAAACCTCTAACCCACCATGTCCTAGCAAACCGTTGATTGGCTATGTTACCGCTTTGCTCAGCCCCTCTTATAGCATTGTTAGTTGCAGGTGAAGATTGAAGTTTGTTCCTTGTTGGAACATGGAGATGTTGTTCCTTGTTGGAACATGTTTACTTGTTGGGATATCACAATATATCTTACTTAATTAATGCATCTATATACTTGGTAAAGGGTGGAAGGCTCGGCCTTATGCCTGGTGTTTTGTTCCATTCTTGCCGCCCTAGTTTCCGTCATATCGGTGTTATGTTCCCGGATTTTGCGTTCCTTACACGGTTGGGCTATAATGGGAACCCCTTGACAGTTCGCCTTAAGTAAAGCTCCTCCAGCAATGCCCAACATTGATTTTACCATTTGCACTAACAACCTACCACCTTCCCTTGGGTTCTGCAGACTCAAGGGTCATCTTTATTCTAACCCCCCCCCCCCGGGCCAGTGCTCCTCTGAGTGTTGGTCCGAACTGAGCTGCCTGCGGGGCCACCTCGGGGAAACTTGAGGGTTGGTTTTACTCGTAGCTAGACTCATCTGAGTGTGCCCTGAGAAAGAGATATGTGCAGCTCCTATCGGGATTTGTCGGCACATTCGGGCGGTGTTGCTGGTTTAGTTTTACCCTGTCGAAATGTCTTGTTGTACCGGGATACCGAGTCTGATCGGAGTGTCTCGGGTGGAGGTCTATTCCTTCGTTGACCGTGAGAGCTTGTCATGGGCTAAGTTGGGACACCCCTGCAGGGTATTATCTTTCGAAAGCCGTGCCCACGGTTATGTGGCAGATGGGAATTTGTTAACGTCCGGTTGTAGAAAACCCGAAGTTGACCTTATTTAAAATACATCAACCGCGTGTGTAACCGTGATGGTTTCTTCTCGGCGGAGTCCGGGAAGTGAACACGGTGTTGGAGTTATGCTTGACGTAGGTTGCTATAGGATCACTTCTTGATCATACTTTTATCGACCGTGCTTTGCCCTCTCTTCTCGCTCTCTTTTGCGATTGTAGCCACCATATATGCTAGTCACTTGCTGCAGCTCCACCTCATTACTCCATCCTTCCTATAAGCTTAAATAGTCTTGATCTCGCGGGTGCGAGATTGCTGAGTCCCCGTGGCTCACAGATACTTCCAAAACCAGTTTGCAGGTGCCTATGTTACCGTGCAGATGACGCAACCAAGCTCAAGGAGGAGCTCGATGAAGATCTTGCCCTTTGTGTTGTTTTGTTCTAGTTGATCAGTAGTGGAGCCCAGTTGGGGTCGATCGGGGACCTTTGTCGCATTTGGGGTTCTTCTTTTATTTTGGTTCCGTAGTCGGACCTTGATTGTATCTGGATGATGTAATGCTTTATTCATGTAATTGTGTGAAGTGGCGATTGTAAGCCAACTATGTATCTCTTTCCCTTATGTATTACATGGGTTGTGTGAAGATTACCTCACTTGCAACATTGCTTTCAATGCGGTTATGCCTCTAAGTCGTGCTTCGACACATGGGAGATATAGCCGCATCGAGGGCGTTACAAGTTGGTAATCAGAGCCTTCCCCGACCTTAGGAGCCCCACTGCTTGATTGTTTTTAGCGGCCGAGTTGTGTCTAGAAAAATGTTTTGAGTCATTTAGGATTATATATATCAGAGAGTTAGGAATTCTTTTTACTCCCCAGTCTCTTCATCGCTCTGGTAAGGCATCCTGACGTAGAGTTTTGACTCTTCTCTTCTCAAATTTCACTAAATTTTTTTAGGATCACGCGGGTATCTTGGAATCGTTCCGATGGTTTTATGATGACAACATTGTCTTGGTGCCTCCTGTCAAGGGTTTAGTGGAAGTGTCCCGGGGAGTTGAGCTCTGAGGTGTTGTCGCCATAATTTTATCGTTGCAGTTCTAGAATACCTGAGTTTAGTACGCCGACATCGAAAATCTCTTTTATGCAGTTCGTTGGTGAGATAACCCCGATAACCCAGTACTGAGGTGAGTACGGGAGTATTGCCATGACTTGTATAACGGATGCTTTTCGAAGGTTGAGGTAGACGATTTCCGAAGGTTTATTGGTTATGTGTTGAAGGATGGATACAGCTGGATGTAGGATTTGTTAGTTTTGGGTGAGATATTATGCTTCCCCTGTATCCCCAACACCTGATTGCATAACCTGAAAATTTCGGGAGTTTCATAGGTGGGTATTCAAGTAGCTCTTAGGATATCTTTCCGACAGATGTATGATTTGAAATTGGGGTTCGACGTCTAGTGGTCCGCCTATTCACGGTTGGTTTTACAGTGGTCTCGTTGTGTCTTAAAGAGTCCTTGGCTATGCCGACTCGGGGACGCTTCGTATGTCATGTGCACTGCCTTGTACATGATGGTGCTGTACGATCGAGCCCGTGTAGGCCCCACCACGAAAACTTCGGACGAAATCTCTATCATATGTTTGTTCTGGCTTATTTTGCAAGCCAATCCTTTTTTTTGTTTTGAGTTGTGGTATTCGAGTTGCTTCGAAGTCAAATATTGATTCCATACCTTTTCCAAATGGTGTTCTCATATTCCTATGTGAATACTAATCCTTCTTGATCATCGAGTCTGTCTTGTCAATCCTTTTTTTAACCGGTGTGTCTCTCCTCAAGTGGATCCGTTCACGTCAACATTTGCAAGATCATTTATCACTTCTTCTCAACGGTGTTTGTTTCATCCGTCTCCAAGTTGCCTTTGTTTTTCCCACCCTCCCTCCCTTTTGTTTTTCTTCAAGGACTAAGATTTCTTCTTCAAGTATCCATTTTATTGATGGGAAGTTTCTCCATTCTTTTCCGTCAATGTTCTTATCCGGTGATTCTCATGAAGATTCTAATGGAGCTTCAAGTTCGTCATTCCTCGTTCTTTTCTTCTCCGGTGGATTTAATTCAAGCTTTGGTATTAAGCATACTCCTTTTCTTTTTTTTCCAATGCTTTTCTTATGCCGGTGCACCTCTTAATCATCCATCTCTCGCTATTCAATTATTCTGGAATGCTCAATATCTCAAAGATTCGTGTTTCCACTATGCATTCGTTCAAGATCTTTCGAGGATGTTCTCTCATTCAAGTCTTTTATTTCAACCGGTGCATTATCTCTCTTCAAATTGTTCAACGGTGTTTCTTTTGAGTGGGCCCTAACCCACAGGTCTTTTCCCAGGATCTTACCTGACTCTTCTATTTTCCCGGAGCTATCCTAAATTCTTCTCCAAGTTTGACGTAAGGATGAGTTATCATCAGTCAAATACTTTTCTGCAAGATCTTTCAAATTCTTTTCATAGTTGGCTCAACCTCTTCGCTTTTGATTCTTCCGGTGTGCCTCAATAATTCTTGGTGGCGTTTCTCGTCGTCTTTCTCATCATTTGAAGACCGAAGAAGATTTTTTTTCTCTCAATCTTGCTCCTTTCTCTTCAAGATTCGTGGTTCTAGCGTTATGCCATCCTCTCATAGTTGTTTTCGATTGTCAGAATTCTTTTCACTCATCCGGAGTAATTCAGAGTATTTTCTGTCGGATTATCCGTAGCCCATCATCTAAGATTGATTCAGTCCAGCTTTCAGCTCACATACTCTAAATCATACCGGTGCTTCGTTCAAGTGATCTTTAATCGGCTCGTGATCTCGTCGTTCTCATGTATCTAAATCCTCTCAAGCACCTTCGTTCATTTGCTAATTCTTACCGGTGATGCACCCCTACTTCGATCATTTTCAATTCTTACGGTGGTTCTTTCAAGATCTCTCTTCCTTGTTCATCATATCAATTCATTTGTTGTTCCAATCCTACCGGTGGTTCGTTGAAGACCTTCTCAAGTTTTGATATATCTCTTTTAATCCTTTCTACGAGAATAAGTAGTATGCCAAATTCGTTGATTGTTGTCAATTTAATTGGTGAAGGATAAGCATAACATAATTCTTATTCTTGTTCATCCAAGTGATTAATTCTTTATTCCGGAGGCCCTTAAAATTCTCAGTTTCATTTGTTTCATCTTCTCTTTTTCCCGTAGTTCCAAGCTCTAATTATCACGGAGATCCATCTAAATCATTGCAAGGATTCACCTTGTGTTTTCAATTTCTCTTTCTTTTCATTCCTTTTGTTTACCGGAGTTCTTCATGGAGGTTCTACATGACGATTCATCAAGGATGTAATTCCTTCTCAAAGTTTTCATCAAGATTCATTTCTAGGGAGCTCAAGCTTTCTTCATATTGTAATCCGGAGTGCAATTTCTTTCTACCATATTATCAGAGGTGGTATTATGTCATTCTTGATAATTTGAGTTCATGTTCCATGATTGACATGTTGTTAAGAATGAGTTATTTTTAAATCCATCAACCTCGTTGTTGGAGTTATCTTGTGTCATATTTCACCTAAAAGCCTTCCATTGGGAATGTTGCTATTTGTGGTGCTTGCCAATGATCCAAGTTATCTCTTTATCATCTTGGTGGAAGAAGTTTTCATCTCTTCGTTGATCTCAAGCAAGCAATTGTTTCCGTTAGTGGCCGGTTGTCACCTCATAATTTTGAGATGTTTTCCATAAGCCCACTACAAGCTTGTGCTTTTCGTTGTTGATTTTCCAACAACTCCGTTCAATTCTTCTTTGCAAGGATGCTTTCCAAACTCATTTGTGGCAGAAGTTGGCATTTTCTTCTCTATTCTGTTATTCCAATGATTTATCTTCTATTCTTTCTTCCGAAGGCATTGTGATGTTGCTCTTTTCACTCATCATCTCGAATTGGGAGGAGCATGTTCTTTTCGTGCTTATCCATTTAACCGGAGTGGTGCATCCTCTTTTCAAGTTCTTTTCATCTTATCAAGTCATGCGTCTCTTTTCAACCGGAGTGCTGTCCGATTTTGATCTTCCTTGTTCCTTGTTTATCTCGTTTCAACCAGAGTGATTTCAATTCCTTCTTGTCCATTGTACTCGTCATTCATAGCTTTGCAACCTCCAAGGTTCACATGGTGTTCCTTGTTTCTATTTTCTACCGCAGTGCTCTCAATTGTGTTCAACTCCGTTATGTCCTTTCTTTCAACTTTTCAACCTCTCAAGGTTCTTGGTTTCACTCGTTTGTTAAAGAAGCAATTTGGTTTACCTCTTCTCTTTCTCTTCCGTTTTCCCTCCGGTGCCATTCTAGATCTCGGGACGAGATCCTCTTGTAGTGGTGGAGTGTTGTAACGCCCCGAGACCGACGCTCCAGAAGACTTCCAGCTATTCCGAGTTTCATCGTGTGATTTGTTTTATTTGTTGCATTCATCCTTGCATCATGTGCATTGCATCATGTCATCATGCCATCATATCATTAATTTTTAAAACCTCAACTAAATAAATTGTATGGATTTTTCGATCCATTTAAATCGAGGGACTCACATGGTGACTTCTCTTTATAACATATCCTCCAATATTAGGGAGCTATATTAAATATACCATTTTTGGAATTCACCATAACACACTTGCAAAATCCCAATGCTTCTGTTGTCTTAATTCTTGATCTCCAACTTTGCCATTTATTCTTTCATCATCTTCCGGAGCTCCACCAAAAATCCAAACATTTTTGGACCTTCCCAAACCTCACTTCCTATTCAAATCATTTGAATTTAATTCAAATGAGTTTGAATTTACATCTTTCAACCTTGGCCTTTTCTATTTTCTCGGAACAAGCTTATTTTTATGAGTCCGGGAAAATAATCCCCATGCCCAAGTCCCTTCTCTAACCTTTTTCTTTCTTTTTTTTTCTCTCTTCTGTCATGTGTGTGTGGGAGAGAGAGATTCTAGCCCAGCCCAGCCGACCATTTGGGTCTCCTGTAGCTGCGGCCCAAGGCCCGGCCGACCCCTCTAACCCTAGCCCGAACGAACCCCATCTCCCCTTTCTCTCGATCCCTTCCTCCCTCCCGTGCGCCGCCAGAGACTCCCGATTCCCCCCCTCGCTCGACGCATCTCTCCCCCTGTCACCGCCTTCCGCCCGATCCCTTCTGCCTCCTCGCTCGCCTCCCTCCTCCTCGCCGTGGGAGTCTAGCTACCCATCCCGCAGGAGGCCGCCGCCGCCATGTACGCCCGCAGGAGCGCCAACGCCACCAGACCACCGTCCCGTCGCGCCTCCTCCACCCCGCAGCCATCCCCGTAGCGCATCACCTCCTCCCGTGCCTCTCCTCCTGCTTCTCCTCGTCGTCACCCAACCGCCTGGTCTTTTGTGCCACCATCGGGACAGCCAACTCCGGCGGCCCTCCGTCGCCTGCGGTCGTGCCCCTCCTCTGCCTCGACAGCCATCGTCCTCAAGCTCATTCAGCGGCCCCTGTCTTCTCCTCGTGCCCGCCGCCGTCTTCGTCTGCGCCCAGAGGAGCCCGCAGCCTCCCTGGCCTCGGATCTGGCCGGATCGAGCCGGTCCGCGTCCACCACCACCCTCGCCGTGCTCTGCCTGCCATGGCCTGCGAGGCCATCAGCTTCGCCTCGGCCTTGACCCAGGAGGACGAGCAGCATTGCTGCCTGCTCGATCCAGCTGCACGCGCGCCTCGCGCGTTGACCGCGACCAGCTCCATGCCCGAGCGAGCATGCTCCTCTTCCCGATGCCCAGCACCGCCCAAGTTGTCGCCTCTGCGCACCATGTAGTGTCACCGTGGACGCATGCACCCCCGGGTCAGAACCTCGAGCACCAAGTACACCACCGGCAAGACCCGGACTCCGAACGCCAAGTACAACTACGAACCCGAAGACCTCGGATGCTTCAAGTTCCTCTACCACACATGTACCATCTACCGTCGCCCGAAGACCCGTGTACCACTACCGACACCGTGTACGACTACTTCCCACGACAACAATTGAACAACTACTTCCACTACGCCCGAATACCGTGGATGCGACAAGTTCCTCTCCGGACATGTACGACTACCGTTGCCAAGATCGCGAGTACCTCTACCGTCGCCGTGAACAACTACTTCCCTCAACGACTCGAACCGCTCCGAAAACGCACGCTTCGAAGGTATAACCCCGAGACGCTGTCCGTGGACCGAATGCATGTGTTGTATGAGATGCACCCTATGTTTGCACCGTGCCCGTTTGCTTCATGCACGTTCCTCCTCGTTCGCCATGCCGATGAACCGTGGGAACCCGGTAACCGGGATCACCCCACCATCTCTAGCATGTTCCGCACATCCGCACACTTCTCGTTTGCATCGGTATCTCACTCGAGTTACCGGGACCGGAATGTTGTCGTGGCACCATTTTTGTTTCGCCGCCGTGGCACCCTTTTTGTTCCGCCATGGTGACCAAATGCTTCATAACATGCTCATGTCAACATTTTCATAAAAATTGCATAAAACTGGTATATGTCATCCGCATCATGATAACAACATTTAAAATGTTTAAACTTGTTGTTGCATTAATTTGCTAAATGCACATGAGGATTTTCCGGAATTGTTGTTTGTGTTTCCGGCCTCATTTAAACTTGCCTAAATATGTAGTTTAATTATGTTTCACCCCTTGCCATGTTTAACCACACTTAATATTGTTGTGTTCCTTAACGAGAGAGAACTAAATAATTGATGTGGTGTTTTTTCAATATGCAGCTCGTTGCATATTGAGCTCCACTTAACTTGTAGTATTGTTTGTTGCACTTTGCCATGCCATGCCTCATTAAACCGGACATGCATCATACTTGTTTGTGCATCATGACTTGTTTATGCTTGTGTGTTTACTATGTTGTTTGTTTCTTTCCGGGTTGCTTCTCTCGTTAGCTTCGGTTTCGTTCCGGAGTTGTGAGGATTTGTTCGTCTACGACCGTTTGTCTTCTTCTTGGATTCGTTCTTCTTCCTTGCGGGATCTCAGGCAAGATGATCATACCCTCGAAATCACTACTATCTTTGCTATGCTAGTTCGCTCGCTCTTTTGCCATGCCAATGCTACGATGCCTACCATTTGCTTGTCAGCCTCCCAAATTGCCATGTCAAACCTCTAACCCACCATGTCCTAGCAAACCGTTGATTGGCTATGTTACCGCTTTGCTCAGCCCCTCTTATAGCGTTGTTAGTTGCAGGTGAAGATTGAATTTTGTTCCTTGTTGGAACATGGAGATGTTGTTCCTTGTTGGAACATGTTTACTTGTTGGGATACCACAATATATCTTACTTATTTAATGCATCTATATACTTGGTAAAGGGTGGAAGGCTCGGCCTTATGCCTGGTGTTTTGTTCCATTCTTGCCGCCCTAGTTTCCGTCATATCGGTGTTATGTTCCTGGATTTTGCGTTCCTTACACGGTTGGGCTATAATGGGAACCCCTTGACAGTTCGCCTTAAGTAAAGCTCCTCCAGCAATGCCCAACATTGGTTTTACCATTTGCACTAACAACCTACCACCTTCCCTTGGGTTCTGCAGACTCAAGGGTCATCTTTATTCTAACCCCCCCCCCCCGGGCCAGTGCTCCTCTGAGTGTTGGTCCGAACTGAGCTGCCTGCGGGGCCACCTCGGGGAAACTTGAGGGTTGGTTTTACTCGTAGCTAGACTCATCTGAGTGTGCCCTGAGAAAGAGATATGTGCAGCTCCTATCGGGATTTGTCGGCACATTCGGGCGGTGTTGCTGGTTTAGTTTTACCCTGTCGAAATGTCTTGTTGTACCGGGATACCGAGTCTGATCGGAGTGTCTCGGGTGGAGGTCTATTCCTTCGTTGACCGTGAGAGCTTGTCATGGGCTAAGTTAGGACACCCCTGCAGGGTATTATCTTTCGAAAGTCGTGCCCGCGGTTATGTGGCAGATGGGAATTTGTTAACGTCCGGTTGTAGAAAACCCGAAGTTGACCTTATTTAAAATACATCAACCGCGTGTGTAACCGTGATGGTTTCTTCTCGGCGGAGTCCGGGAAGTGAACACGGTGTTGGAGTTATGCTTGACGTAGGTTGCTATAGGATCACTTCTTGATCATACTTTTATCGACCGTGCTTTGCCCTCTCTTCTCGCTCTCTTTTGCGATTGTAGCCACCATATATGCTAGTCGCTTGCTGCAGCTCCACCTCATTACTCCATCCTTCCTATAAGCTTAAATAGTCTTGATCTCGCGGGTGCGAGATTGCTGAGTCCCCGTGGCTCACAGATACTTCCAAAACCAGTTTGCAGGTGCCTATGTTACCGTGCAGATGACGCAACCAAGCTCAAGGAGGAGCTCGATGAAGATCTTGCCCTTTGTGTTGTTTCGTTCTAGTTGATCAGTAGTGGAGCCCAGTTGGGGTCGATCGGGGACCTTTGTCGCATTTGGGGTTCTTATTTTATTTTGGTTCCGTAGTCGGACCTTGATTGTATCTGGATGATGTAATGCTTTATTCATGTAATTGTGTGAAGTGGCGATTGTAAGCCAACTATGTATCTCTTTCCCTTATGTATTACATGGGTTGTGTGAAGATTACCTCACTTGCGACATTGCTTTCAATGCGGTTATGCCTCTAAGTCGTGCTTCGACACATGGGAGATATAGCCGCATCGAGGGCGTTACACTACTAGATCCATAATCTAGCGCACACGCTCTCAACATGTCCTCTAGAATCTGATTGACTCTATTGGTCTATCCAACTGTTTGCGGATGAAAGGCTGTACTGAACTGTGTTCCTCTATCTGATACGATGGTCCTCGGAACTCCATGCAGACATACGATCCTGGTCAAATATATCTTGGCCAATTTCGCACTTGTGTAGGTGGTTTTCACTGGGATAAAGTGAGGCACTTTGGTCAAGCGAATCAACTACTACCCAGATAGAATCATATCCCAATCGGGTTCTAGGAAAACCGGTAATGAAATCCATGCCAAGATTATCCCCACTTCCATTCGGGTACTGACATAGGCTGTAGTAATCCTGCGGGCTTCTGATGCTCTACTTTTACTTTCTCTCTGGCATACATCACCTACGACTTCATACTCCGCAATATCCTTCTTCATACCAATCCACTAGAAACACTCCTTCAAATCCAAATACATCTTGGTGTTTCCAGGGCGAATTGAGAATGGTGAGTCATGAGCCTCTTGAAGTATTTACTTCCTGATCTTTGCATTATTGGTAACATATACACGGTCCTCGAACCATGAGATGTCGTTCTCATCCTTACGAAAACCTTTGGTCTTTCCTCTGCTCATCCTCTCTTTTAACTCAGAAATCTCTTTGTCATCCTTTTGAGCTTCACGGATCTTTCCCAACAAGGTAGACTGAACTTTCATTGCTGCAACAAAACCTTTGGGAACAATCTCCAACCAAAGTTCCCTGAGATCCTCGGCTAACTCCTTTGGTAATCCTCCGCTTATGAGGGTATTCGTCCTTGTTTTCTTTATGGTTGTGTCCTATTTCTCCACAAAGCTTGTATGCACAAGATTTCTTCATATCCTTTCCGTAAGGCCTCAACTTCTGGGACACAAGACGAGAGCTTTGCAGAGTCAACTTAAATTCTTCCCAAGTGGTTACTCTTTGCCATCCATTGATGGTTTGGTACATCCTCTACCAGGTAGTGGCATCTCTTTCAAAGCACTCAAGAGCATGCTGGGTCATATCCTTTCTGGCTATAGGGTTATTCTCCATTTGAACCTCCATTGGGTCCATGGGTTTGGGGTGGGATAAGAGATATCGAGAGGGATGCACACAGTACAAACAATAGTTTTGAAAAGATAGGTTTTATTGTGGCTGTCGGAAAAACAACAAACAAATGACAGCTCACAAACGTCGCACCTAGCGTAGGTGCAATGGGGTTTGGTCTTCTAATGGTCAATAAATCTTCAACGTCACCAAACTCTTCAAGTCTTGTTCATGTCTCCGATGGCTTCTTCTGATCATGCTTGTCCTTCTCAAGTTCCTATGCCAGATCATCTCTGTTGACGCGAAGTTTCTCCTGACGTCCTTTAATATTCTGGAGTTGCGTTCCAAACTTCTGGGTTTCAACCTCCTTGACATGAATCATGTCCTTATATCCTTCAGCTCCTGACTAATCTCCGGTATCTCGAGGTTTTGCTCCTCCAGCTTGCTACTTTCAGCTTCTGGTTCTTGAGTTCTTCACCAATTGCCTCCTTGTCAAATATGACTTCCTAAAGTCCATCTTTAAGCTTCTTGATGTAACACTCCAGATCCTAGTGATACTCCAGCTAAGGTTAAAATTCCAATGTTAGCTGACAGATGCTCCATTAGCCTTCTACCATCCAATACTTCCGAAAGATGCATGCTTAACACCTCATGGTGACAATAACATGAGCGAGCGATAGCATCATGGATATCCATGTTTATGACTATGTCTCTACCATGAGCTATCATTCCGTAGTTGATATCTCCTTTCTTGGGGCTTTCTTGACAAAACTTTGAGTTCTAATGCTCCATGTTCAGGTCTTTCTCCAATACACCTTGATCTCGGGTATTGATAGCTTCCATAGTCTGTCAAGTTCCATAAGTGTAGCCTTCCTAGGTCATAAAAAAACTGGAAAATCTTCAAAGCCTTCAAATTCTCCTAGTCTTCGGAGTCTTCAACCGTTGTAGTTTCCATCATTATAATGCTCGTCAAAATCCTCTTCATTCCGAAGTGGTCTTAGTTCTCCGATATCTGGTCCTTCTTGGAGTGGTCTCATCAGTCGAATCTTTGAGTGGTCAAAAGGGAAGAGGGGTATGGTCTTTCTAAAAGGGAATATTTGAATAAGCTCAGAAGAGAAGAGAGGTAAAAGATCTTTTTGAAAAGAAAAGTAGTAGAGAAAATCTTTCCTATGGGCTTGCTAGTTTCTAGGGTCACGTCCTACAGTCAACATGTGCTCTGATACCATCTTGTAGCGACCTGACCCGAATGGGTCAAGTCTCTGTGCTTAAGTGTCATCCCTGGATCGGTATGCTGACACACACAGTACTCGAGGATTTATAACAGAGGTAAATCACATGTATAAAGTAACGTAAATGCTATTACCTCAATCCAAAATAGCGGAAGTAACAAGGTTGTGGATTCCCATCAACACCAACAGCAAAGTTGAGTGTAGAAATCGTAACCCTAACGTATCACTTATTCGTCGTAAGATTCCTGCAACATGAGACATTGCAGCCACAAAGGGTCAGTACATTGAATGTACTGGCAAATTCACACCATAGAGCAATGATGAATAAAGGCTATCACTACATGCATATTTGGCTGGTGGAGGCTCTATGGTTATAATGTTTTTGCGAAAAGCCAATTTTTCCCTACTGCAAAAGAATAAATTTTATTTAACTATCATGGTGGTTGTTAAACATTGATAATGGTTGACAGCATTCTCAATCCCAATTAGGTAACATCATCATTAAAACCTAACAATATTAATTATAGTAACATGATGAGATTCATTTGATAATCCAAGTACTAGATACTCAAAACGTCCATAACCGGGGACACGGCTAATCATGATTAGTTTATACACTCTGTAGAGGTTTGCGCACTTTTCCCCACATGACTCGATCTCCTCCGTTGGTTTTCTCGCACTACATGGTGTTTGAGGAACGAATGACCGAGACATAGTCTTTCAGAAGCGCTAGCACCTTACGATGGGTAGACCGGTACACCTACTTTCCCCTACATCTGCTAGTCTACCACTGTAAGAGTTTGCGCGACTTAGTCAACTATGCTAGAGCCCACAATAGCATGTGGCTGCACACGAAAGTTTCTAGCATGAATAATCTTATGATCCCTTTGAGCCTGGGTGGCGGTCCATGAAAAAAAACAGGCAATCCTGGTCTACCCAGGTGCCTAGAAAGGCTATCCTGGAATACCCAAGTACCTCAATCCACCCAGATGTGTGTTTATGTTGCCACCTTAAATAAACCATTAATTAATAATCTCACATCTTTCATGGAAAATTCACTCACCCAATCCACGTCTACTAGCATAGCATGGCATAATAAGCAAACGTAGAAGTAACTCCCAAGGGTTTGATAATAAAACAGGTAATAGGTACTACCTCAATCTACTTCCCAAAACTCACATATTAATTCAGATCCTAATCATGCAATTGTTTGGAGGATTGATCTAATGCATAAAAACTGGGTATGAAAAGGGATATGATCAAAGTGTGAACTTGCCTGCAATGTTGATGAAGGTGATTCGCACTCAAAACTCTTGATAGTTCTACTCATCACACTCCGGTCAATCTATCGTAAGCAAGCAATAGTAACCACACATAAGCAATCACTCAAAAGAAATCGAAGAAAAGATCTCGGAAAACTCGAAAACAAGCAAACAACTCTTGCAACAGAAAACAATTTCTAACAGTACCAAAATTGGGTGCATTTGTCCTTATCAGAAAGTTTAGGTCAAGAGCTTCGATTTACAAAAAGAATCAACTAAATCAGAGTTACGAAACTCAAGTTATGATCAAACGAAGATCAAATTCAAATCTGATCTAATTCGTATTTTAAAACTTCAAAAACTTGTTTGAGTTGGATTACTGGATAGAGGAGATCGTAACGAAGACGTGGGCATTGGTTTCGTTGGATTTGGACAAACGAGTAAAAGTTGTGGTCGTTTGAAAACTAGGGGCCAATCTGTAAATAATTATATTCATGGATAGGTCCCTGATGTAAAATAAACAGAAAAGGGAAAAACTAGACGATGAACGTTCGTTACAAAGTCCTAACGAACGAAAACATTCGTTGAAACTACCTAAACAGACCATGTTCGCTAAATAGAAACGAAACGGTGTTCAAGAAGAAAACTGATCTGGGTCGGTGGGTTGTACCGGTTCGGGTTTTCGACGGATCGGGTCGGGAGTGGCGGCGAACTCCGGCGGGGCGGCGGCGTCCGGTGGCGGGATTCCGGCGGCGGCGGGATTCCGGCGGCCGTGGCGAGGTGGCGAGGGCAGCGCTCCGCGGCGGCAACACGGCGAACTGCGGTGGCGGGATTCTGCGGCGGCGGTGGCGGGCGAGCTCAGGCGCTGCGCGGATCTCGGCGGGAGGGTGCGGCGGCGGCAACGGGGTCCAGGGGGCCCCGGGTGCGGCTTTATAGGTGGAGGGTGGCCTTGGGAGGCGTGGGGAAGGGGGCACGGGAGGCGTGCCCGGCCGGGACTCGGACGGCGGCGGCGATCTCCCGAGCGGAGTCCCGCTCGGGGACGGAGGAGGCGAGCGGCGGGGCTGGGCCGTGGCCTAGCCAGGAAGCTGGGCCGGCCCAGTCGGTGAGAGGAGTTTTTTTAAACAAATTTTCAGAAAATAAAATAAAACCAAAATAAGTAAATAAAATACTATAGGCATATAATATATCAAAATTTTCAGAAAAATATTTTCTACAGCATGGACATTTTTATAGCATCAAGTAAAATTCACACTAATTTAAATAATTCAAACAGTGCTACTGCTCTAATAAAATCCAATAAAAATCATTTTAAAAATACCAAAATTATTCAAATTTATTTCTCTCCAATTTTTTGATGTAGGGAATCATGTTACCCTATTTTCCATATATTTTACTTTTGGAGAAAAATAATTTGAATAAAACTCAAATGACTCCAAATTGAAAATAAATTCAAACGAACTTTGAATTTAATTCTTTGAAACTCCCAACTCATATTTCATATGTTTTGAAGAAGTCATTTTATCTTCGCTCGTGAAAATCATTGAGTTGCATAAAGTTCCTGGGTTGGAAATATTTTCCAAATGAAATTCAAATATTTTCAACACCCCTTGTCATTTAAATAAATGAAGTCATGTCATCTTCTCTCCAGGGTTTTGTGGTGAAAAGAATTTTAATTCACGGAGATCACGAATGCAAAATGAAAGTTTGGGAAAGTCCTTTTTATTCCCTCTCATTTAACTTTCAAAAAGTTTCGAATTCACTCACTTTCAGTCAATCAATCAAATCTATCTATTTATTATAACATTCCAAAATTTAGAATTTTGGGATGTTACACTTCACGTCGAGGACTTGGAGGTGTGCTTATGCAGGACGGAAGAGTTGTCTCATATGCCTCACGACAGCTTCGACCTCATGAGTTGAATTATGCTACGCATGATTTGGAGTTAGAAGCCGTAGTGCATGCACTCAAGACATGGAGACACTTTCTCATCGGAAACCGTTGTGATGTATACACGGATCATAAGAGTTTAAAGTACATCTTCACGCAGAAGGAGTTGAACCTCAGGCAAAGGAGATGGTTGGAGCTCATAAAGGATTATGATATGAGATTTCATTAACATCCGGGAAAGGCCAATGTCGTAGCAGACGCGTTGAGCCGCAAGAGTTATGTTAACACGCTCATGACCGGAGGATTACCTGAGTTAGTAGATGACCTTCGAGAGCTATGCTTGGAGATAGTTCCGAGAGGTTATATTGCAGCATTGGGAAATCAGTCCACTTTGTTGGGAAAGATCAGAGAGGCCTAGAAGACGGACAAAAATATTGCTTAAACAAAGGAAAGGATGAGTAAAGGAAATGCTAAAGGATTTCGTGAGGATGAGCACAACACCTTATGGTTTGAGGATCGTATACATGTGCCTAATAACCCTGAGTCGGGAAGTTGATTCTTCAGGAGGCTCATGATTCGCCTTACTCGATTCACCCAGGCAACACTAAGATGTACCTGGATTTGAAGGAAAGTTTTTGGTGGACAGGAATGAAGAAGGATATAGCCGAGTATGTAGCAGTATGTGATGTATGTTAGAGAGTTAAGGTAGAGCATCAGAAACCAGCAGGATTGCTACAGCCGTTGCCGATACCTGATACGTCTCCAACGTATCTATAATTTTTGATTGTTCCATGCTATGACATTGCCTGTTTTGGATGTTTATGCTTTATTATACACTTTTATATTATTTTTGGGACTAACCTATTAACCGGAGGCCCAACCCATATTGCTGTTTTGTTGCCTATTTTAGTGTTTTGAAGAAAAGGAATATCAAACGGAGTCCAAACGGAATGAAACCTTCGGGAGAGTTATTTTTGGAACGGAAGCAATCCAGGAGACTTGGAGTATATGTCAGGGAAGCTTCGAGGTGGCCATGAGGCAGGGAGGTGCGCCCCCCACCCTCCTGGGCCCCTCGTGGCTCCCCTGACCGACTTCTTTCGCATATATATGTCCATATACCCTAAAAACATCAGGGAACACAATAGATCGGGAGTTCCACCGCCGCAAGCCTCTGTAGCCACCAAAAACCAATCGGGACCCTGTTCCGGCACCCTGCCGGAGGGGGGATCCCTCACCGGTGGCCATCTTCATCATCCCGGCGCTCTTCATGACGAGAAGGGAGTAGTTCACCCTCGGGGCTGAGAGTATGTACCAGAAGCTATGTGTTTGATCTCTCTCTCTCTCTCTCTCTCTCTCTCTCTCTTGTGTTCTTGAGGTGATACGATCTTGATGTATCACGAGCTTTGCTATTATAGTTGGATCTTATGATGTTTCTCCCCCTCTACTCTCATGATGAATTGAGTTTTCCCCTTGAAGTTGTCTTGTCGGATTGAGTCTTTAAGGATTTGAGAACACTTGATGTATGTCTTGCATGTGCTTATCTGTGGTGACAATGGGTATTCACGTGATCCACTTGATGTATGTTTTGGTGATCAACTTGCAAGTTCCATAACCTCGTGAACTTATGCATAGGGGTTGGCACACGTTTTCGTCTTGACTTTCCGGTAGAAAATTTGGAGCACTCTTGGAAGTACTTTGTGTTGGTTGAATAGATGAATCTGAGATTGTGTGATGCATATCGTATAATCATGCCCACGGATACTTGAGGTGACATTGGAGTATCTAGGTGACATTAGGGTTTTGGTTGATTTGTGTCTTAAGGTGTTATTCTAGTACAAACTCTATGATAGATCGAACGGAAAGAATAGCTTCGTGTTATTTTACTACGGACTCTTGAATAGATCGATCAGAAAGGATAACTTTGAGGTAGTTTCGTACCCTACAATAATCTCTTCGTTTGTTCTCCGCTATTGGTGACTTTGGAGTGACTCTTTGTTGCATGTTGAGGGATAGTTATATGATCCAGTTATGTTATTATTGTTGAGAGAACTTGCACTAGTGAAAGTATGAACCCTAAGCCTTGTTTCCTAGCATTGCAATACCGTTTGTGCTCACTTTTATCATTACTTACCTTGCTGTTTTTATAATTTCAGATTACAAAAACCTATGTCTACCATCCATGTTGCACTTGTATCACCATCTCTTCACCAAACTAGTGGACCTATACAATTCACCATTGTATTGGGTGTGTTGGGGACACAAGAGACTCTTTGTTATTTGGTTGCAGGGTTGCTTGAGAGAGACCATCTTCATCCTACGCCTCCCACGTATTGATAAACCTTAGGTCATCCACTTGAGGGAAATTGGCTGCTGTCCTACAAACCTCTGCACTTAGAGGCCCAACAACGTCTACAAGGAGAAGGTTGCGTAGTAGACATCAATACCCGAATGGATGTGGGATAAACTTGGCATGGATTTTATCACTGGATTGCCCAGGACTCGTTCAGGCTATGACTCTATCTGGGTTATAGTTGATCGTTTGACAAAAGTAGCCCATTTCATCCCTGTGAAGACAACTTATATGAGTGCTAAGTTGGCGAAGATATACATGAGCAGGATTGTATGTCTGCGTGGAGCTCCGAGGACCATTGTATCAGATAGAGGAACACAGTTTACTTCAAAGTTTTGGAATCGGTTGCATGAAACTTTGGGTACCAGGCTAGAGTTCAGTACAACCACTACTAGGAAAAGGGCTATAGATGGGATGGACACTAATGGCGCACCTGCCACGTGGTGCGCCATTAGTATATACTAATGGCGCACCATGTTCAGGTGCGCCATTAGTGTGGAAGACACTAATGGCGCACCAGGGACATGGTGCGCCACTACTGTTGTTTTTTTTTTGTTTTTTTTTTGCAAAACTACTAATGGCGCACCATGACACAGTGCGCCATTACTAGTTTAAACTAGTAATGGCGCACTGTGCCACGGTGCACCATTAGAATAAATACTTTTTTATTTTTTTGCAAATAAATGGACAGACCGAGAGAGTCAATCAGATTCTGGAGGACATGTTGAGAGCTTGTGCGCTAGATTATGGATCTAGTTGGGATGACAATTTTCCCTATGTAGAGTTCTCCTATAACCATAGTTACCAAGCCAGTTTGAAGATGGCCCCTTTCGAAGCTTTGTATGGAAGGAGGTGCAGGACACCGTTATCGTGGGATGAAGTTGGAGATCGACAGTTGTTCAGACCAGACTTAATCAGAGATTCTGAGGAGAAGGTTAAGTTGATTCGAGACAGACTCAAGGTAGCCCAGTCCAGGAAGAAGAGTTATGCGGATACTAAAAGCAAGGAGGTAGCCTATGAAGTCGGAGATAGAGCATATCTTCGTGTGTCCCCGCTTCCAGGAGTTAAACATTTTGGAGTCAAGGGAAAGCTAGCACCACGTTTTGTGGGACCATACAGAGTTTTGGAACGCATGGGAGAAGTTGCGTACAAGTTGGAATTGCCCGAAGGATTGTCAGGAGTTCATGATGTGTTTCACATTTCCAAGTTGAAGAAGTGCCATGCTGAGATGGCCGACATTCCTCTGAGAGATACAGTGCCACTGGAAGCAATTCAGTTGGATAGTGATCTGACCTATGAAAAGAAACCCGTCAAGATTCTCGAGTTTTCCAGCCGAGTTACTCGCAGCAAGGTTATCAAGTTTTGCAAATTCAGTGGAGCCACCATACCGAGGAGGAAGCCACCTGGGAGCGAGAAGAAGACCTCCGCAAGGACCACCCAAACCTTTTTGCTGACCAACCCGAATCACAAGGGCGAGATTCATCTTAAGGGGGGTAGGTTTGTAACATCCCAATTTTCAATTTGGATGTTATACATAGGTCATCATATGCATATCATATTTTATTTGCATTTTGGTTGTGATCCTATAAATCTTCAGCAACTCAAGGACCCAAGGAGAGAGTTAGAGGTTTCACAAAATTTTCATATTTGAATTTAGTTCAAATTTGAAAATAGGATCAATTTGATTTTAATATTTTCTCTACAATTATTTCCAACAATAAAATAAATGAGATTAGATACTATGACTTCTTCAACAGAGGTGAAATATTGGAAAAGAAATGTTGAAATCAAATTATTTTCTTTTTGAATTTTATTTGCTATTTTATTTGAATTAGAGAAAAACATGCATTTTCAAAAATTGCATTTAGTCCAGAAAAATGTTCATCTTGTCCTAAATATTAGGTTTGGACGGTGAAAATTGTTTCTGAATTTTTAGAATTTTTCTATATTTTATTAGGATTTTCCTTCTGCGTGGAAATTGTTTTAAAAAAATATCTCCTGGGTTGGCCCAGCCGAGCCGGGCCTTGGCCCGGCAGGCCGCAATCGCCTTCCCCGCACTGTGATGCCGTGTCGCCGCCGGACTACGGAGGAGTCCGGGCTCTCCCCACCGCGCGCCGACTTCCCCCCGGGACCCCCTTTATAAGCCGCCCGAAGCCCCTCGTTCTCTCCATCACGCTGCCACCTGCGCTGCTCCACGCCGTCGCTACTGCCGCCGCCGACCTCGCCGCCTACACCCGACGCCCCGCCCCGCCCCGCCGTAGCCGATCCTGCCGCCACGCCCGACGCCGTCGCTGGAGTTCGTCGCCGCCGTCGAAAACCACGCTGACTGGTAAAAACCAACTCGGGTTTTTTTCGGTTTTGTTCTGTTTAGGTTTTTCGATCATTTTTTAGTTAGTTCGTTAAATTACGAACATTCACCCGTTAGACTGTTTTAACGAACGATTTCGTTCATTTAGTTCTGTTACCAGACGTTCGTACGATAGATTTTTCTTTTAGTTTTATTTTCAGCCAGGGACCTATCCGCCAATAAGTTTTATCGCGATTTAGCCCCTGGTCTTAAAACTAGCGTAACTTTTAGCTCGTTTATCCAAATCAGATGAAACCAATACCTAGATCTTCATAATGATCTTTTCTTTCTGGTAAACCAACTTGAACATGATTTTGACAATTTAAAATTTGAGTTTAGTTCAGATTAGTATTCGATCTTGTTTCGTTTGTATCTTGAGTTTCGTATCTCCGTTTGAGTTGTTTATTTTTGCAAATCGTAGCTAATCACATGTACCTACTATTAAGATCTAATACACATAAAAATAATGTTGTTAGGTTTTGTTTTCTATTTAATTTAGTCATTTGCTTGTTTCGAGTTTTATTTGGATCTTTACTCGATTTCTCTCTGTTTTGTTTGAGTGATTGATTTTGTATGCTATTGTTTGTCTATGCTAGATTATCCGGAGAGTGAAGCTTGTTATTACAAATCCCTAGAGTTTGCAGATCATCAGCAAGGCAAGTTACACTTTGATCATACCCTTCTATACCCAGTTTTTAGTATGCATTAGTTATGCCCCTCAAATAATTGCATGAGTAGGATTGGAAACATGTGGTTTAGTTGTAGTACTTGAGGTAGGAACCTAGTACCTTTTGATCACCCAGGGAATATACGTTATGCTTTGTTATTGCTTAGCCATGCTCATAGATGGGGATTGGATCATGATTCACATGGAAGTTATGAGAGTTATTAATCTTGGATAACATTAAGGTGGCAACTTTAATACACATCTGGGTGGATTGGTTGGGGCACCTGGAGAATCCAATGTTTGTCCATTTGGGAAATCTCGTAGTACCCGTGTGATTTTTCCTCGATTCTCCACCCAGGCTCAAAGGGATCATATGATATTTCATGCCTAGAAACTTCCGTGTGCAGCCACAAGCCATTATGGGCTCTGGCATAGTTGAGTAAGTTGTATGAGCTCTCGAAGAGGTGGACTAGCAGATGTAGGGGAAAGTAGGTGTACCGATCTGCCCGGAGTAGAGAGTTTATGCTTCAGAAAGACTATGTCTCGATCTTCCAATCATGGATGTGGTCGAGTCTTGTGGGGAAAAGTGTGCAACCTCTGCAGAGTGTATAAACTAATCATGGTTAGCCGGGTCCCCAGTTATGGACATCTTGAGTATCTGGAATTGGATATTATTGTTGATCTCATCACTCTTTAAATTAATTGAATTTGGTTTAATGATGATACTTGTTTAATTGGGATTTGAGTTGGAGGAACCTTCTCAAATATTGGGTACAACTTGGGAGTAGTTTAAATCAATTTATTCCTTTGTTGTCGGGAAAAACTAGCTTTATGCAAAATCATAAACTAAGAGCCTACACCAGCCAAATATTGCATGTAGATATAGTTCTTGCATTCATTGCTTTATAGTGTAACTCTGCCAGCATATTCAATGTGCTGACCTACACGTCTGCAATGTCTCATGTTGCAGACTACTCAGACGATGAATAAGGTGCGATAGGTCATTGTCATGCACTCAGCTATGTTGTTGGAGTTGATAGACTCATTTACCTTCGAAGCTTCCGCAGTTATTTAGTTTAGATGGCCTTCTGCCATATTATTTGTGTAATCATACTCTTTATGAGGACTCGATGTAATAAGTGTGTGATTGAACTCTGTTATAATTCCTCGAGTACTGTGTGGTTGAGCATTACCGATCCAGGGATGACACTTAAGCACAGAGACTTCGGTCCACTGGGATCGTGGTCGCTACCAGGGAAAGACAGGGAATAATTGTTATTCTATTTACATGAATAAAACCTTCTATGGTCATACACCTAATGTTAATGGTTTATTGAATCTTGATCTTAGTGATACACATATTCATAATATTGATGCCAAAAGATGCAAATTTGATAATGATAGTGCAACATACTTGTGGCACTGCCGTTGAGGTCATATTGGTATAAAGTGCATAAAGAAACTCCATGTTGATGGGCTTTTGGAATCACTTGATTATGAATCATTTGATACTTGCAAACCATGCCTCATGGGCAAGATGACTAAAACTCCGTTCTCCGGAACAATGGAGCGAGCCAATGACTTATTAAAAAAATACATACCGATGTATACGGTCCATTGAGTGTTGAGGCTCACGGTGGGTATCATTATTTTATGACCTTCACAGATGATTTGAGCAGATATGAGTATATCTACTTAATGAAACACAAGTCTGAAACATTTGAAAAGTTCAAAAATTTCAGAGTGAAGTGGAGAATCATCATAACAAGAAAAATAAAGTTTCTAATCTGATCACGGAGGCGAATATTTGAGTTACAAGTTTGGCCTTCATTTAAAATAATGTGGAATAATTTCACAACTCACGCCACCTAGAATACCACAGCATAAAGGTGTGTCTGAACATCGTAATCGTACTTTATTAGATATGGTGCGATCTATGATGTCTCTTACCGATTTACCACTATCATTTTGGGGTTATGCATTAGAGACAGCCGCATTCATGTTAAATAGTGCACCATCTAAATCCATTGAGACAACACCGTATGAACTGTGGTTTGCAATAAACCAAAGCTATCATTTCTTAAAATTTGGGGTTGCGACACTTATGTCAAGAGGCTTCAGCCTGATAAGTTCGAACCCAAATCGGAGAAGTGCGTCTTCATAGAATACCCTAAGGAAACAATTGGGTACACCTTCTACCACAGATACGAAGGCGAGATCTTTGTTGCCAAGAGTGGAACCTTTCTAGAGAAAGATTTTATCTCGGAAGAAGTGAGTGGGAGGAAAGTAGAACTTGATGAGGTAATTGTACTGCTCTCAATTTGGAAAGTAGCTCATCCGAAAAATCTATTCCCGTGATGCCTACACCAACTAGAGATGAAGCTAATGATGATGATCATGAGACTTCAGATCAAGTTACTACCAAACCTCGTAGGTCAACCAGAACACGATCGACACCAGAGTGGTACGGTAATCCTGTTCTGGAAGTCATGTTACTAGACCATGACAAACCTATGAACTATGAAGAAGCTATGATGAGCCCAAATTCCGATAAATGGCTTGAGGCCATGAAATCTGAGATAGGATCCATGTATGAGAACAAAGTATGGACTTTGTTGGATTTTCCCAATGATCGGCAAGCCATAGAGAATAAATGGATCTTGCAAAAGAAGACTGACGCTGATGGTAATGTTACTATCTAAAAGCTTGACTTTTCGCAAAAGGTTTTTGACAAGTTCAAGGGCTTGACTACGATGAGACTTTCTCAACTGTAGCGATGCTTAAGTCCGTCTTAATCATGTTAGCAATTGCCACATTTTATGAAATCTGGCAAATTGATGTCAAAACTGCATTGCTTAAATGGATATCTCTAAGAGAAGAGTTGTATATGATGCAACCAGAAGGTTTTGGCGATCCTAAAGGTGCTAACAAAGTGTGCAAGCTCCAGCGATCCATCAATGGGCTGGTGCAAGCATCTCGGAGTTGGAATATACACTTTGATGAGGTGATCAAATCATATGGTTTTGTACAGACTTACAGTGAAGCCTGTATTTACAAGAAAGTGAGTGGGACCTCTGTAGCATTTATGATATTATATGTGGATGACATATTGTTGATTGGAAATGATATAGAATTTCTGGATAGCATGAAAGGATACTTGAATAAGAAATTTTCAATGAAAAACCTCGGTAAAGCTGCTTATATATTGGGCATCAACATCTATAGAGATAGATCACAATGCTTGATGAGATTTTCAATTAGTACAACCTTGACAAGATTTTGAAGGCGTTCAAAATGGATCAGTCAAAGAAGGAGTTCTTGCCTGTATACCAAGGTGTAAAGTTGAGTAAGACTCAAAGCCCGACCATGGCAGAAGATAGAGAGAGAATGAAAGTCATTCCCATGCCTCGGCCATAGGTTCTATAAAGTATGCCATGTTGTGTACAAAACCTTTTGTGTACCTTGCCATGAGTTTGGAAAGGGGGTACAATAGTGATCTAGGAATAGATCACTGGACATCGGTCAAAATTATCCTTAGAGCGGACTAAGGAAATGTTTCTAAGTTATGGAGGTGATAAAGAGTTCATCGTAAAGAGTTACGTCAATGCAAGATTTTACACTGATCCAGATGACTCTAAGTCTCAATATGGATACATATTGAAAGTGGGAGCAAATAGCTAGAGCATCTCCATGCAGAGCATTGTAGACATAGAAATTCGTGAAATACATATGGATCTGAATGTGGCAGACCCATTGACTAAACCTCTCTCACAAGCAAAACATGATCACACCTAAGTACTCTTTGGGTGTTAATCACATAGAAATGTGAACTAGATTTTTTGACTCTAGTAAACTCTTTGGGTGTTGGTCACATGGCGATGAGAACTATGGGTGTTAATCACATAAAGATGTGAACTATTGGTGTTAAATGACATGGCGATGTGAACTAGATTATTGACTCTAGTGCAAGTGGGAGACTGAAGGAAATATGCCCTAGAGGCAATAATAAATTTGTTATTTTATATTTCCTCATATCATGATAAATTTTTATTATTCATACTAGAATTGTATTAACCGTAAACTTGATACATGTGTGGATACATAGACAAAACATTGTGTCCCTAGTAACCCTCTACTAGACTAGCTCGTTAATCAAAGATGATTAAGTTTCCTAACCATAGACATGTGTTGTCATTTGATGAACGGGATCACATCATTAGGAGAATGATGTGATGGACAAGATCCATTTGTTAGCTTAGCATTATGATCATTCAGTTTTATTGCTATTGCTTTCTTCATGTCATATATATATTCCTTCGACTATGAGATTACGCAACTCCCGGATACCGGAGGAATACCTTGTGTGCTATCAAACGACACAACGTAACTGGGGTGATTATAAAGATGCTCTACATGTATCTCCGAAGGTGTTTGTTGGGTTGGCATAGATCAAGATTAGGATTTGTCACTCCGAGTATCGGAGAGGTATCTTTGGGCCCTCTCGGTAATACACATCATAAGAAGCCTTGCAAGCAAAGTGACTAATGAGTTAGTTACATGATGATGTATTATGGAATGAGTAAAGAGAGTTGCCGGTAATGAGATTGAACTAGGTATGAAGATACCGATGATCCAATCTCGGGCAAGTAACATACCAATGGACAAAGGGAATAACGTATGTTGTCATAACGGTTCGACCAATAAAGATCTTCATAGAATATGTAGGATCCAATATGTGCATCCAGGTTTCTCTATTGGTTATTGACCGGAGAGGTGTCTTGGTCATGTCTACATAGTTCTCGAACCCGTAGGGTCCGCATGCTTAACGATCGATGATGATATTGTATTATATGAGTTATGTGATTTGGTGACCGAATGTTGTTTGGAGTCCCGGATGAGATCACGGACATGACGAGGAGTCTCTAAATGGTCGAGAGGTAAAGATTTATATATAGGACGATAGTATTCAAACACCGGAAGTGTTCCAGAGGGTACCGGGTACATATCAGGTCACCGGAAAGGAGTTTCGGGCAACCCCGGCAAAGATATGGGCTTAATGGGCCGAGAGAGGGACAGACCGGCCCACAAGGGGCTGGTGCACCCCTTTCCCTAGCCGCAGGCCCTAGAGGAAGGAAACGAGGGGGGCGCCACTTGTTGGGAAACGTAGTATGCAATTTCAAAATTTTCCTACGCTCACGCAAGATCTATCTAGGAGAAGCATAGCAACGAGAGGTGGAAAGTGTGTCCACGTACCCTCGTAGACCGAAAGCGGAAGAGTTTTCTTAACACAGTTGATGTACTTGAACATCTTCTCGTTCCGACCAATCGAGTACCGAACGTACGGCACCTTCGAGTTCTGCACACGTTCAATGCGATGGCGTCCCTCGAGCTCTTGATCCAACAGAGGGTTGAGCAAGTAGATTAGTTCCATCAGCACGATGGCGTGGTGATGGTGATGGTGATGTGATCCGCGCAGTGCTTCGCCTAAGCACCGCAAGACTGGAGGCGTAAATTGAGGAGGGGGCGCTGCACACGGCTAGAAACAAGTGATGTGTGTTCTAGGGGCTCCCCCCTCTATATAAAGGAGGGAGGGAGAGGAGGCCAGCCCTAGGCGCGGCCCCAAGTAGGACCCCAAGTAGGAGGAGTCCTACTTGGGGTCCTAGTAGGTCTCCCCCCCCCTTCCTTTTACTGGAGGGGATAAGAGGGAAGGAGAGAGGGGAGGAGAAGGAAAGGGGGCGCCGCCTCCTTCCCTAGTACAATTCGGCCTCCTTCCCTGTGGGGGGCGTGCCACCCCTATGTGGGCTGGTGTGCCTCCCTCCTATGGTCCATATCTTTCCCCGGGGGGTTCTCGTAACCCCTCTGGTACTCTGATTTGTACCCGATACATTCCGGAACCTTTCCGGTGTCCGAATACTACCTTCCAATATATCAATCTTTACCTCTTGACCATTTCGAGACTCCTAGTCATGTCCGTGATCTCATCAGGGACTCTGAACAACCTTCGGTCACCAAAACACATAACTCATATAATACATACCGTCATCGAACGTTAAGCGTGCGGACCCTACGGGTTCGAGAACTATGTAGACATGACCGAGACACCTCTCCGGTAAATAACCAATAGCAGAACCTGGATGCTCATATTGGTTCCCACATATTCTACAAAGATCTTTATCGGTCGAACCGCTATGTCAACATATGTTATTCCCTTTGTCATCGGTATGTTACTTGCCCAAGCTTCGATCATCGGTATCTTCATACCTAGTTCAATCTCGTTACCGGCAATTCTTTACTCGTTCTGTAATGCATCATCCCGCAGCTAACTCATTAGTCACATTGCTTGCAAGGCTTCATATGATGTGCATTACCGAGAGGGCCCAGAGATACCTCTCCGATACTCGGAGTGACAAATCCTAATCTTGATCTATGCCAACTCAATAAACACCTTCGGATATACTTGTAGAGCATATTTATAATCACCCAGTTACGTTGTGATGTTTGATAGCACACAAGGCATTCCTCCGGTGTTCGGGAGTTGCATAATCTCATAGTCGGAGGAGTAAGTATTTGACATGAAGAAAGCAGTAGCAATAAAACTGAACGATCATTATCCTAAGCTAACGGACGGGTCTTGTCCATCACATCATTCTCCTAATGATGTGATCCCGTTCATCAAATGACAACACATGTCCATGGCTAGGAAACTCAACCATCTTTGATCAACGAGCTAGTCTAGTAGAGGCATACTAGGGACATGGTGTTTTGTCTATGTATTCACACATGTATCAAGTTTCTGGTTAATACAATTCTAGCATGAATAATAAACATTTATCATGAATAAGGAAATATAAAATAACAACTTTATTATTGCCTCTAAGGCATATTTCCTTCATTCTCCCACTTGCACTAGAGTCAATAATCTAGTTCACATCGCCATGTGATTTAATACCAATAATTCACATCGTCATATGATTAACACCCATAGTTCACATTGCCATGTGATCAACACTCAAAGGGTTTACTAGATTCAATAATCTAGTTCACATCGCCATGTGATTAACACGCAAAGAGTACTAAGGTGTGATCATCTTTTGCTTGTGAGAGAGGTTTAGTCAACGGGTCTATCACATTCAAATCTGTATGTATTTTGCAAATTTTCTATGTCTACAATGCTCTGCATGAAGCTACTCTAGCTAATTGCCCCCACTTTCAATATGTATCTAGATTGAGACTCAGAGTCATCTGGATCGGTGTAAAGCTTGTATCAACGTAACTCTTTACGACGAACTCTTTATCACCTCCAAAACCGAGAAATACTTCCTTAGACCTTTCAGGTAACTAAGGATAACTTTGACCGCTATCCAGTGATCCACTCCTAGAACACTATCATACCCCCTTGCCAAACTCATGTCAAGGCACACAACTGGTCTGGTACATAGCATGGCATACTTTATAGAACCTATGACTGAGGCATAGGGAATGACTTTCATTCTGTTTCTATCTTTTGCCGTGGTCGGGCTTTGAGTCTTATTGAACTTTACATCTTGTAATACAGGCAAGAACTCCTTCTTTGACTGATCCATTTTGACTCTTTCAATATCTTGTCAAGGTATGTACTCATTGAAAAGATCTTATCAAGCGTCTTGATCTATCTCTATAGATCTTGATGCCCAATATGTAAGCATCTTCACCGAGGTCTTTCTTTGAAAAACTCCTTTCAAACTCTCCTTTATGTTTCCAGAAAATTCTACATCATTTCTGATCAACAATATGTCATTCACATATACTTATCAGAAAGGTTGTAGTGCTCCCACTCACTTTCATGTAAATACAAGCTTCACCGCAAGTCTGTATAAAACTATATGCTTTGATCAACTCATCAAAGTGTATATTCCAACTTTGAGATGCTTGCACTAGTCCATAGATGGATCGCTGGAGCTTGCACACCTTGCTAGCACCTTTAGGACCGAGAAAACCTTCTGGTTGCATCATATACAACTCTCCTTAGAGATATCCATTTAAGGAATGCAGTTTTGACATCCATTTGCCAGATTTCATAAAATATGGAAATTGCTAACATGATTCAGACTGACTTAAGCATCGCTACGGTTGAGAAAATCTCATTGTAGTCAACACCTTGAACTTGTCAGAAAAAAATTGCGACTAGTCGAGATTTGTAGATAGTAACACTACCATCAGCGTCCATCTTCCTCTTCAAGATCCAATTATTCTCAATAGCTTGCTGATCATCGGGCAAGTCCACCAAAGTCCACACTTTCTTCTCATACATGGATCCTATCTCAGATTTCATGGCCTCAAGCCATCTGTCGGAATCTGGGCTCATCATAGCTTCTTCATAGTTTGTAGGTTCGTCATGGTCAAGTAACATGTCTTCCAAAATAGGATTACTATACCACTCTGGTGCGGATCGTGCTCTGGTTGACCTATGAGGTTCTATAGTAACTTGATCTGAAGTTTCATGATCATTATCAATAGCTTCCTCTCTAATTGGTGTAGGCATCACGGGAACGGATTTATCGGATGAGCTACTTTCCAAATTAGAGAAGGTACAATTACCTCATCAAGTCCTACTTTCCTCCCACTCACTTCTTTCGAGAGAAACTCCTTATCAAGAGAGGTTCCATTCTTGGCAACAAAGATCTTGCCTTCGGATCTGTGGTAGAAGGTGTACCCAATTGTTTCCTTAGGGTATCCTACAAAGACGCACTTCTCCGATTTGGGTTCGAGCTTATCATGATGAAGCCTTTTGACATAAGCATCGCATCCCCATACTTTAAGAAACAATAGCTTAGGTTTATTGCCAAACCACAGTTCATACGGTGTCATCTCAACGGATTTTGAGGTGCCCTGTTTAATGTGAATGAAGTTGTCTCTAATGCATAACCCCAAAAAATAGTGGTAAATCGGTAAGAGACATCATAGATCACACCATATCTAATAAAGTGCAGTTACAACGTTCAGACACATCATTACGCTATGGTGTTCCACGTGGTGTGAGTTGTGAAACTATTCCGCATTGTTTTAAATGGAGGCCAAACTCGTAACTCAAATATTCACCTCCACGATCAGATCGTAGAAACTTTATTTTCTTGTTACGATGATTCTCCACTTCACTCTGAAATTCTTTAAACTTTTCAAATGTTTTAGACTTGTGTTTCATTAAGTAGATATACCCATATCTGCTCAAATCATCTGTGAAGATCAGAAAATAACGATACTCGCCGCGAGCCTCAACACTCATTGGACCGCATACATCGGTATGTATTATTTCCAATAAGTCATTGGCTCGCTCCATTGTTCCAGAGAATGGAATTTTAGTCATCTTGCCCATGAGGCATGGTTCACAAGTATCAAATGATTCATAATCAAGTGATTCCAAAAGCCCATCGGCATGGAGTTTCTTCATGCGCTTTAAAACCAATATGACCTAAACGGCAGTGCCACAAGTATGTTCCACTATCATTATCAACTTTGCATCTTTTGGCATCAATATTATGAAGGGCCATTTGCATTTCTGCCCCTAACACGAACCACCCACTCAGATTTGCCCCTAATTTCAAAGCATGCTCAAATTTTCCCCTCTGCCGTTAAGTCACTACTCAGAAATGCCCTTTCGTCCAGTCAAAGGCCTTTGACCGTTAGAGGACCATGTGTACTGTAGCAGACGGAAAGTTCTACAGTATTGGACGGAAAGTGCTACAGTACTGTACGGAAGGGCATTTTTGAGTAGTGACTTAACGGCGGAGGGGCAAATTTGAGCATGCTTCAAAACTAGGGGCAAATATGAGTAGTGGGTTGGAGTTAGGGGCAGAGATGTAAATGTCCCAATTATGAATATGTGTATCACTACGATCGAGATTCAATAAACCACTAACATTGGGTGTATGACCATAGAAGGTTTTATTCATGTAAACAGAATAACAATTATTCTCTGTCTTAAATGAATAACCGTAGTGCAATAAACACGATCCTATCTTGTTCATGCTCAACGCAAACACCAAATAACGTTTATTTAGGTTCAACACTAATCCCGAATGTATAGGGAGTGTGCAATGATGATCATATCAATCTTGGAACCACTTCCAACACACATCGTCAATTCACCCTCAACTAGTCTCCATTTATTCTGCAACTCTTGTTTCGATTTACTAATCTTAGCAATCGAACAGGTATCAAATACCCAGGGGCTACTACGAGCACTAGTAAGGTACACATCAATAACATGTATATCAAATATACCTTTGTTCACTTTGCCATTCTTCTTATTCGCCAAATATTTGGGGTATTTCCGCTTCCAGTGACCATTTCCTTTGCAGTAGAAGCACTCAGTTTCAGGCTTAGGTCCAGCTTTGGGCTTCTTCACGGGAGTGAAAACTTGCTTGCCATTCTTCTTGAAGTTCCCTTTCTTTCCCTTGCCCTTTTTCTTGAAACTAGTGGTCTTGTTTAACCATCAACACTTGATGCTCTTTCATGATTTCTACCTTCGCAAATTTCAGCATCGCAAAGAGCTCGGGAATCTTATTCGTTATCCCTTGCATGTTATAATTCATCACGAAGTTCTAATAGCTTGGTGATAGTGACTAGAGAACTCTATCAATCACTTATCTTATCTGGAAGATTAACTCCCACTTGATTCAAGCGATTGTAGTACCCAGACATTCTGAGCACATGCTCACTAGCTGAGCTATTCTCCTCCATCTTTTAGGCAAAGTACTTGTCAGAGGTCTCGTACCTCTCAACACGGGTATGAGTCTGAGATACCAATTTCAGCTCTTGTAACATCTGATATGCTCCGTGGCATTCAAAACGTCTTTACAGCCCCGATTCTAAGCCGTAAAGCATGGTGCACTAAACTATCAAGTAGTCATCATACTGAGCTTGCCAAACATTCATAACGTCTGCATCTGCTCCTGCAATCAGTCTGTCACCTAGCGGTGCATCAAGGACATAATGCTTCTGTGCAGCAATGAGGATAATCCTCAGATCACGAACCCAGTCCGCATCATTGCTACTAAGTTCTTTCAACTTATTTTTCTCTAGGAACATATCAAAAAACATAGGGGAGCTACAACGTGAGCTATTGATCTACAACATAATTTGCAAATACTATCAGGACTAAGTTGATGATAATTAAGTTCAATTAATCATATTACTTAAGACTCCCACTTAGATAGACATCCCTCAAGCCATCTAAATGATACGTGATCCAAATCAACTAAACCATGTCCAATCATCACATGAGATGGAGTAGTCATCAATGGTGAACATCTGTATGTTGATCATATCTACTATATGATTCACGTTCGACCTTTCGGTCTCCAGTGTTTCGAGGCCATGTCTGTACATGCCAGGCTCGTCAAGTTTAACCCGAGTATTCCGCATGTGCAAAACTGGCTTGCACCCATTGTATTTGAACGTAGAGCTTATCACACCCGATCATCACATGGTGTCTCATCAAAAAGAACTTTAGCAATGGCGCATACTCGGGGAGAACACTTATACCTTGAAATTTAGTCAAGGGATCATCTTATAATGCTATTGCCGTTCTAAGAAAATAAGATGTGAAAAGATAAACATCACATGCAATCAAAATATGTGACATGATATGGCCATCATCATCTTGTGATTTTCATCTCCATCACCAAAGCAACGTCATGATCTCCATCGTCACCGGCTTGACACCTTGATCTCCATTGTAGCGTCGTGGTCGTCTCGCCAACTAATGCTTCTATGACTATCGCTACCGCTTAGTGATAAAGTAAAGCTATTACATGGCGTTTCTATTTCGTACAATAAAGCGACAACCATAAGGCTCCTGCCAGTTGCGATAACTTATACAAAACATGATCATCTCATACAACAATATATATCACATCATGTCTTGACCATATCACATCACAACATGCCCTGCAAAAACATGTTAGACGTCCTCTACTTTGTTGTTGCAAGTTTTACGTGGCTGCTACGGGCTTCTAGCAAGAACCGTTCTTACCTATGGCACAAAACCACAACGGTGATTTATCAAGTTTGTTGTTTTAACATTCACAAGGACCGACCGCAGTCAAATTCGATTACACTAAAGTTGGAGAAATAGACACCCGCCAGCCACCTTTATGCAAAACTAGTTGCATGTTTGTCGGTGGAACCTATCTCATGAATGTGGTCATGTAAGGTTTGTCCGGGCCGCTTCATCCAACAATACTGTCGAATCAAAAGAAGACATTGGTGGTAAGCAGTATGACGATCACCGCCAACAACTCTTTGTGTTCTACTCGTGCATATCATCTACGCATAGACCTGGATCGGATGCCACTGTTGGGAGACGTTGTATGCAATTTCAAATTTTTCCTACGGTCACGCAAGATCTATCTAGGAGATGCATAGAAACGAGAGGGGGAGAGTGCGTCCATGTACCCTCGTAGACGGAAAGTGGAAGTGTTTGCTTAACGTGGTTGATGTAGTCGAACGTCTTCTCGTTTCGACCGATTGAGTACCGAACGTATGGCACCTCCGAGTTCTGCACACGTTCAGCGCGATGATGTCCCTCGAGCTCTTGATCCAGCAGAGGGTCGAGGAAGTAGACGAGTTCTATCAGCATGACGGCATGGTGACGGTGATGGTGATGTGATCCGCGTAGGGCTTCGCCTAAGCACTGCGAGAATATGACCGGAGGCGTAAACTCTGGAGGGGGCGCCGCACACGGCTAGAAACAATTGATGTGAGTTCTAGGGGCGCTCCCCATATATAAAGGAGGGAGGGGTAGGAGGCCAGCCCTAGGTGAGGGAGTCCTGGATTAGGGGGTATCCGGACAGCCGGACTATATATTTTGTCCGGACTGTTGGACCGTAAAGATACAAGACTCAAGACTTCGTCCCTTGTCCGGATGGGACTCTCCTTTGCGTGGAAGACAAGCTTGGCGATCCGGATATTATATTTCCTTCTTTGTAACCGACTCCATGTAAACCCTAGCCCTCTCCGGTGTTTATATAAACCGGAGAGTTTAGCCCTTAGAGACACAATCATAATCATCATAGGCTAGCTTCTAGGGTTTAGCCTCTATGATCTCGTGGTAGATCAACTCTTGTAATACCCATATCATCAATATCAATCAAGTAGGAAGTAGGGTTTTACCTCCATCGAGAGGGCCCGAACCTGGGTAAAACATCGTGTCCCTTGCCTCCTGTTACCATCAGCCTTAGACGCACAGATCGGGACCCCCTACCCGAGATCCGCCGGTTTTGACACCGACATTGGTGCTTTCATTGAGAGTTCCTCTATGTCGTCGCTGCAAGGCTTGATGGCTCCTTCAATCGTCAACAACAACATGGTCCAGGGTGAGACTTTTCTCCCCGGACAGATTTTCGTGTTCGGCGGCTTCGCACTGTGGGCCAATTCGCTTGGCCATCTGGAGCAGATCGACAGCTACGCCCCTGGCCACCAGGTCAGGTTCGGAAACCTGAACTACACGGCCGATATCCGCGGAGACTTGATCTTCAACGGGTTCGGGCCTGCGCCAGGTGCGTCGGACAGTCACGATGAGCACGGCTTAGACCTGCTGTCGGACAATGCTCGGGATATCGCCCCTGCAGGAGCCGCGGACCTAAATCCGGAGCAGATTGCATCGCCCGAGGACGGGTGGATGGACCTCGCCCCGGAGGCCACAAACTCATCGGCGGTAGAGCCGAACACAGGTTTCACCCCCAAGGAGGCCTGTGACACCGGACCCCGGGACTCATATCCGGGTGTAGGTTCCAGTCCGCGCACTCCTGAGCCTGCCGAATCTGGTTGGGCTCTGGTAATGGAGTTCAGCGTTGTGGATATTTTCCAGAACTCGCCCTTTGGCAATGTACTGAACTTGTTAAAGTCTCTCTCTTTGTCAGGAGACTCTTGGCCGAATTATGTCCAGCTCGAGTGGGAAGAAGGCGACGAAGGAACTCGTTGCCCACCCACCACCCACTTCATTGCCACGATCGATGATTCAACCGACGTGCTTGACTTTGAATCCAAAGACATCAACAGTATGGATGACGATGTAGGAGAAGAACAGGAACCACCGCCCACGGGGTGGTGGATAGCCACCTATATATATATATATATATATATATATATATATATATATATATATATATATATATATATATGGTGGACACTCCGAAGGAAACCAATGGCGATGAGGCAATGGAGGATAACCCCTCAGGGAAGAAAGCAAAGCATGGACGTCGTCGGCACCGCTCCAAGCCCCGCCACAGCAATACCGGCATAGGAAAAGAAAACAATCTGGATGGTGCCGAAGATGAATACAACCCCGATCAGCCGGCCTTCGAGCAGGCCGAACAGGAAGACGAGCAGGACAGCCTAGACGAACAGGCGACGGACGGATACCCGGAGGAGGACAACTACATGCCCCCTCCGAAGACGAGATTAGCCTCGGCAACGACGAGTTCGGCGTGCCAGAGGACCCCGTGGAGCAGGAGCGCTTCAAGCGCCGGCTTATTGCCACCGCAAGGAGCCTGAAAAAGAAGCAGTAGCAGCTCCAAGCTGATCAAGACCTGCTCACTCACAGATGGACTAAAGTCCTGGCAGCTGAGGAATACGGACTCGAGCGCCACATGGCTGACCGGCCACCTCGCGGCCGGGATAAAACGGCATATCAGCCCGAATACCGGCCCGCACCCCCACTCCAACAAACTACGGCCCGGGGCAATTGGCAGGACCTGCAAGATATACTAGAAAACAAGGCAGGACAGCCAAGATCGATCTACGGATCGCGGGGGCGCGCCCCAACACGTAACGATGATCGTTACGCCGGATACACCATCAACAAGTCCGGCCGGGCCGAATACAGCCAACCGGACTCGGTCGAATTGCGTAGCCACATAGCCCGGCATAGAGGCGCCGCACACCCCCTCTGCTTCACTAACGAAGTGATGGATCATGAATTCCCAGAAGGATTTAAACCCGTAAACATCGAATCATACGATGGCACAACAGACCGCACAGTATGGATTGAAGATTTCCTTCTCCACATTCACATGGCCCGCGGTGACGATCTACACACCATCAAGTACCTTCCCCTCAAGCTCAAAGGACCGGCAAGGCACTGGCTAAACAGCCTACCGGCAAATTCCATTGGCGGTTGGGAAAACCTGGATGACGCATTCCTCGACAACTTCCAGGGCACGTACGTGCGACCACTGGATGCCGATGACTTGAGCCACATTACCCAACAGCCCGGAGAGTCAGCCAGGAAATTCTAGACTCAGTTCTTAACCAAAAAGAACCAAATAGTTGACTGTCCGGACGCCGAAGCCCTGGCGGCCTTCAAGCATAATATCCACGGCGAATGGCTCACCCGACACCTCGGCCAGGAAAAACCAAAGTCCATGGCGGCCCTCACGACACTCATGACCCGCTTTTGCGCGGGCGAGGACAGCTGGCTGGCTCGCAGTAGCACCATGCCAATAAATTCAGGCACCTCAGATGTCCGTGACAATAACGGCAAGCCACGGCGCAACAGACACAAGCGACAGAGCAACGGTAACAACTCCGAAGACACGACAGTCAACGCCGGATTCAATGGCTCGAAATCCGGTCAGCGGAAAAAGCCGTTCAAAAGAAACAATCAGGGACCGTCCATTCTGAACCGCATACTTGAACGCTCATGCCAAATTCATGGCACCCCGGATAAGCCAGCAAACCACACTAACAGAGACTGCTGGGTGTTCAAACAGGGAGGTAAAATAAACACCGAAAACAAGGACAAGGGGTTGCAACGATGACAAGGAGCCCCGGCATCCGAACACAGGAGGACAGAAGAAATTTCCTCCCCGGGTGAAAACGGTCAACATGATCTACGCCACCCATATTCCCAAACGGGAACGGAAGAGAGCACTACGGAGCGTCTATGAGATGGAGCCAGTCGCCCCAAAATTCAACCCATGGTCAGCCTGTCCGATCACCTTCGATCGTAGGGATCACCCTACCAGCATCCGTCATGGCGGTTCAGCCGCATTGGTCCTAGACCCAATCATCGACGGATTCCACCTCACGCGAGTCCTTATGGATGGCGGCAGTAGCCTGAACCTGCTTTATCAGGACACAGTGCGCAAAATGGGCATCGACCCTTCAAGGATCAAGCCCACCAAAACCACCTTAAAAGGTGTAATTCCAGGAGTAGAGGCCCGTTGCACGGGCTCCATAACACTGGAAGTGGTCTTCGGATCTCCGGATAACTTCTGAAGCGAGGAGTTAATCTTTGATACCGTCCCTTTCCGCAGTGGTTATCACGCAATACTTGGACGAACCGCATTCGCTCGATTCAATGCGGTACCACACTATGCATACCTCAAGCTCAAGATGCCAGGACTGCGCGGGGTCATAATAGTCAACGGAAACATGGACCACTCTCTCCGTACAGAAGAGCATACTGTAGCCCTCGCAGCGGAAGTACAATGCTGCCTCCTCCACCAAACCACCAATCCGGCGACAACAACCCCGAACACCGTCAAGCGAGTCCGGAGTACCCCACAACAAGATCGCCAGGCACGCCAAGAGTGCGACTAGCAGTCCAGCCTCCGCTCTAGTACCATCAAGGAAGCATTCGTGCCGCGCATACACAATTACGCACTAAAAATACCATTGGCATAGGCGGAGGCACAATAAGGGACTTAGTCAAACAGTGCGACTCAGCCGCAACATACTTTCATAACCCCCCCCCCCTTTTAACCTTTCAGGATACTGCTTTCGGGCAGCCTCTTCAGAAGAGCCGGATTGTCGGACTCGCACATGAGAAAAAACCAAGGAGGCAAAACGCTTTGCGCACAAAGGGAATACCCAGGTGGAATCTGTTCACGATCATTATACCTGTTTTATATACCTACATGCGGCCCGCCCTTGGATGGGACACGTCAAATAGTCCTATTTACTTCCGCTTAATGCATTCATTGTAAACATACGCTTAGACGTATTATTTATCAATGGGAGATAATATATAGCGTTAGCTTATTATTCGTATTTGCACATTTTTTCTATAAATGTTTCTGTACACCTTGGTACGTTTAGTTTGCCAGGGGCTCCTTATGGCGCCCCATAACACGGGCGAGAGCTGGTCGCTGTTCGAGAGGTCTTAAAATCCTTAAAGATTTTTTCCGCTTTAGGCGAGGAATCGGCTTCATCCGATTTAGGCGTATACAGCGCCCCAATTCGGCTTTCCGAATTCTAGGGGCTTCGCCAAAATTTAAAATTGTAGACTTCTATGGCTAAGTGAAAGTTATAAAGCCGCATAGTCTGATTGCCTTGTTCGCTGCGCCAAACACCTCCTTCGGGGACCAAAAATTTGGATAAATAGTGTCTGGGTTTTTCCAGGAACACCCCGGTACTAGTTATGTGGGGGCGGAAGCCGACGACTGGCCTACTTTCAGAATTTTATAAACAGCCGCACAGAAGGTAATATTTTAAATCAAAAAGCGCTATATAGCACAAGTAACTTCATATTTATATTACAACAACGACAGAAGTACATTTACTCAAGGATCGTGTCCTTGGTACATTCATCGGCCACGAGACGAGCGCCTTTCATAATGCCATCATAATTTTTTTCGGGACAGCGATGCGCCTTGCCCTTTGGTGGCCCGTCCTTCACCAGCTTCTCCGCATCTAGCTTTCCCCAATGCACCTTCGCACGGGCAAAGGCCCGGCGGGCACCCTCAATGCAAACGGATCGCTTGATCACCTCAAGCCATGGACAGGCGCTTACCATCCGCTTTATCAGGCCGAAGTAGCTGGCATGCAAGGGCTCACCAGGCCACATCCGGACTATGAAATCTTTCATAGCCACTTCGGCCGCCCTGTGGAGTTCAACCAATTGCTTCAATTAGTCATTCAGAGGCATCGGGTGTTCGGCTCCAGCATATTGGAACCAGAACAGCTTCTCCGTTGAGCTCCCTTCCTCGGCACGATAGAACTCCGCGGCATCTGATATGCTGCGTGGCAGATCTATGAATGCCCTTGGAGAGCTCCGAATTCGGGTAAGTAAGAGAAACGCCTCCTCCACATGCTTGCTTTGCATAAAGAATGTCTTACCTGCCGCTATCTTCCTGGACGCCTGGATTTCCTGTTGGGCCTTTTCGGCTTGGCCTTGGCGTCTTTCACACTCGCAAGGGCCTTCGCAAGCACAGACTCCTTCGTCTTAAGGTCATGCTCCAAGGACTCGAACTTCTTGCTGAGCTCCTGGAGCTCTTGCTGTACCTCGCCCACCCTAGCATTCTGCTTTTCACGCTCAATGCGCTCCATGGTCGCCCTGTCTTCGGCCTCGGACAGTGCTTTCTTCAGGGACGCCACTTCGGTTATGGCCCCTATTACAAAGTCACGATGCTTTGTCGTCAGAATCACCAATTTTGTCTATTCTTTATGATATGCGAACGGGGTATCACTCACCTTTGTTCTCTTCGAGCTGCCTCTTCGTGAGGCCAAGCTCTCCCTGTGCCTGCTCCAGGTCCCGTTTAAGTCCGCCGACCTCGGCCGTGCGGGCAGCAGCGGCAAGCAGCACCGCCTGCTTATTCACATGCACACTTATTATTGGACTCCTGCGGATTATGTTTGACCCTCCGTTTGGCTTTTCGTTCCGAACACCAAACAAAGTATCAGGGGCTACTACCTATCGGGTGATACTTCCACACATTTTTGATTACTTACCTCAAAGCCTGTCAGGAGGCTGGTGCAGGCTTCGGTTAGTCCGCCCTTGGTAGACAGAACCTTCTGAATCACCGCACTCATAAGAGTACGATGCTCTTCATCCATGGAAGCACCGCGAAGCGCTTCCAGCAGACTATCCGACGCCTCTGGCATAACGCAAGTCATGGGCATGGACGGCTCGCCCTCCTTAGTGAGGGGCCGCCTGCCCGAATCCGGAACCATTGGAGGTTCCGGTACAGTGTCCGGCTGAGAGCCCGACTTGCTGCAGCTCTCGTCGGCATAATCCACGGGGACCTTATGCCCCGCATACCTGGCGTCTGAGATTTCGCCTCGGGGCGTCTCCAGAGTCACCTCCACCTGCTCAGGGAACCTTTGGGACAACACCTCCGTGTCGTCCGCAGGCTGAGGGGTAGTGGCCGTCGGGAGTGAGTTCATCGCCGAATCACTCAAGGACCCATCCAAAGAGGATACCTTGGGATGGACCCTGGCCGGACTTCATATACGTGTTCGGCGTTATAACAGACTATGAAGCAAAGTCGTACTAAAGTACAATAGAGTGCGGATACTCGATCTTACTAGGGGCTTCCCCATAGGCAGCCACTCCTCCTCGCTATAGGCGGCAGTGATGGAGTAATCCGGAAGGGACGCCTTTCCCTTGTTGGGGGTCCTAGCCTCCCCCTCCGGGGCGGCTTTCCTCTTCTTCTCCCCCCCAGTGCGGGGAGGCAGAGTTTCTTCGTGTTTCCCCCTGCCTCCGCGGGAGGAATCTGCCTTGTCGTCTTCGGATGATGAGGGTATGACGGCCTTGCGCCGGGGACCCTTCCTGGTCCCCTGGGCCGCCTTCCTAGGCCCCCCGTCCTCTCCGTATGGGGCGGCCCTTTCCTCTTCCTCCTCCCCTTCGGGGGAGGAGTGTGCCTCGTCGTCTTCGGACGAGGCGTCCGATATGACCTTACGTCGGAGACCCTTCCTGGTCCCCGGGGCCTTCTTTTCGGCCTTATTTTCCGGCGCCTTGTAGGGCGCCGGGACTAGCATCTCCGTCAGGAGAGCATCTGCTGGACCTTCTGGCAGTGGAGCCGAACAGTCAATCTGCTCCGCCGTCTCCACATACTCCTGATCAAATGCACACAATGACTTAAGATTCCCCCATGAGTACATTGGGAAAAACTGCATCCGGTGGTAGTCAGAAAACTCATCGGACGGGGAGCCATGTGGCATGAAGTCCGCGGTCCTCGGATGTGGGAGGAGGTATTTCGGAGGCCTTGAATAGCGCCTTCCATGCGCTCTTGTGTGTCATGCCGTAGAGCTTTTGAAGCGTCTGGTGTTCGGCCGGGACAAAATCCCACAGATTAAAAGCCCGTCTTTGGCACGGAAGAATTCGGCGGACTAGCATGACCTGGACCATGTTGACTAGCTTAATTTTCTTGTCCTTCATATTCTTGATACAGTTTTGAAGTCCGGTTAGCTCCACAGGCTCGCCCCGGGCCAGGCCCTTCTTTTCCCAGGAGGTGAGCCGCATGGGAATTCCGGATCGGAATTCGGGAGCCGCCGCCCAGTTGGCGTTGCGCGGCTCGGTGATGTAGAACCACCCCGACTGCCACCCTTTCACGGTCTCCGCGAAGGAGCCGTCAAGCTAGGTGACGTTGGGCATCTTGCCCACCATGGCGCCTCCGCACTCCGCTTGCTGGCCGCTCACGATCTTCGACTTCACGCAGAAGATTCATAGCCACAAGCCGAAGTGAGGCTTGATGTGGAGGAAAGCCTCGCAAACAATGATAAACGTCGAAATGTTGAGGACGAAATTTTGGGCTAGATCATGGAAATCTAGCCCGTAGTAGAACATGAGCCCGCGGACGAAGGGATGAAGTGGAAACCCCAGTCCACGGACGAAGTGGGCGAGAAACACGACCCTCTCGTGGGGTTCCGGAGTTGGAATGATCTGCCCTTCGTCCGGTAGCCGGTGCACAATGTCTGTGGCCAAGTATCCAGCCGCCCGGAGCTTCGCAATATGCTCCTCCTTCACGGTGGAGGCCACCCACTTGCCTCCTGCTCCGGACATGTTTGGCTGTGCGGAGAAAGCGTGAACTACGGCGCTGGAGCTTGAGGGTGTGAGAATGGATAAGCAGAGGAGGAAGAAGGCGTGGGTGAAAATGGGGAATCCTTATCCCTTTATAGAGGCGACAAGAATGGTGCGCCTCCCCACTTTCCTATTGAGAATCGCTTATTTCCCTAGCACCATGATTGATTGTGCGGTTGGGTTACCCACACCCGTATTGACGGGAATCCCGAGATAAGGGGACATGATCTCTGCTTTGACAAGATGTGCCGAGGAAACCGCCTCGCAACATGCGCTAGGGCTGGTTGTGGGAAAACGGTTCGAATAATGACCCGACCGTAGTGTCGTGTCACGTTGTCTAAAGTTGTCAGCAGATTACATTTGTGAAATATCATTCTCTCCACGGTGGTATGTGAAGGTCATCTTGCAGATCCGGACACGATTTAAGTGTTCGATAATTACTTTGGAGTATTCAGAGATGGAACCCGCCTTGCAATGTCGAAGACAAAACTGCACGCCAGACTCATCGTCATTGAAGCCTGGTTCAGGGGCTACTGAGGGAGTCCTGGATTAGGGGGTATCCGGACAGCCGGACTATATACTTTGGCCGGACTGTTGGACCGTGAAGATACAAGACTCAAGACTTCGTCCCGTGTCCGGATGGGACTCTCCTTTGCGTGGAAGACAAGCTTGGAGATCCGGATATTATATTTCCTTCTTTGTAACCAACTCCATGTAAACCCTAGCCCTCTTCGGTGTCTATATAAACTGGAGAGTTTAGCCCTTAGAGACACAATCATAATCATCATAGGCTAGCTTCTAGGGTTTAGCCCCTATGATCTCGTGGTAGATCAACTCTTGTAATACCCATATCATCAATATCAATCAAGCAGGAAGTAGGGTTTTACCTCCATCGAGAGGGCCCGAACCTGGGTAAAACATCATGTCCCTTGCCTCCTGTTACCATCAGCCTTAGACGCATAATCGAGACCCCCTACCCGAGATCCGCCGGTTTTGACACCGGCACTAGGCGCGCCCCAAGTAGGAGGAGTCCTATTTGGGGTCCTACTAGAATTCGCCCCCCCCCCCATCCTTTTACCGGAGGGGGAAAGGGGGAAGGGGAGAGGGGAGGAGAAGGAAAGGGGGGTGTAGCCTCCTTCCCTAGCCCAATTCGGCCTCCTTCTCTGTGGGGGCACACCACCCCTATGTCGGCTAGTGTGCCTCCCTCCTATGGCCCATATGGCCCATATCTTTCCCCAAGGGGTTCCGGTAACCCCTCCAGTACTCCGATATGTACCCAATACATTCTGAAACCTCTCCGGTGTCCGAATACTACCTTCCAATATATCAATCTTTACCTCTCGAGCATTTAGAGACTCCTCGTCATGTCCGTGATCTCATCCGAGACTCCGAACAACCTTCAGTCACCAAAACACATAACTCATATAATACATATCGTCATCGAACGTCAAACGTGCGAACCCTACGGGTTCAAGAACTATGTAGACATGACCGAGACACCTCTCCGGTAAATAACCAATAGCGGAACCTGGACGCTCATATTAGTTACCGCATATTCTACGAAGATCTTTATCGGTCGAATCGCTATGTCAACATACGTTATACCCTTTGTCATCGGTATGTTCTTTCCCGAGATTTGATCATCGATATCTTCATACCTAGTTCAATCTCGTTACCGGCAAGTCTCTTTACTCGTTCCGTAATGCATCATCCCGCAACTAACTCATTAGTCACATTGCTTGCAAGGCTTCATATGATGTGCATTACCGAGAGGGCCCAGAGATACCTCTCCGATACTCAGAGTGACAAATGCTAATCTTGATCTATGCCAACTCAACAAACACCTTCGGAGATGCTACGTCTTGAGCTTGCGTTGGTTTTCCTTGAAGAGGAAAGGGTGATGCGGCAATAGTAGAATAAGTATTTCCCTCAGTTTTTGAGAACCAAGGTATCAATCCAGTAGGAGGTTCCTCAAAAGTCCCATGCACCTACACAAACAAACAAAGAACTTGCAACCAACGCAATAAAGGGGTTGTCAATCCCTTCACGGCCACTTGTGAAAGTGAGATTTGATAGAGATAGTATGATAAGATAAATATATTTTTGGTATTTTATGATATAGATTGGAAAAGTAAAGATGCAAATAAAAGTAGATTGAAAGCTTATATGATAAAAGATAGACCCGGGTGTCGGTGTCAAAACTGGCGGATCTCGTGTAGGGGGTCCCGATCTGTGCGTCTGAGGCTAATGGTAACATGAGGCAGGGGACACGATGTTTATCCAGGTTCGGGCCCTCTCGATGGAGGTAAAACCCTACTTCCTGCTTGATTGATCTTGATGATATGAGTATTACAAGAGTTGATCTACCATGAGATCGTATAGGCTAAACCCTAGGAGCTAGCCTATGATGATTATGATTGTTTTTGTCCTATGGACTAAACCCACCGGTTTATATAGACACCGAGGAGGCTAGGGTTACACAGAGTCGGTTACAAAGAAGGAGATCTGATATCCGGATCGCCAAGCTTGTCTTCCACGCAAAGTAGAGTCCCATCCGGACACGGGACAAAGTCTTGAGTCTTGTATCTTCATGGTCCAACAGTCCGGCCAAAGCATATAGTCCGGCTGTCCGGATACCCCCTAATCCAGGACTCCCTCAGTAGCCCCTGAACTAGGCTTCAATGACGAAGCTCCGGCGTGCAGATTGTCTTCGGCATTGCAAGGCGGGTTCCATCTCCGAATACTCCAAAGTAAGTACTGAACACTAAAATCGTGTCTGGATCTGCAAGACGATTTTCACATGCCATCATGGAGAGAACGATATTCCACAAATATAATCTACTGACATCTTTAGATAACGTGACATGACACCATGGTCGAGTCATTATTGAACCGTTTCCCACAACCAACCACCGCACATATTGCGAGGCGGTTTCCTGGGCACGTCTTGTCGAAGAGATCGTGTTCCCCTTATCGCGGGGCTTTCATCAATACGGGCGTGGGTTGCCCAATTGTACCGCCAATCGCGGCGAGTGGGGAACGAGCAGGTTCCACCAGGCAAGTGGGGAGGTGCAAAAGTTTTCACTGCCTCTATAAAGAGATAAGGTCTCTTCTTCTTTACCCACGTCTTTCCCTTCCGCTCATCCATTCCCCTTCGCTCGAGCCCTAGCGCCCAAGCACTCATCTCCTCCACCGGAGAGAGGTTCTCCGAAGATGTCCGGATTCGGAGTAGGAGGCAAATGGATGGCCTCTACCATCCGGGCAAAGGATATCAAAAATCTTCGAGAGGCCGGGTACCTGGCCAAGAAAATCGGCCACCGTCTTCCGACGGCGGGACAAAATCGTCCCCAATCCGGAGCCCCACGAGAGGGTCGTGTACTTCCTCATTTTGTCTGCGGGCTGCCCTTCACCCCTTTGTTCGCGGCATCATGTATTATTACGGGATTGATTTTCATGATCTGTCCCCTAATTCTTTCCTTAACATCTCGACGTTTATCGTCGTGTGTGAGGCCTTTCTCCGAATTTCGCCCCACTTTGGCTTATGGCTGAAGATCTTCAACATGAAGACCAAGGTGGTTAACAGCGAGCACGCTGAGTGCGGCGGCACCATGGTGAGCAAGATGCCCAAGGTCAGATGGCTGACATGGACCTTCAACGATTCCGTCGAGGAGTGGCAGCAGCAGTGGTTCTATATCACCGAGCCGCGTGGTAAAAAGTGGCCCGCTGCTCCTGAATTCAGATCCGGAGCCCCCCTGCGGCTTATGTCCTGGCCCAAGAAGGGCCTAAACTGGTCCTCATCGATGAGCTGTTGGTGCTCCAAACACGCGTCCAGAGCATGGTAGACAAGGATGTCAAACTCGTCAATGTAGTCCATGTGATGTTAGTCCGCCTGGTTCTCCCTTGCCAGCACCGAGCATGCAATTTGTGGGAATACGACCCGGCTGAGCACCAGACCCTACGGGAGCTCTACGGCTCCTCACCCAAGGACATCTGGAAGGTGCTCTTCAAGTCCGGTAAACCATGGCTGGGCTCCGCCGAGGACCGCGGGTATCAACTGTCCCGCTCCGCCAGTCCGGTAAGTTATCGCTATGTTCTATCTATCCATGTTTAGCTAGCATATCCCAAGGGAGATGCTTTATCATGCTTTCTGCAATTATCCCAGGGATGGACGAAGAAGGTGGGGCGGATACACACTCCGGCCCCGCTGCTGGAGGAACTAGCAGGACCTCTTCTGATGAAGATGCTGGTCCCAGCGCCTTATGAGGCGCCAAAGAAAGAGGCCTCCAAGAAGGCCAAGGAGACCCGGAGCGGCCTCCGTCGCTGCGATGCTTCACACACAAAATCCGAAGACTCCAGTGCCCATCCTTCCTCCGAAGACGAAGAGGAGGAGGAAGAAGACGAGTCCTCCATGGGGGGAGGGAAGAAAAGGACGGCTTCCTCATCCCTGGAGGCCAAATCGCCAAAGAGGGGAAAAAGTTCCCTCCGGGAGGCGTCCACCACGGCTGCCAATAGCAGCCCAGAGTGGGATCCCAGGGCCCAGCCCCTAGTAAAATCGTGAGTACACGAAATCCGAACACGCCTACGCGCCCGGGATTACTAGGGCGCAATAGTTTAACTGTCGCCATACTTTGTGCAGCCCGGTGAGGTCTCACGCCGAACAGTCCTCATCGGAGGATTCGTTGAGCTCAGATGCCCTGGAGAGCGAGACGCCTATAGAGGCCCCTTCCCTGAAGCCTGGACGTGACACCGAGGTGTCGTCCCGGCAGGACCCAGACCAGGGAGGGCACACCTCTGGGGCCGGATACACGGGAGCAACGGTTCCCATGAACGTCGATGGCGGGGGCGATCTTAGATTCGGCCCGCAGCCGGACACGGTCTTGGAGACTTTTAAAGCCCCAGGATCGGGCGGGCAGCCTCCCTTGACGGAGGGAGGCAAGCCTGCTCCGCCAGCAACCTCTGTCCAAGCAGAGCTGCAGGGCGGCCTATCGACAGCGCTAAAGAATGCGTCCATCATCGATGAACATTGCGCCCTCATGGGTGCGGTGATTGAAAAGATTCAGTCCGCTGTGAGCGGACTGAATGAATCCTGCCTTAGCCTTATAAAAGGCTTTGAGGTATGTTTTTAGAAACCTTTGGAGATTGTCATAGTATGAATGGTAGCCCTTGATGCACTATCCGGTGAAAGAGAGAGAGTTGGACAGGGGATCAAATTTCCGCTTCGCAGGAGACTCGGTTGATGACATGTATCTCTTTGTTTGAAAATAGGCATCTGTAGCGATGACTGCCTCTCATACCGCGGAGGTGTCCGGACTAAAGCAGAGTCTGGAATGGGCCAAAGAAGAACTTGGTCGAGTGAAGAAGCGGTTGGAGGATAAGCAAGGTATGTCGAAACCTTTTGACAACTTAAGCACAAATGAGTAGTTGTGCCTGATGAAAATATTTGTATTGTGTGCTCTAGGAGCAAATGCCGAAATTGAGGCACTGAAGAAGGTTGTGGCCGAAGCCGACAAGAAGGCCTCCGCGAAGCAGGCTCTTTGCGAGAAGCACGAGGCTAGGGTCATTGAAGCTGAACTAGAGCTCCAGGAGGCCGTGAAGAAAAGCGAGACCTTGGAGCAGAGTCTAGCAGGGAAAGAATCCGAACTCGCCCAAGCTCTCGAAGCCACAAATGATGCTCGGGAGGAAGCCCGAGGTGCTCTGAAGGACATTCAGGAGGCACGGAGGGTTGTGGCTGGTAAGGCTTTTTTACTCAAAGCTATTTTTATATAGTAATAGGAGAAACTCTAAGCGACAAACTGAATTCTTGCTTCTCCTGGAGCGTTTGCGGACCTGCCACATAGCATATCTGATGCTGCCCAATTCTACCGGGCTGAAGAGAAGAAGTCTGCGGAGAAGCATTTCTGGTCGCAGTATTTGGCGCCGAATTATCCGGTGCCCTTTATCGATCAGCTGAAGCAGCTGATCGAACTGCACCAGGTGGCCGAACTAGCCATGAAGGACTTAGTTGTCCGGTTGTGGCCCACTGAGCCAATTCCAAGTAGTTACTTCGGACTCGTGAAGCGGATTGTTGGTGCTTGCCCTCGGCTTGAAGTCATTAAGCGGTCGGTCTGTATAGAAGGTGCACGCATGGCATTTGCCCGTGCGAAGGTGCACTGGGGGAAGCTTGATGCTGAAAAGCTAATGACTCAGGGACCACCGGAGGGTAAGGAGCATCGCAAGCCCGAATTATATTATGAGGGTGTCCTAAGGAGCCCGCCTTGTGGTGGAACAGTGTACCAAAGACACTATATTTCCCTGAAGGCAGTCATGTTGTCCTTTGTAATGCGGGATACTGGCACTGTTATTATTTATTGCCTGTTATATGAAAGTTTTTTCTTCCTGTGCGGCCGTTTAGTATATATAAATCCTGAGAGTTGGCCAGTCATCGGCTTCTGCTCCCACGTAGAAAGTACGGGGGTGTTCGGGACATATCTGAACACTCTTTATCCCATTTTTGGGTCCTTGAAGGAGGTGTTCATCACCGCGAACCAGGCAATCAGACTATAGGGCTTTATCACTCTCACTTAGCCATAGGAATTCGAGTATGGTAGGCGCAGCCCCTGGTGTTCGGAAGACCGTACGAGGGGCTCTAACAGCGCTTGATCGGAAGACCGATTCGTCGCACTCTGCATTTGTTATGGCATTATGCGGAATAAATCCTTAAAGATTTTACAACCTCTCGAACAGCTGACCAGGTCTCGGCATATCATGACAGTCAGTTTTCGGCTTTCTCTACTGAGGTGCTCGTCCAGAAGAACCGGGACACAATCACAGTAGTTCTCCCAGCGCTACCTTAGCCGATGGAGCGGAACGTAAGGTACCAAAACATGGGAGCCGGGCAAACCCAACTAATGACCCAAGACATGTTTCGGAGCTGATGCATATAGTGCTATAAGTTCGGGGTGCCGAGCGGCCGAGAAGGTGGCCGGACTTTGTTGCCATATTGTGAGTACAATGAATCCCCTGGCATAATGGGGCATGACACTATGTGCGGATGCCATTATGATGAAAAAAACGTCAATGAGGAACGACGGCCGGTAAGTGTTTTTTTAATTCTACGTGTTGTAGTGGAGTGATACGTCTATGCGTATGAGTACGGTTTACGCTATGAAAGGAGGTATGCTGGCGGAACCTGTCGTGGCCGGATGGGAGGAGGCTGTGTGCGGACCTGAAGTGTATCCGGACTCTCTCCTTGGGGGATACTTGTGTGTTCCCGACTTGTGCGTCCGAGCTGATTCCATGTTGCCAGTCCTGTTCTGCGCAAAAGTGAGCATGTAAAGAAAAATGCTTAGAGGCAGTTGCATGTCATAGGGTGGTTGAACCGCGGGTGCCTGATCGGAGCCTGGTCGAACTGGGCTATCATGCCGTAAAGTAGCTCGGACTCCTCTGTGGGTGTCCGGGGGGTTGGCTGTCGAATCGAAGTTCGATAGGAGGGCACAACTCGCTATCTCAGCGGCAGTATAATTTCCACTCTCGGGGTGGAGTTCGGCCTTGCCCATAATTGTGACCATGTCACGTGGGTTTGGCATGATATGGTACCACGTTGAGTCGAGCAAACGCGGTTCGTCCCGGTAGTATATAGTAGTTACTGTATAAGGGGACAATGCCGTAGACTTACTCTTCGGCATGGTGTTTGTTTGGTGATCTGAAGACGACCTCCAGGGTGATGGGCGTGTAAGACTTGGCCTTTGCACCTGGAACGACATCTTTGAGAAGATGTTTTTAGTGGGTTTGATCCTCGAGTGATCAATACCTATCTGGTGAACTGTGTCTTGGCGCAGCAAGTTTGAGCTGTCGTTTATGCCCATAGGGGCTCCTGTGAGGTGGATCCCACCAACTGTTGGGTCGATGGTAAGTGCAATTAAATTGCCATGGTTGATATTGTCCGGACGGTCTATGTGATCAGAGATGATCGGCCATATTTTTGTACCGTGGGGTGACTTGTATTGTTGAGTCGGCATCCTGAGGAGTACACATTCGTTCCCTTGTTGGTTCGCAGAGGATTTTCCTTTAACCTCGCAATGTTTGGTGGTCTGGGCTCCTCGTTGTTTGAGACCTCTTTTCATTGTTTCCGGCGCACGACCGGCCGTTTTGTTTTGAGGATCCAGCATTCTCTATTGGTATGCTTGGCCGCCATTCTAGGGGTACCATGGATTTGACATGGTTGGTCGAGTATGCTGCCCGGGCCAGATGGGCCTGAGCTGTTCTCTTTCCGCTAACCGAACTGTGGGCCGTGGAATCCGGCACCAACTCCCTTGTCTTGGTCGTCGTCATTATTTTTGTGATGCTTATGTCTGTTGCATCGAGGTTTATGGATGCTACCTCATGTTTCCTGCGTATTGCCCCGGGCCGTGATGTATTGGCGTCGGGGTGTGGGTTTTAGGACCTCCTTCTCAGGTTGAGGTAGCAAATTGTACTTTGTGTACCCTTTGGTGGGGCGGTTGAGTCTGTATTCCTCGGCTGCCAGGACCTTAGTCCAACTGTCTGTGAGCAGATCTTGGTCAGCTTGGAGCTGCTGCTGCTTGTTCTTCAGGCTTCTTGCAGTGGCCATAAGCCGTCGCTAGAAGCAAACCTGCTCTACGGGATCCTCAGGCACGCTGAATTCATTGTCGCCAAGGCTCACCTCGTCTTCGGAGGGAGGCATGTGGTTGTCCTCCTTCGAGTATCCGTTCATCGCCTGTTCATCTGGGCTAATCTGCCCGTCTTCCTGTCCGTCCTGCTCGAAGGCAGGCTGATTGGGATTGTATTCGTCTTTGGCACCATCCGGATTGTTTTCGTCTCCTGTGCCGGTATTTCTGTGGCGGGGCTTGGAGCGGCGCTGATGATGCCCATGCTTTGCTTTCTTCCTTGAGGGGTCATCCTCCATTGCCTCATCGCCATTGGTTTCTTTCAGAGTGTCCATCATATATATATCTCATACGAGGAGGTGGCTGTCCAGCGCCCCGTGGGCGGTGGTTCCTGTTCTTCTCCTACATCGTCGTCCACACCGTCTATGTCTTCAGAGTCAAAGTCAAGCACGTCGGTCAAATCATCGACAGTGGCAATGAAGTGGGTGGTGGGTGGGCAACGAATTTCCTCGTCGCCTGCTTCCCACTCGAGCCGGACATAGTTCGGCCAAGAGTCTCCTGACAAAGAGAGAGACTTTAATGAGTTCAGCATGTGGCCAAAGGGCGAGTGCTAGAAGATATCCGCAGCGGTCAACTCCATTACCGGAGCCCAACCGGATTCAGCGGGCTCGGGGGCACGCGGTCTGGAACCTACAGCCGGACACGAGTCCGGGGGTCCGGTAACACAGGCTTCCTTGGGGGTGGAGTCTGTGTTCGGCTCTACCGCCGATGAGTGTTGATAACCCACAAGTATAGGGGATCGCAATAGTTTTCGATAAGTAAGAGTGTCGAACCCAACGAGGAGCTAAAGGTAGAACAAATATTCCCTAAAGTTCTATTGACCACCGATACAACTCTACGCACGCTTAATGTTTACTTTACATAGAACAAGTATGAAACTAGAAGTACTTGGTAGGTGTGATAGGATAGGTTTGCAAGAAAGTAAAGAACACGTAAGTATAAACTAGGGGCTGTTTAGATAAAGACACAACTAAAATAGTAAAAGTAAAGAGTTTGTTGTCACGAGAAAGTTATTTGTCCCTAGGCAATCGATAACTAGACCGGTAATCATTATCGCAATTTTATTTGAGGGAGAGGCATAAGCTAACATACTTTCTCTACTTGGATCATATGCACTTATGATTGGAACTCTAGCAAGCATCCGCAACTACTAAAGATTCGTTAAGGTAAAACCCAACCATAGCATTAAAGCATCAAGTCCCCTTTATCCCATACGCAACAATCCCTCTTACTCGGGTTTGTGTTTCAGTCACTCACCAACCCACTATAAGCGAATCATGAACGTATTGCAACACCCTACAGCGGGAATCCCTCACGCTTGCGCGACACGGAGGGCACCATAGGACAGCACCAATAATAAAACATACAACTCAAACCAATCATGATCATCAAATAGCCATTAGGACAAAACAGATCTACTCAAACATCATAGGATAGCCATACATCATTGGGAAATAATATATAGCGTTGAGCACCATGTTTAAGTACAGATTACAGCGGGTAAGAGAGAGGTTACACCGCTTCATAGAGGGAGGAAGAGTTGGTGGAGATGTTGGTGAAGACGGCGGCAATGTTGGTGAAGATCGCGGTGATGATGATGGCCCCCGGCGGTGTTCCGGCGCCATCGGAAGCAAGGGGGAGAGAGCCCCCCTTAGTATTCTTCTTCCTTGACCTTCTCCCTAGATGGGAGAAGGGTTTCCCCTCTGGTCCTTGGCTCCCATGGCTTGGGAGGAGCGAGAGCTCCTCCGAGATTGGATCTATCTCTCTGTTTCTGCGTTCCCTGATTCTACCCCTTCACCGTTTCCTTTATATCTGGAGATCCGTAACTCCGATTGGGGTGAATCTTTCGCCCAGATCTTTCTCATAAAATTAGCTTTCTTGCGCCATAAGAAGAGCGTCAACCGCCTTACGGGTGGACCACGAGGGTCAGGGGCGCGCCTGGGGTGGGTAGGGCGCGCCCCCCTACCTCGTGACCATCACGGATACCGTTTCGCGTTGATTTTACTTCCTGAAAATCATAAATATTCCAAAAAAAATCTCTGTCCGTATTTATCCCGTTTGGACTCCGTTTGATATTGGGTTTCTGCGAAACAAAAAACATGCAACAGACAGGAACTGGCACTGGGCACTGGATCAATATGTTAGTCCCAAAAATAGTACAAAAAGTTGCCAAAAGTATATCATAGTTGAATAATATTGGCATGGAACAATCAAAAATTATAGATACGACGGAGACGTATCAGCATCCCCAAGTTTAATTCCTGCTCGTCCTCGAGTAGGTAAATGATAAAAAAGATAATTTTTGATGTGGAATGCTACCTAGCACAATCTTGATCATATGTCTAATCATGACATGAATATTAAGACATGAGTGATTCAAAGCAATAGTCTATCATTTGACATAAAACAATAATAATCTGAGTGTACCAATAAAGCAATCATGTCTTTTCAAAACAACAAGGCAAAAGCAAGCTTATCCCTACAAAATCATACAGTTTGGCCATGCTTCATTTTCGTCACACAAAATGCCCCCATCATGCACAACCCCGATGACAAGCCGAGCAATTGGTTCATACTTTTAAACACGCTTCAGCTTTTTCAACCCTCACACAATACATGAGCGCAAGCCATGGATATAGCACTATAGGTGGAATAGAATATAATGATGGAGGTTATGTGGAGAAGACAAAAAAAGAGAAAGTCTCACATCGACGCGGCTAATCAACGGGCTATGGAGATGCCCATCAATTGATGTCAATGTGAGGAGTAGGGATTGCCATGCAACGGATGCACTAAGAGTTATAAGTGTATGAAAGCTCAACAAAAGAAACTAAGTGGGTGTGCATCCAACTTGCTTGCTCATGAAGACCTAGGGCATTTGAGGAAGCCCGTCGTTGGAATATACAAGCCAAGTTCTATAATGAAAATTCCCACTAGTATATGAAAGTGACAACATAGGAGACAATCTATATGAAGAACATGGTGCTACTTTGAAGCACAAGATATGAGACTCACTACATGAAGAACATGGTGCTACTTTGAAGCACAAGTGTGGAAAAAGAGATAGTAACATTGCCCCTTTTTTGTGGGCTTATTTGGCCCCCTTTCTTTTATTTAGGCTTCTTTGGCCTTTCCTTTTTTTGGGGGGGGGGGGCAATGTTCTATAATGATGACCATCACACTTTTATTTACTTACAACTCGATATTACAAGTCGATACTAGAACAAAGATATGACTCTATATGAATGCTTCCGGTGGTGTACCGGGATGTGTAATGATCTAGCATAGCAATGACATCAAAAACGGACAAGCCATGAAAACATCATGCTAGCTATCTTACGATCATGCAAAGCAATATGACAATGAATGCTCAAGTCATGAATATAATGATGATGGAAGTTGCATGGCAATATATCTTGGAATGGCTATGGAAATGCCATGATAGGTAGGTATGGTGGCTGTTTTGAGGAAGATATAATGAGGCTTATGTGTGATAGAGTTTATCGTTTCACGGGGTTTGGATGCACCAGCGAAGTTTGCACCAACTCTCGAGGTGAGAAAGGGCAATGCACGGTACCGAAGAGGCTAGCAAAGATGGAAAGGTAGAAGTGCGTATAATACATGGACTCACATTAGTCATAAAGAACTCATATACTTATTGCAAGAATTTATTAGGCCTCGAAGCAAAGTACTACTACGCATGCCCCTAGGGGGATATATTGGTAGGAAAAGACCATCGCTCGTCCCTGACCGCCACTCATAAGGAAGACAGTCAAAGAAACACCCCATGCTTCAAATTTGTCACACAACGGTTACCATACGTGCATGCTATGGGACTTGCAAACTTCAACACAAGTGTCTCTACAATCCACAACCACCCACTGCCATGACTCTAATATCATCATCTTTATATTGCAAAACTATTGCAAGGAATCAAACATATCATATTCAGCGATCTACAAGTTTATGTAGGATTTTATGACTAACCATGTGAATGACCAATTCCTGTCATCTCTCTAAATAGATATAAGTGAAGCAAGAGAGTTTAATTCTTTCTACAAAAGATATGCCCACGCTCTAACAAATATAAGTGAAGCAAAAGAGCATTCTACAAATGGCGGTTTTCTATATGAAGAGAAACAGGCAATCCAACTTCAAATGATATAAGTGAAGTACATGAAGCATTCTATAAAGCCATACTCAAAATATTTAAGTGAAGTGCAATGAGCATTCTATAAATCAACTGTCAATGTCAAAACCGGCGGATCTCGGGTAGGGGGTCCCGAACTGTGCGTCTAGGCGGATGGTAATAGGAGACAGGGACACGATGTTTTTACCCAGGTTCGGGCCCTCTCGATGGAGGTAAAACCCTACTCCTGCTTGATTGATATTGATGATATGGGTAGTACAAGAGTGGATCTACCACGAGATCAAGGAGGCTAAACCCTAGAAGCTAGCCTATGGTATGATTGTTGTTGTTGTTGTTGTTGTTGTTGTTGTTGTTGTTGTGTCCTACGGACTAAAACCCTCCGGTTTATATAGACACCGGAGAGGGCTAGGGTTACACAGAGTCGGTTACAATGGTAGGAGATCTACATATCCGTATCGCCAAGCTTGCCTTCCACGCCAAGGAAAGTCCCATCCGGACACAGGACGGAGTCTTCAATCTTGTATCTTCATAGTCTTGGAGTCCGGCCGATGATGATAGTTCGGCTATCCGGACACCCCCTAGTCCAGGACTCCCTCAGTAGCACCCGAACCAGGCTTCAATGACGATTTAGTCCAGCGCGCGTATTGTCTTCGGCGTTGCAAGGCGGGTTCTCTTCCAAATTCCATGTGCTTGCCGAATAGTGTCCGGCTTCCTCATAAATGTTGCGCTCCTTGGCGTCCATGTCCAATAATGGCCCTCTTCCACGTGTCGTATGAATGCGAAAAGCCAGGGTATTTTTACGTTTTACCCCCAAGCTGCACGAATAAGCTGCCTATAAGAGAGGCAAGGATCTAGATCCAAATCACACCATCCTCCTTCCGCGAGTACTCATCGGAGCGCCTCTGACAAAAATCCACTCCATCATGGACAGTCGACGCGGCTCCTCCTCTCGCGCTCCCAGTCCTCAGCCCGGAGATTGGAGGAGATGTTCAGTCCCGCATAGCGAGCTTGTGATGCTCCAGGCCGAGGGATACCTTCCCCCAGCCTTCATGGTTCCAGTTCGAGCCGGACTAGCCACCTACAAGGGTGGGAAGCAGGCGGAGAGCGTCCCCAATCCCTCCAGAGGAGAGCGGGTATGCTTCGTCCCTTATCTGATAAGAGGACTCGGTTTTCCCATACATCCGTTTCTCCGGGGGCTCCTGGAGTTCTATGGACTCCAGCTTCATCACCTTACACCCGCCTCCATTTTGCACATCACGGGTTTTGTAGCTCTTTGCGAGCTGTTCTTGGGCATCGAGCCCCATTTTGCATTGTGGAAGAGATTGTTTTGCCTCGTACCCCGTTCTCACGAGGGGTCAATATATCAAGTGGGCGGAGCCGAAATATGGCGCATCGCCGGGACCGGATATCTATCCGGGACCCCGAAGAAGGCGTCCGAAGACTGGCCTTCGGAATGGTTTTATATGGAAGATGCTCCACTGCCGGACCCAGTTCGGATCGGGCTCCCGGAGTTCAGCAACGCTCCTATGAAGAAATGCCTGAGTTGGCGCCCGCGGAGCCCTCAACGGGAAGATGATAGGAGCGTCCAATATATGATGGGCCGGATAAGGTTACTGGCCCATTCTGGATTGACCATGATTGGAGTCATGGCCACGTGCATTATGCGAGGGGTGCAGCCACTCCAATATAGGGGCCACCCCATGTGGGATTTCAACGGGGAGAATGACGCCACCCGTCATGGCCGCAAGGGGCCGGGATCGGCTGTCGATCTGGTGAAAATCCTGTCCGGCTTGTACAAGGGGGAGAAGGAGGACTTCCTCCGCACGAGTCCATTGAATGGATTCTCCATGAATAACCCTCGGAGCTGGGTAAGCGGACGTTTATCTATCCGATCCATGCTTTCAAAGTTAAGTGTCTTACTTTATGATTTCGGCGCAGGAACTGCGCCGGGATGTGGAGGGCATACACATCCCGGCTCCACAACCCGAGGATCCGGGACGATCCATTGATCCGGCCTCCGAGGAGGATCCGGATATAGAGGTGGAGCTGATCGATGGGGTGTTCCACCAACTTAGCGTGGACAATGCCTTAGTCGCCATTACGGCCGACTACCCCGGTTTAACTCCGGCTTCCCAGGTAACTGCGACCGAGGTCTTGTCATTATTACTCATCCATGCTTATTTCTGAACACTGTATACCAACGGTGTCCCGCAGGAGGTACCTTTAGGGCGGGAAGCCGGATCCGCGGCGGCTGACCAACAAGGGTCAGTTCGGCCCAATAGGCGGAAGAGGAGTGCGGCGCGAGTCGAAACGTCACCGCAACGGTATGGAGCACCACCGTATTTAAGGGAAAGATTCCTGGGAGGTATATTACGCTCCTAATTCTTCTAGGAGAAAGAGCACTCGCCGGACTGTACCCGGAGAGGTTGCCAACCAGGCCTCCGCCAGCCAGGCTCCAACACCTGGTCCGGAGGGGGAGGCGAGCGCAAGGCGCGAGCCGGATGCTCCTCCAGCGGAGGATACTGACAGGCTGTCCGCCACCAGGTCAGAGGTGGAGAGCGCCATGAATCACAGGCGCCGCCGGACAGTTCTTCGTGACGCGTGTTTCTCCCCGGAGGCATTGAATGCCTTTAATGCGGGAGACGCGCACCTCCGTGCCGCTCAAGATGGTTTAACCAGAGCCACGGAGCAGTATGTAAAGGACATACGGGTAAGGAATTTTAATAGTTATATATGCCAGTAGCCCCCGAGACTTAAAATAGTTAAAACAACTGATTTAAGGATCATTTGTTATGCAGGATCTTACGGAGAAGAATACCCAGCTGTCCCAGGAGCTTCAAAAGTGCAAGGCACAACTTGAGGCCGCACTAGCCGCCGCCGGGGGAGCCACGGAGACCCCCTCTGGTAATACATACTTCGAAAAGATAAGTAGTTTATGAAGTGCGGCGTGTGCGTAAGTCTGACAATAATATTGCTGAGGGTGCCTGAGGGAGTCCCGGACTAGGGGGTGTCCGGATAGACAAACTATCATCATCGGCCGGACTCCAAGACTATGAAGATACAAGATTGAAGACTTCGTCCCGTGTCCGGATGGGACTTTCCTTGGCGTGGAAGGCAAGCTTGGCGATACGGATATGTAGATCTCCTACCTTTGTAACCGACTCTGTGTAACCCTAGCCCTCTCCGGTGTCTATATAAACCGGATGGCCTTAGTCCATAGGATGAACAACAATCATACCATAGGCTAGCTTCTAGGGTTTAGCCTCCTTGATCTCGTGGTAGATCTACTCTTGTAACCCACATCATCAATATTAATCAAGCAGGACGTAGGGTTTTACCTCCATCGAGAGGGCCCGAACCTGGGTAAAAACATCGTGTCCCTTGTCTCATGTTACCATCCGCCTAGACGCACAGTTCGGGACCCCCTACCCGAGATCCGCCGGTTTTGACACCGACATTGGTGCTTTCATTGAGAGTTCCTCTGTGCCGTCGCGATCAGGAAGGATGCCTTCTCCCGTCTTTAAAGACGGCACCATCGTCAAAAGAGCTTTGGCCGCTGGCCAAACTGTCCGGCTAGGTGGTTTTCTTATGACCGCCTGTTCGGCGACCGCTCCGACGATGACCTCTCGGGTCATCAAAAGCGATCTTCACGTCAGCCCGGAATTCACCGAGCTGTTAGATCCGATTGAGCTCTCCTCTGTAAACGAGCTCTTGGGTCGCATCGCCGCCCTGGGAGTCGCTACAGACTACGATCAGATTGGGCTTAAACCCGATCTGAGAGAGATTAACTCTCCTCAGGCCACCCACCACGTTGTCGTGGTAGAGGAACAATGCGGCAACCCTTCTTCTACGTTGAAAACCAACTATGTCCGGATTCCCGATCCCTCCAAGCCGGATTCCCGCGAAGGGACGGATGCTAATCAAATACTAAACTTAGAGTCAGGCATCGGACTAGATTCGTTGGAAAGCATCCAGCAAGTCAAGCTTCCAAATCCGGAAACTTCTTGGCCTTTGAGCCTCAGATCGGGCGGGGTTCCGAACTTGATTCCACCCGCCCACCCAAACATAAGCGATCTATCTCGAATACGGCAAGAGCCCGATGAAACAGTACATCATTACTAGGCCAGATTCCTCCTGGTTATGAACAGGATAAAGGACTGCTGCGAAGAAAGCGCGATTTCAATTTTCTGCAACAATTGCACGGGCAAGGGAATCATGAATGCCATAAGTCGTCGCGAAGTTACACGCTTCATCGACCTAGCGACTATCGTACAAAAATACTGTGCGGTAGAGAGTGCAAGGAACACCGAAACTAGGTTTTGGGACAGTCCGGCCTTGACCACAACCCTAGTCTGAAGTAAAAGGGTGCGCCATACTCAAGCACTTGGGTTAAAAACCAAAAAGCAAAGACCCCCTAAAGGGCATGGAACCGTACTGGAGGGCTGGCTCAACGGACCCTGCAAAATCCACAGTACGGAGGGCGCCACTCCAACACACAGCCTTCGAGCATGTTGGATACTACCGCAGGTGGCCAAAAGTGGCGAAGGCTTTTTAGCCCCGGGCAAACAGCCCAGCAGTACCGGTACGGTATTAACAGTCTTCGAGACTTTCGCATCAAATAACATGCGAAAACGAACAATCTGCGGCCTCGCCGAAGTCTACCAAGTAGCAACAGCAAATCCATGGAGTGACACGGCTATCACCTTCAACGCCAGCGACGAACCTAAATTCCGAACAGCTAGAGCACCAGCCGCATTGGTCCTCAGTCCGATAGTGGACGCCTTTCGCCTTACCAAGGTACTCATGGATGGCGGCAGCGGATTAAACCTCATCTACGAGTAAACCCTTCAAAAATGGATATTGACTGGAGCCGCATCGAGCGAAGCAGCACAACCTTCAGAGGGATAATCCCTAGTCGAGAAGTACGCTGCACAGGAAAAATCACAATAGATGTAGTGTTCGGCTCACCGGACAATTACAGGTCCGAGGAGGTCACGTTCCAAGTGGCCCCATTCGGCAGCGGATATCACGCTTTGTTAGGGCGAGAGGCATTCACAATCTTCCAAGCTATACCCCACTACGGGTACATGAAGCTCAAAATGCCCGGACCCAATGGGATAATCACTCTTGCCAGTGATCCAGATACAGCACTCCGCGCTGAAAATAAGACAGCCACACTGGCCCTAGAGGCATTGTCCGAAGCCCTAGCGGTAGAGGAACTAACTACGCTGCGCTCCATGGTGGATAGGGACGATGTGATACTCAATAAGAGGTCCAATTCCACCTCTTTTAAACCAGCAGACGAAATAGTCAAATTTCAGGTCCATCCAACGGACCCCACAAAGACGGCCTCCATTGGGGCATAATTAAGTCCTGATGTTGAAGCCGCACTACGATAATTCCTTCGGGAAAATTGGGACATTTTTGCCTGGCACCCTTCAGACATGCCAGGAATCCCACGCAGGCTGGCAGAGCACAGCCTATACATCCTAAAAGGATTCAAGCCGGTCAAACAAGCTCTTCGGCGATTTTCCGAACCCAAAAGACATGCAATGGGAGAAGAGCTAGCCAAACTCTTAGAAGCCGGATTCATCAGAGATATAAAACATCTGGACTGGCTAGCCAATCTAGTAATGGTACCAAAAAAGGACAAATCCTGGCGCCTCTGCATCGATTTTAAAGACCTTAACAAGGCCTGTCCAAAGGACCCTTTCCCCCTCCCTCGCATCGACCAAATCATCGATGCTACCGCAGGGCATGATTCATTGTGCTTCCTCGACGCATACTCCGGATACCATCAAATCAAGATGGCGGAGAAAGACCAGGCCGCAACGGCATTCATTACTCCATATGGGCCATTCTGCTTCAACACAATGCCCTTCGGACTCAAAAACGCCGGCGCAACATATCAGCGCATGATTCAAACATGTCTGGCTACCCAGATAGGCAAAACAGTAGAGGCATACGTAGACGATGTGGTCGTCAAGACCAAACACGTCGAAACTCTAGTAGAAGACTTGCGGGTGACATTCGACAACCTCCGAGCATATGACATTAAGCTCAATCCGGAAAAATGCGTCTTCGGTGTACCAGCCGGAAAGCTGTTGGGCTTCATCGTATCCGGTAGAGGAATTGAAGCAAACCCGGCCAAAATCCGAGCTCTGTCACAATTGGATATTCCAAAAGACCTCAAGCAAATACAAAAACTAACCGGATGCGTAGCAGCCTTGAGTCGCTTCATCTCCCATTTGGGAGAAAAGGCTCTGCCCCTCTACCGCCTCCTCCGGCGCACTGAACATTTTGAATGGACGGATGCTGCCACAGCCGGACTCGAAGAAATAAAGGACATACTGGCAAAAAATCCGGTCCTGGCCATGCCCAACCTGGGCGAACCTATGTTATTATATATCGCAGCAACACATCAAGTCGTCAGCGCGGTACTCGTCATCGAGCGAGAGACAGAAGGGCACAGATTCCCTCTTCAAAAACCAGGGTACTACGTATCCTCTGTTCTAACTCCATGCAAGTCCCGGTACCCACATTATCAAAAGATAGCATATGCGGTGTTCATGGCATCTCGGAAGCTGCGACACTACTTTCAAGAGTGTTCCATAACGGTGGCCTCCGAAGTACCTCTCAACAATATTATAAACAACCGCGACGCAACGGGCAGGATTGCAAAATGGGCTATTGAGCTCTTACCATTTGACATAACCTATAAACCACGGCGAGCTATAAAATCGCAGGTTCTGGCCGACTTCATCGCCGAATGGACCGAAGCCGAACTCCCTAAAGAGTACGGCGCATACTCCAATTGGATCATGCATATCGACGGATCCAAAATGTTGGCTGGCTTGGGGGCTGGCGTCGTCCTGACATCCCCAACTGGAGACACAATCCAATATGTACTTCAAATAATGTACATGGACTCCAATAACGCAGCCGAATACGAGGCCCTTCTACATGGCCTCCGGATGGCAATCTCCATGGGCATTCAACGCCTAGAGGTGCGCGGGGATTCAAACCTCGCAATATCCCAAGTAAATGGAGACTTTGATGCCAAAGATCCAAAAATGGCAGCTTACCCCAACGCCGTCCTAAAAATGTCAGCTAGGTTCGAAGGACTCGAATTCCACCATGTAGCCCGGGATAATAACCAGGCAGCAGACGTGTTAGCACGCACCAGCGCGAAAAGAGACGCCGTCCCTCCAAACATCTTCCTGGAACGGCTCTTCAAGCCATCCGTGTTATGGGAAGAGGAGTCCAGAAATAACAATTCGGAACCAGCTGCATCACCTAACTCAGACCATTCTGACACAATCGGCGGCTCAGCCAACCAAATAACACCTTCAGCTCACGAAATAATGGCAGTAATTGCCCCGTGGACAGAACCATTCCTAGCCTACTTAATTCGGCAGGAACTTCCCAAAGACCAAAATGAGGCCTGCTGCATAGTTCGGCGATCTAAAGCCTACAAGGTCCATGAGGGAGAACTTTATAAGAAAAGCACAACCGGAGTCCTTCAAAGGTGTATCTCCGAAGAGGAGGGGCGGAATCTCCTGGCTGAAATTCACGCCGGACTCGGCGGGCACCACGCTGCAGCCCGGGCACTCGTAGGCAAGGCCTTCCGTACAGGATTTTATTGGCCGACAGCCCGGGCAGATGCTCAGGACTTAGTTCAACGATGCGTCGGTTGCCAGCTCTTTGCTAATCAGAGCCACATGCCACCCACCACCCTCAAAACTATACCCATTACCTGGCCATTCGCGGTCTGGGGGCTTGACATAGTTGGACCCCTTAAAGGGGGAACCCACAAGCACAAATACTTATTGGTCATGGTGGACAAATTCACCAAATAGATTGAGGCCAAGCCGGTTAAAATGGCAGAATCCGGACCGGTGATAGACTTCCTATTCGGGGTAGTACACCGTTTTGGCATCCCCCACAGCATCATCACTGATAACAGCACGAACTTCACTGCCGACGAGGTTAAGCTCTGGTGCAAAAACATGGGCATCAAGCTCGATTACGCTTCAGTCTATCACCCCCAAACTAACGGTCAAGTCGAGCGAGCAAATGGTCTAATCATGAGCGGCATCAAACCCAGACTAGTGCGGTCCCTCAAGGAATCTAACACGCACTGGGTAGAGGAGCTCGAATCCATACTCTGGGGGCTGCGGACCATGCCAAACCGAACTACTGGATTCACACCATTTTTCATGGTGTATGGCGCAGAGGCAGTTCTGCCTTGCGATATAATTCATGACTCACCTCATGTGCGCATGTACGAAGAAAGAGAAGCCGAGTTGGATCGGTAGGACAGTTTGGACGCCTTAGAGGAGGAGCGGGATGTGGCAAAGGCTCGTTCCGCATTCTATCAGCAGCAGGCTCGAAGATATCAAAGCAGAGAAGTACGGGGCAAAACTTACAATGTCGGCGAACTCGTTCTACGCCTGCCGGACAAGAAAAAGGACAAACTTCAGCCCAAGTGGGAAGGTCCCTTCATCATCGACCAAGTCCTGACCGGCGGAGCATACCGTCTACGTAAAGGATCTAACAACCGACTCGAGCCGAACCCATGGAACGCAGCCCGTCTCCGAAGATTCTACGCCTAAACACCGGACTCAGAGTTCGTCTCACTCCCCCGTCCACCTTTTTATATTTTTTACTGTCTCTTGTCCCCCTCCTTCTTCCCACCTTTTTTTTCAATACCTTTTATAGGCTGATTTGCACTTTGTTCGCACACACTTGATGTGCTCCTAGCACTCATTATACCTGGGGGCTTCTTTACCAGAAGCTTATTAATATGGGCTCCACGCCCAATACATGTGTCATACTTCCGCATGTACCTTTTATTCACCATTATATGCATCGATATGACTTAAATTTTGGCCAAGCTGGGTTGCCTGGCTCCTGTGCTTACCCCTACGTTCCCGATTGTTCGGCTAGGAGGTAAATGGAGCACCTCTGCGATTGTTACTGCCAGGTCAGCCTGATGTGTACCTCAGACTGGGTGAAGCCGAAAGCTAGCGTTCTTAAGAGAATATTCGGTCGGTGACTTGAAAGATGATTTATTACTTACTTATTTGTAAGCCCCCAGATGCTTTTTCTGCTATTTTCGCAGTCTGGCATTGCACCTTAGGGCATGCCTCCCAGGGAAAGGAACCCTTAACGGAACTATTCTCCCTGGAAGATGTTTCTTACTAACCATGTAATATAACATAACTAGTTGGGCACTTGTCTGATAAAGCAATTATGACCCCGACGCCTTGTCTCCATGCATGCCCCGGTTCTTTTATAACCGTAGGGGTATTCGGACACACTCCGGACTGTTGGGTCCCGAGGTTGAAGCAAAACGGTCCGCAAAGACAAACGATCTACAATCCTGCTAGAAGGCATCTTACATGTCATTTCAAATTACATCGTCAAACCGACTGATTGTACTCCTCCTCAATCCCATCTAACAGGCTGTCTAATTTACAGTCCTGTTGGGAATATTTTGCGGCCAGTTCTACTTGGCCATACATCAAGCTCACAGGGATCTCCTTCCCATCAGGCCCCGCAGGTCCGACCTCGGCCATGTGGTTTGGGTCAGCCTTCGGGTAGCGCGTCTTCACCATGGCCCAGGCCTCCCTGGCGCCCTGACGGCAGGCCGATATCTTCCACAAACGGAGGCGTCGCCGTGCTCCCTGGAGCTTCTCAGCAAGCTCACCAAGGCCCTCGGGTAGGGAGACGGATGGCCATAAAGCCTGAACGACGCCACTCATCGCCCGCCGAACACGTTCGAACAATTGCGCCAGCTCGGGAAGTTGGTCACCTGTTGACCCAGGCATTTCCTCCGCAGGGCGACCTGTGAGCACACCTAAAGGCACATTTTTGTCAAACGACTTCCTCGCCGAATTCTTCTTTTCAAAGGAATTTGCTCAAGCACTTACTATAAATGCCGCGACGAAGTCGCTGATTCTCCTTCAAGGAGCCAGACAGCTGGGCCCGAACACCTTTCAGCTCTTCTCCTAGCTGGGTGTGGGCATCTTGGAGCTTGTTTCTCTCCTGCTGCACCTTCATAAGCACCCTCTCGCCAGCCTTTAGCTGACGCAGTAGCTGTTGCTTGTCCGGATCTAGTCTGGCGCCCTCTGCAATATTATTGTCAGATTCACGCTGCACTTTGTTAATTAATTATCTTTTCAAAGTACGTCTTACCAGCGGGGGTCTCTATGGCTCTCCCTGTGGCGGCCAGTGCGGCCTCAAGTTGGGCCTTGCACTCTTGGAGCTCCTGGGACAGATGGGTATTCTTCTCTGTAAGATCCTGCATAAAAATTGATCCTTAAATCAGTTATTTTAACCATTTTAAGTCTAGGGGGCTACTGGCATATATAACTATTAAAATTACTTACACGTATGTCTTTCACATACTGCTCCGTGGCTCTGGTTAACCCATCTTGAGCGGCACGGAGGTGCGTGTTTCCCGCATCAAAGGCATTTAACGCCTCCGGGGAGAAACACGCGTCACGAAGAACTGTCCGGCGACGCCTGTGATTCATGGCGCTCTCCACTTCAGACCGGGTGGCGGACAACCTGTCGGCATCCTCCGTCGGAGGAGCGTCCGACTCATGCCTTGTATTCGCCTCCCCTTCCGGGCCATGCGTTGGAGCATGGCTGGCGGAGGCTTGATTGGCAACCTCTCCGGACACTGTCCGGTGAGCGCTCTTTCTGGAAAAGCTATGAGCATTAATATACCTCCTAGGAATCCTTCCCTTAAAAAATAGCGGTGCTCCGTACCGTTGCGGCGACGTTTCAGTTCGCGTCGCACTCCTCTTCTGCCTGCTGGGCCGGACTGACCCTTGTTGGCCGGTCACCGCGGGCTCGACTTCCTGCCGTAAAGGCGCTTCCTGCCAAACACCATTGGTGCACGGTGGTCAGAACTGAGCATTAAAGAAGTAACGGCGCCAGGACTTCGGTCGTACTCACCGGGGAAGCCGGACACAAACCGGGGTAGTCAGCCATAATGGCGAGTAAAGCATTATCTATGCTGAGCTGGTGGTACACCCCGTCGATCAGTTCCACCGCTAAGTCCGGATCCTCTTCGGAGGCCGGATCGAGGGACCTTTCTGGGTCTTCGGGTTGTGGGGCTGGGCTTTTTATGCCCTCCACATCCCGACGCAGTTCCTGTGTCAAAATCATACAATAAGACAATTGCCTTTAAAGGCACGGTTCAGATATGCATGCGACCGCTTACCCAGCTCTGAGGGTTGTTCATGGAAAATCCGTTCAGAGGATTCGTGTGGAGGAAGTCCTCCTTCTCCCCCTTGTACAAGCCGGACAGGATCTTCACCAGATCGTCGGCCGAGCCAGGTCCCTTGCGGCCTTGACGGGTGGCGTCGTTGTCTCCGTTGAAGTCCCACATGGGGTGGCCCCCATATTGGAGCGGCTGCACCCCACGCATAATGCATGTGGCCATGACTCCGATCATGGTTAATTCGGAATGGGCTAGCAGCCGTATCCGGCCCATCAAGTAATGGACGCTACTATCATCTTCTCGTTGAGGGCTCCGTGGGGGCCAACTTAGGCGTTTCTTCAGGGGAGCATTGCTGAACTCCGGAAGGCCGATCCGGACTGGATCCGGCAGCGGAGCGTCCTCCATATAAAACCACTCCGAAGGCCAATCTTCGGACGCCTTCTTCGGGGTCCCGGACAGGTATCCGGTCCCGGCGATGCGCCATATTTCGGCTCCGCCCACTTGATATATCGACCCCTCGTGAGAGCGGGGTACGAGGCAAAACAGCCTCTTCACAGCGCAAAATGGGGCTCAATGCCCAAGAACAGCTCACACAGAGCTACGAAGCCCGCGATGTGCAAAATGGAGGCAGGTGTAAGGTGATGAAGCTGGAGTCCGTAGAACTCCAGGAGCCCCCGGAGAAACGGATGTATAGGAAATCCGAGTCCCCTTATTAAGTAGGAGACGAAGCACACCCGCTCTCCTTTGGAGGGATTGGGGGCGCTCTCCGCCTACTTCCCACCTTTGTAGGTGGCCAGTCCGGCTCGAACCGGAACCATGAAGGCCGGGGGAAGATATCCCTCTGCTTGGAGCGTCACTAACTCGCTATGCGGGACTGAGCATCTCCTCCAATCTCCTGGCTTAGGGCTGGGAGCGCGAGAAGAGGAGCCACGTCGACTGTCCATGTTGGAATGGGTTTGGTGTCAGATGCGCCTCGATGAGTGCTTGCGGAAGGAGGATGATGTGATTTGGATCTGGATCCTCGCCTCTCTTATAGGCAGCTTATTTGCGTAGCTAGGGGGTAAAACATAAAAATACCCTGGCTTTTCGCATTCGTGCGACGCGTGGAAGAAGACCATTATTGGACGCGGAAGCCAAGGAGCGCACCATTTATGAAGCAACCGGACACTATCCGACAAACACATGGAGCATGAAGAAGAACCCGCCTTGCAAACGCCGAAGACAACATACGCGCCGGATTCGTCGTTATTGAAGCCTGGTTCGGGGGCTACTGAGGGAGTCCCGGACTAGGGGGTGTCCGGATAGCCGAACTATCATCATCGGCCGGACTCCAAGACTATGAAGATACAAGATTGAAGACTTCGTCCCGTGTCCGGATGGGACTTTCCTTGGCGTGGAAGGCAAGCTTGGCGATACGGATATGTAGATCTCCTACCTTTGTAACCGACTCTGTGTAACCCTAGCCCTCTCCGGTGTCTATATAAACCGGATGGCCTTAGTCCATAGGACGAACAACAATCATACCATAGGCTAGCTTCTAGGGTTTAGCCTCCTTGATCTCGTGGTAGATCTACTCTTGTAACCCACATCATCAATATTAATCAAGCAGGACGTAGGGTCTTACCTCCATCGAGAGGGCCCGAACCTGGGTAAAAACATCGTGTCCCTCGTCTCATGTTATCATCCGCCTAGACGCACAGTTCGGGACCCCCTACCCGAGATCCGCTGGTTTTGACACCGACAGTGCCGGACTAGATCCGGACAAGCAACATCTGCTGCGCCAGCTGAAGGCCGGCGAGAAGGTGCTTATGAGGGTGCAGCAGGAGAGGAACAAACTCCAAGATGCCAACACCCAGCTGGGCGAAGAACTAAAAGATGTTCGGGTCCAGCTGTCTGACTCCGTAAAGGAGAATCGGCGGCTTCGTCGTGGCATTTACAGTAAGTGCTTGAGCAAACTCTTTTGAAAAGAAGAGTTCGGCGAGGAAGTCGATTGACAGAAATGTGTCTGTAGGCGTGCTCACGGGTCGTCCGGCGGAGGAAATGCCTGGTTCCACGGGTGACCTTCTTCCCGAGCTGCTGCAACTGCACGAACGTGTTCGGCAGGCGATGAGTGGCGTCGTTCAGGCCTTATGGCTGTCCGTCTCCCTACCTGAGGGTCTTGGAGGGCTTGCTGAGAATCTTCAGGGAGTACGGCCTGCCGTCAAGGCGCCAGGGAGGCCTGGGGTATGGTGAAGACGCGGTACACGAAGGCTGATCCAAACCACATGGCCGAGGTCGGACCTGTGGGGCCTTATGGGAAGGAGATTCCTGTGAGCCTAATGTATGGCCAAGTAGAGTTGGCCGCGAAATATTCCCAACGGGACTGTAAACTAGACAGCCTGTTAGATGGGATTGAAGAGGAGTACAATCAGTCAATTTGACGATGTAATTTAAAATGACATGTAAAATGCCTTCTAGCCGGATTGTAGATTGTTTGTCTTTGCGGACCTTTTCGCTTCAACCTCGGGACCCAACAGTCCAGAGTGTGTCCGAATACCCTCACGGTTATATAAAAACTGGGGCATGCATGGAGACCAAGCGTAGGGGTCATTAGTGCTTTATCAGACAAGTGCCCAACTAGTTATGTTATATTACATGGTTAGTAAGAAACATCTTCCAGGGAAAATAGTTCCGTTAGGGGTTCCTTTCCCTGGGAGGCATGCCCTAAAGTGCATGTCCGGACTGCGAAAAGAGCAGAAAAAGCATCTGGGGGCAGATAAATAAATAAGTAATAAATCATCTTTCAAGTCACCGACCGAATATTCCCTTAAGAACGCTAGCTTTCGGCTTCACCCAGTCTGAGGTACACATCCGGCTGACCCGGCAGTAACAATCGCAGAGGTGCTCCCTTTACCTCCTAGCCGAACAATCGGGAATGTAGGGGTAAGCACAGGAGCCAGGCAACCCAGCTTGGCCAAAACTTAAGTCATATCGATGCATATAATGGTGAATAAAAGGTACATGCGGAAGTATGACACATGTGTTGGGCACGAAGCCCGTATAAACAAGCTTCTGTTAAAGAAGCCCCCAGGTATAATGAGTGCGAGTAGCACATCAAGTGTGTGCGAACAATGTGCAGATCAGCCCTCAAAGGCTTTTACTAAAAAGGGAGGAAAAAGGAGGGAAACAAAAGACAGCGAAAATATAAAAGGTGGACGGAGGAAGGAGACGAACTCTTAGTCCGGCGCTGGGCGTAGAATCTTCGGAGACGGGCTGCGTTCCATCGGTTCGGCTCGAGTCGGTTATCAGATGCATTACGTAGATGGTATGCTCCGCCGGTCAGGACTTGGTCGATGATGAAGGGACCTTCCCATTTGGGCTTAAGTTTGTCCTTTTTCTTGTCCGGCAGGCGTAGAACTAGCTCGCCAACATTGTAAGTTTTGGCCTGTACTTCTCTGCTTTGATATCTTCGAGCCTGCTGCTGATAGAATGCGGAACGGGCTTTTGCCACGTCATGCTCCTCCTCTAAGGCGTCCCGACTGTCCTGCCGATCCAACTCGGCTTCTCTTTCTTCGTACATGCGCACGCGAGGTGAGTCATGAATTATATCGCAGGGCAAAACTGCCTCTGCGCCGTATACCATGAAAGATGGTGTGAATCCAGTAGTGCAGTTTGGCGTGGTCCGCAGCCCCCAGAGTACGGAGTCGAGCTCCTCTACCCAGTGCGTGTTAGATTCCGTGATAGACTGAAGCGTAGTCAAGCTTGATGCCCGTATTTTTGCACCAGAGTTTAACCTCGTCGGCCGTGAAATTCACGTCGTTATCAGTGATGATGCTGTGGGGGACGCCATAACGGTGTACTACCCCGGATATGAAGTCTATCACAGGTCCGGATTCGTCCGTTTTAACTGGCTTGGCCTCTATCCATTTGGTGAATTTATCCACCATGACCAATAGGTATTTTTGCTTGTGGGTTCCCCCTTTAAGGGGTCCAACCATGTCAAGCCCCCAGACCGCAAACGGCCAGGTGATGGGTATAGTTTTGAGGGCGGTGGGTGGCATGTGGCTCTGATTAGCAAAGAGCTGGCAACCGACGCATCGTTGGACTAAGTCCTGAGCATCTGCCCGGGCCGTCGGCCAATAAAATCCTGTACGGAAGGCCTTGCCTACAAGGGCCCGGGCTGCGGCGTGGTGCCCGCCGAGTCCGGCGTGAATTTCAGCCAGAAGATTTCGCCCTTCCTCTTCGGAGATGCACCTCTGAAGGACTCCGGTTGTGCTTTTCTTATAAAGCTCTCCCTCATGGACCTTGTAGGCTTTAGATTGCCGAACTATGCAGCGGGCCTCATTTTGGTCTTCGGGGAGTTCCTGCCTAATTAAGTAGGCGAGGAATGGTTCCGTCCACGGGGCAATTACTGCCATTATTTCGTGGGCTGAAGGTGTTATTTCATCGGCTGAGCCACCGGTTGTGTCAGAATGTTCGGTGTTGGGTGGTGCGGTTGGTTCCGGATTGTTGTTTCCGGACTCCTCTTCCCATGCTACGGATGGCTTAAAGAGCCGCTCCAGGAAGATGTTTGGAGGGACGGCGTCGCGCTTTGCGCCGATGCGTGCCAATACGTCGGCCGCCTGGTTATTGTCCCGGGCTACGTGGTGGAATTAGAGTCCTTCGAACCGAGCTGACATTTTTAAGACGGTGTTACGGTAGGCTGCCATTTTCAGATCCTTGACATCAAAGTCTCCATTTACTTGGGATATTGCGAGGTTTAAATTCCCGCGGACCTCTAGGCGTTGAATGCCCATGGAGATTGCCATCCGGAGACCATGTAGAAGGGCCTCGTATTCGGCTACATTGTTGGAGTCCGTGTACATTATTTGAAGTACGTATTGGACTGTATCTCCGGTTGGGGACGTCAAGACGACGCCAGCCCCCAAGCCGGCCAACATTTTAGAGCCGTCGAAGTGCATAATCCAATTGGAGTATGCGCCGTACTCTTTAGGGAGTTCGGCTTCAGTCCATTCAGCGATGAAGTCCGCCAAAACTTGCGACTTTATAGCTCGCTATGGTTCGTAGGTTATATCGAATGGTAAGAGCTCAATGGCCCATTTTGCAATCCTGCCCGTCGTGTCGCGGTTGTTTATAATGTCGTTGAGAGGTACTTCAGACGCCACTGTTATCGAACACTCTTGAAAGTAGTGTCGCAGCTTCCGGGATGCCATGAACACTTTGTACGCTATCTTTTGATAATGTGGGTACCGGGACTTGCATGGAGTTAAGACAGTGGATACGTAGTACACTAGTTTTTGAAGAGGGAATTTGTGCCCTTCTGTTTCTCGCTCGACGACGAGCACCGCGCTTACAACTTGATGTGTTGTCGTGATATATAACAACATTGGTTCGCCCAAGTTGGGCGCGGCCAGGACCGGATTTGTTGCCAATATGGCCTTTATTTCTTCGAGTCCGGCCGTGGCAGCATCCGTTCATTCAAAGTGTTCGGTGCGCCTGAGGAGGCGATAGAGGGGCAATGCCTTTTCTCCCAAACGGGAGATGAAGCGGCTTAGGGCCGCCACGCATCCTGTCAATTTTTGTATTTGTTTGAGGTCTTTTGGGATATCCAATTGTGACAGAGCTCGGATCTTGGCTGGGTTTGCTTCAATTCCTCTCCCGAATACAATGAAGCCCAAGAGCTTTCCGGCTGGTACACCGAAGACGCATTTTTCCGGGTTGAGCTTAATGTCATATGCTTGGAGGTTGTCGAATGTGAGCCTCAAATCGTCTACTATAGTTTCGACGTGTCTGGTCTTGATGACCACATCGTCTACGTATGCCTCCACTGTTTTGCCGATCTGGGTAGCCAGACATGTCTGAATCATGCGTTGATATGTTGCGCCGACGTTTTTGAGTCCCAAGGGCATTGTGTTGAAGCAGAATGGTCCGTATGGAGTAATGAATGCCATTGCTGCTTGGTCTATCTCCGCCATCTTGATTTGATGGTAGCCAGAGTATGCGTCGAGGAAGCACAATGAATCGTGCCCTGCGGTAGCATCGATGATTTGATCGATGCGGGGAAGGGAAGGGGGAAAGGATCCTTTGGACAAGCCTTGTTAAGGTCTTTAAAGTCGACACACAGGTGCCAGGATTTGTCCTTTTTTGGTACCATTACCAGGTTTGCTAGCCAGTCCGGATGTTTGATGTCTCTGATAAATCCGGCTTCTAATAGTTTGGCTAGCTCCTCTCCCATTGCCTGTCTTTTGGGTTCGGAAAATCGCCGAAGAGCCTGTTTGACTGGCTTGAATCCTTTTAGGATGTTTAGGCTGTGTTCTGCCAACCTTCGTGGGATTCCTGGCATATCTGAAGGGTTCCAGGCAAAGATGCCCCAATTCTCCCAAAGGAATTCTCGTAGTGCGGCGTCTACATCAGGGTTTAATTGTGCCCCAATGGAGGCCGTCTTTGTGGGGTCCGTTGGATGGACTTGGAATTTGACTATTTCATCCGCTGGTTTAAAAGAGGTGGACTTGGATCTCTTATCGAGTATCACATCGTCCCTGTTCACCGTGGAGCGCAGCGCAGTGAGTTCCTCTGCCGCTAGGGCTTCGGATAGTGCCACTAGGGCTAGTGCGGCTGTCTTATTTTCGGCGCGGAGTGCTGTGTCCGGATCACTGACAAGAGTGATGATTCCGTTGGGCCTGGGCATTTTAAGCTTCATGTACCCATAATGGGGTATGGCTTGGAAAATTGTGAATACCTCTCGCCCTAATAAAGCGTGATATCCGCTGCTGAACGGGGCCACTTGGAATGTGACCTCCTCGGACCTGTAGTTGTCCGGCGAGCTGAACACCACATCTAATGTAATTTTTCCTATGCAGCGTGCTTCCCGACTAGGGATTATTCCTCTAAAGGTTGTGCTGCTTCGCTCAATGCGGCTCCAGTCCATTTCCATTTTTCGAAGGGTTTCCTCGTAGATGAGGTTTAATCCGATGCCGCCATCCATGAGTACCTTGGTAAGAAGAAAGCCGTCCACTATTGGACTGAGGACCAATGCGGCTGGTGCTCGGGCTATTCGGAATTTAGGTTCGCCGCTGGCGTTGAAGGTGATAGCCGTGTCGCTCCATGGATTTGTTGTTGCTACTTGGTATACTTCAGCGAGGCTGCGGATTGTTCGTTTCCGCATATTAGAAAGTCTCGAAGACTGTTAATACCGTACTGGTACTGTTGGGCTGGTTCTCCGGGGCTAGAAGCTCTTCGCCACTTTTGGCCACCTGCCATAGTATCCAACATGCCCGAAGGCTATGTGTCCGAGTGGCGCCCTCTGTACTATGGATTTTACAGGGTCCGCTGAGCCATCCCTCCAGTACGGTTCCGTGCCCTTTAGGGGGTTTTTGCTTTTTGGCTTTTGTCTCAGGTGCCTGGGCGTGATGCACTCTTTTATTTCGGACTAGGGTTATGTTCGGAGTCGGATTGTCCCAAAACTTAGTTTTGGTTTTCCAGGCACTCTCCATCGCACAATACTTTCGTACTATGGACGCCAGGTCGGCGAAGCGTGTAATTTCGTGACGACTTACGGCGTTCAAAATTCCCTTGTCCGTGCAATTGTTGCAGAAAATTGAGATTGCGTTTTCCTCACGGCAGTCCTTTATCCTATCCATAACCAGGAGGAATCTGGCCCAGTAATGATGTACTGTCTTCGTGGGCTCTTGCCGGATTTGAGATAGATCGCTTATGTTTGGGTGGGCGGGTTTCATTAAGTCCGGAACCCTGCCCAACTTGAGGCTCAAGGGCCGAAAAGTTTCCGAATTTGGAAGCTCGGATTGCTGGATGTTGTCCAACGAATCTGGTCCGTTGCCTGACTTTAGGTTCAGTACTTGATTGACGTCCGTCCCTCCGTGGGAATCCAGCATGGAGGGATTAGGAATCCGGACATAACTGGTCTTTAATATAGAAGAAGAGTCGCCGCCTTGTTCCTCCACCACCGCAACATGGTGGGTAGCCTGGGGAGACTTGATCTCTCTCAGATCGGTTTTAAGCCCAATCCGATCATAGTCTGTGGCGACTCCCAGGGCGGCGATGCGATCCAAGAGCTCATTTACGGAGGAGATCTCCATCGGATCTAGCAGCTCGGCGAATTCCGAGTTGACGTGGAGACCGCTTTTGATGACCCGAGAGGTCATCATCGGAGCGGCGGCTGAACAGGCGGTCATAAGAAAACTACCTAGCCGGATAGTTTGTCCGGTGGGCAAAGCTCCCTTGGCAATGGTACCGTCTTTAAAGACGGGAAGAGGCATCCTTCCTGATTGTGAAGGCACAGAGGAACTCTCAATGAAAGCACCAATGTCGGTGTCAAAACCGGCGGATCTTGGGTAGGGGGTCCCGAACTGTGCGTCTAGGCGGATGGTAACAGGAGACAGGGGACACGATGTTTTTACCCAGGTTCGGGCCCTCTCGATGGAGGTAAAACCCTACTCCTGCTTGATTGATATTGATGATATGGGTAGTACAAGAGTGGATCTACCACGAGATCAAGGAGGCTAAACCCTAGAAGCTAGCCTATGGTATGATTGTTGTTGTTGTTGTTGTTGTTGTTGTTGTTGTTGTTGTTGTTGTTGTTGTTATTGTTGTTGTTGTTGTTGTTGTTGTTGTTGTTGTTGTTGTTGTTGTTGTTGTTGTTGTTGTGTCCTACGGACTAAAACCCTCCGGTTTATATAGACACCGGAGAGGGATAGGGTTACACAGAGTCAGTTACAATGGTAGGAGATCTACATATCCGTACCGCCAAGCTTGCCTTCCACGCCAAGGAAAGTCCCATCCGGACACGGGACGGAGTCTTCAATCTTGTATCTTCATAGTCTTGGAGTCCGGCCGATGATGATAGTTCGGCTATCCGGACACCCCCTAGTCCAGGACTCCCTCATCAACCAAGGACTATCTCATACCAACATGGTGCATAAAAGAAAAATAAAAACCTAATTTCAAAAGACGCTCCAAGACTTGCACATAGTGTATGAACGAAACGAATTCGAAAACATACCAATACTTGTTGAAGAAAGAGGGGATGCCTCCCCAGCATCCCCAAGCTTAGACGCTTGAGTCTCCTTGAATATTTACTTGGGGTGCCTCGGGCATCCCCAAGCTTGAGCTCTTGCCTCTCTTCCTTCTTCTCACATCGAAACATCCTCGATTAGACACTACATCCACACAAAACTTCAACAGAAAACTCGGTAAGATCCGTTAGTATAATAAAGCAAATCACCACTCTAAGTACTGTTGCAAACCAATTCATATTTTGTTTTCGCATTGTGTCTACTGCAATATAACTTTTTCATGGCTTAATCCACTGATTAAATTGATAGATCAATCAAAACAAGCAAACTATGCATCAAAAACAGAATCTGTCAAAAACAGAACAGTCTGTAGCAATCTGAACAATCACAATACTTTTGGTACCCCAAAAATTCTACCAAAATTAATAAAAATAAACAAGTTGTATATCAAGACAGTGCAAAAGGAATCAGAACCATTTGAGGTTCCAGTTAAAAATGTAAAATCGCGCACTACAGCCAAAGTTTCTGTCCTGCACCGTACAAACCAACAAGCATTGTAAACATCTTAAAGGCAAACCTTGGCACATTATTTTTATAATACAATGGGATTTGTACAAGGGGATAATTATTTTTGATGAAAAGTTTTTGTAATCAAGATTCACAAAGTTTCTGTGAGCATGAACAAAGTTCAAGGAGCTCTCCCACTTCAACAATGCTTGTCTCTCTCACTTTCACTTTCCTTTTTGAAAAGTTTCTAGGTTCCCCTCTTTATTTTTTTGTTTTTAAACTATATGAAAGCACTCAACAGAAATAAATGACTCACTAAAACTTCCGGGTTGTCTCCGTGGCAGCGCTTTCATTAAAGCCATTAAGCTAGGCATTTAGTGCTCAAGTAATGGATCCACCCGGATCCCAAGGTATATCAAAGCCAATTTTAATTAACAATGATTTGTAATTTAGTAGTGAGCACAAAGTAACATATATCATGTAATGACGAAGTCTAACTCTCTTCCTATGCATCGGCATGTCATAGAAGAACAATTCATGCACACATAGTAAAGGCCAATGCATAGTATAAGCAGTTTCTTGCAATTCTATCGTGTGGGAAACATAGAGAGGTGGAGACATAGTTCCTCTCTCATAATAATTGCAAGTAGGAGCAGCAAGCACATGCATATTATATTCATCAAAATCATCATGTGTAGTAGTAAAAGGCAACCCATCAATATAATCCTTAATAAGCACAAACTTCTCTGATATAGTGTAGTCGGGAGAATTCAAAAAGATAATAGGACTATCATGCGTGGGTACAATAGCAACAATTTCATGTTTAACATAAGGAACTATAGCAAGTTCATCTCCATAAGCATAATTCATATTGGCATCTTGGCTACAAGCTTAGCAAGCATCATCAAAAAGGGATATTTCAAGAGAATCAACGGGATCATAACAATCATCATGGCAATCATCATGGCAATCATCATAGCAACCATCCTTTGGTAAGCACGAAAGGGAATTAAATAATGTATGAGTTGGAGGGTTACTCTCATTAGAAGGTGGGCACGGGTAGCTAATCTGCTCCTCCTCCTTTTGTTCTTCGCTCTCCTCATCATCTTTTTCATCCAATGAGCTTACAGTTTCATCAATTTCTTCTTCCATAGCTTCCTGGAAAATATTAGTCTCTTCTTGGACAGTGGAGACTTTTTTAATAAATACATTAATGTAGTAATTGTATTCATAATTTTCATAACAATATCTAAGTATAGCAAGATTTTCAGGCCTATAAACATCATCATCTAAAGCTTCATACTTTTCAAACAAAGCTTCAATTTCATAAGCAGCCTTAAAAGCAACAAATTCTTCTATTTCTTCCACATCATAGTAATCATATATACCATTAGCATAAGAAGCTAAGGTTTCATTAACATTAAAGTTGCATGAAAAGGGAAGGTGTGGAGTCTTCATCCTAGAGCAACAAGTAATATCATATCTCAAGCATAGATCTCGGGCGTACCAATGCAACATAATGAATTGATCCCATAATAGTTTCCCTTTTTTTGTCGAGCGATAATCCCTAAAGTATTCACGTTGATCCAACGTGTCTCCCATTATAAAGTTGAATGGGGTTTTCTCAGGATTATCAAAGTAGTATATAATATTTTCTCGCATAATGAGAATTGAGGGTTTTAGGAGTTACCCCATCCTCATGAATAGCAAGTACAGCTAATTTTTTTGGTATTTTGCGTTCCATATCCATAACTAAAGATAGAGAACAACTTAGAACATCAAATAAAAATTACTTAGTGATAAAGCAAACAAGCACACACGAGAATATTCACCCCACGCTATGACTCCCTGGCAACGGCGCCAGAAAAAGGTCTTGATAACCCACAAGTATAGGGGATCGCAACAGTTTTCGATAAGTAAGAGTATCAAACCCAACGAGGAGCTAAAGGTAGAACAAATATTCCCTAAAGTTCTATCGACCACCGATACAACTCTACACACGCTTAATGTTTACTTTACCTAGAACAAGTATGAAACTAGAAGTACTTGGTAGGTGTGATAGGATAGGTTTGCAAGAAAGTAAAGAACACGTAAATATAAACTAGGGGCTGTTTAGATAAAGACACAACTAAATTAGTAAAAGTAAAGAGCTTGTTGTCACGAGAAAGTTATTTGTCCCTAGGCAATCGATAACTAGACCGGTAATCATTATCGCAATTTTATTTGAGGGAGAGGCATAAGCTAACATACTTTCTCTACTTGGATCATATGCACTTATGATTGGAACTCTAGCAAGCATCCGCAACTACTAAAGATTCATTAAGGTAAAACCCAACCATAGCATTAAAGCATCAAGTCCCCTTTATCCCATACGCAACAATCCCTCTTACTCGGGTTTGTGTTTCAGTCACTCACCAACCCACTATAAGCGAATCATGAACGTATTGCAACATACTACAGCGGGAATCCCTCACGCTTGCGCGACACGGAGGGCACCATAGGACAGCACCAATAATAAAACATACAACTCAAACCAATCACGATCATCAAATAGCCATTAGGACAAAACAGATCTACTCAAACATCATAGGATAGCCATACATCATTGGGAAATAATATATAGCGTTGAGCACCATGTTTAAGTAGAGATTACAGCGGGTAAGAGAGAGGTTACACCGCTGCATAGAGGGAGGAAGAGTTGGTGGAGATGTTGGTGAAGATGGCAGCAGTGTTGGTGAAGATCGCGGTGATGATGATGGCCCCCGACGGTGTTCCGGCGCCACCGGATGCAAGGGGGAGAGAGCCCCCCTCCTTCTTCTTCTTCCTTGACCTTCTCCCTAGATGGGAGAAGGGTTTCCCCTCTGGTCCTTGGCTCCCATGGCTTGGGAGGGGCGAGATCCCCTCCGAGATTGGATCTATCTCTCTGTTTCTGCGGTCCCTGATTCTACCCCTTCACCGTTTCCTTTATATCTGGAGATCCGTAACTCCGATTGGGGTGAATCTTTCGCCCAAATCTTTCTCATAAAATTAGCTTTCTTGCGCCAGAAGAAGAGCGTCAACCGCCTTACGAGTGGACCACGAGGGCCAGGGGCGCGCCTGGGGGGTAGGGCGCATCCCCCTACCTCGTGACCACCACGGATACCGTTTCGCGTTGATTTTACTTCCCGAAAATCATAAACATTCCAAAAAAAATCTCTGTCCGTATTTATCCCGTTTGGACTCCGTTTGATATTGGGTTTCTGCGAAACAAAAAACATGCAACAGACAGGAACTGGCATTGGGCACTGGATCAATATGTTAGTCCCAAAAATAGTATAAAAAGTTGCCAAAAGTATATGAAAGTTGAATAATATTGGCATGGAACAATCAAAAATTATAGATACGACGGAGACGTATCAAGTGTGCGGCCTCCGGGGCGGGGTCCATCCACCCGTCCTGGGAAGACGCGATCTGCCCCGGTTTTAGGTCCGGAGCTCCTGCAGGTGCGATATCCCGAGTATTGTCCGATAGCAGGTCTAAGCCGTGCTCGTCGTGACTGTTCGGCGCTCCTAGCGTAGGCCCTAATCCGTCGAATATCAAGTCTCCGTGGATATCGGCCGTGTAGTTCAAGTTTCCAAACCTGACCTGATGGCCAGGGCGTAGCTGTCGATCTGCTCCAGATGGCCAAGCGAATTGGCCCGCAGTACGAAGCCGCCGAACACGAAGATCTGTCCGGGGAGAAAAGTCTCACCCTGGACCGCGTTGTTGTTGAAGATTGAAGGAGCCATCGAGCCTTGCAGGAACGACACAGAGGAACTCTCAATGAAAGCACCAATGTCGGTGTCAAAACCAGCGGATCTTGGGTAGGGGCCCCGATCTGTGCATCTAAGGCTAATGGTAACAGGAGGTAGGGGACACAATGTTTACCCAGGTTCGGGCCCTCTCGATGGAGATAAAACCCTACTTCCTGCTTGATTGATCTTGATGATATGAGTATTACAAGAGTTGATCTACCATGAGATCGTAGAGGCTAAACCCTAGGAGCTAGCCTATGATGATTATGATTATTTTTGTCCTACGGACTAAACCCTTTGGTTTATATAGACACCGAAGGAGGCTAGGGTTACACAGAGTCGGTTACAAAGAAGGAGATCTGATATCCGGATCGCCAAGCTTGTCTTCCACGCAAAGGAGAGTCCCATCCGGACACGGGACGAAGTCTTGAGTCTTGTATCTTCATGGTCCAACAGTCCGACCAAAGTATATAGTCCGGCTGTCCAGATACCCCCTAATCCAGGACTCCCTCACCGAGGGCCATAGGTTTCACTAGTGGCTTCTCTCAAGATAGCATAAATATTACGGTGGGTGAACAAATTACTATCGAGCAATTGATAGAAAAGCAAATAATTATGAGATTATCTAGGCATGATCATGTATATAGGCATCACGTCTGTGACAAGTAGACCGACTCCTGCCTGCATCTACTACTATTACTCCACACATCGACTGCTATCCAGCATGCATCTAAAGTATTAAGTTCATAAAGAACAGAGTAACGCATTAAGAAAGATGACATGATGTAGAGGGATAAACTCATGCAATATGATATAAACCCCATCTTTTTATCCTCGATGGCAACAATACAATACGTGCCTTGCTGCCCCTATTGTCAGTGGGAAAGGACACCCCAAGATTGAACCCAAAGCTAAGCACTTCTCCCATTGCAAGAAAGATCAATCTAGTAGGCCAAACCAAACTGATAATTCGAAGAGACTTGCAAAGATAACTTAATCACACATAAAAGAATTCAGAGGAGATTCAAATATTTCTCATAGATAAACTTGATCATAAACCCACAATTCATCGGATCTCGACAAACACACCGCAAAAAGAGTTACATCGAATAGATCTCCAAGAAGATCAAGGAGAACATGGTATTGAGATCCAAAAAGAGAGAAGAAGCCATCTAGCTAATAACTATGGACCCAAAGGTCTGTGGTAAACTACTCACAACTCATCAGAGGGGCTATGGTGTTGATGTAGAAGCCCTCCATGGTCGATTCCCCCTCCGGTGGAGCGCCGGCGAAGGCTCCAAGATGGGATCTCGCGGATACAGAAGGTTGCGGCGGTGGAATTAGGTTTTCGTGGCTTGTTCTGATGTTCTCGGGGTACGTGGGTATATATATATAGGAGGAAGAAGTAGGTCGGTGGCCACCTGAGGGGCCCACGAGATAGGGGGGGCGCCCTGTAGGGGTGGGCGTGCCCTCCACCCGCGTGGCTGCCTCGGCTGCTTCTTGACTTGCACTCCAAGTCCTCTAGATCAGGTTCGTTCCAAAAATCACGCTCCCGAAGGTTTCATTCCGTTTGGACTCTGTTTGATATTCCTTTTCTTCGAAACGCTGAAATAGGCAAAAAAATAGCAATACGGGCTGGGCCTCCGGTTAGTAGGTTAGTCCCAAAAAATGACATATATGTGTAAAGTAAAGCCCATAAACATCCAAAACGGGTAATATAATAGCATGGAACAATCAAAAATTATAGATACGTTGGAGACGTATCAAGCATCCCCAAGCTTAATTCCTGCTCGTCCTCGAGTAGGTAAATGATAAAAACAAATTTTTTGATGTGGAATGCTACCTAGCATAATTTTCAATGTAATTTCCTTTATTGTGGCATGAATGTTCAGATCCAAATGATTCATAATAAAAGTTCATATTGACATAAGAAATAGTAATACTTCAAGCATACTAATCAAAGCAATCATGTCTTCTCAAAATAACATGGTTAAAGAAAGTTATCCCTACAAAATCATATAGTCTGACTGTTGCTCTATCTTCTTCACACAAAGTATTTAATCATGCACAACCCCGATGACAAGCCAAGCAATTGTTTCATACTTTAGTAATCTCAAACTTTTTCAACTTTCACGCAATACATGAGCGTGAGCCATGGACATAGCACTATATGTGGAATAGAATGGTGGTTGTGCAGAAGACAAAAAGGAAGAAGATAGTATCACATCAACTAGGCATATCAATGGGCTATGGAGATGCCCATTGATAGATATCAATGTGAGTGAGTAGGGATTTCCATGCAACGGATGCACTAGAGCTATAAATGTATGAAAGCTCAACAAAAGAAACTAAGTGGGTGTGCATCCAACTCGCTTGCTCACGAAGACCTAGGGCATTTTGAGGAAGCCCATCATTGGAATATACAAGCCAAGTTCTATAATGAAAAATTCCCACTAGTATATGAAAGTGACAACATAGGAGACTCTCTATCATGAAGATCATGGTGCTACTTTGAAGCACAAGTGTGGTAAAAAGGATTTTTTTTCTTTTTTTTTGGCCTTTCTTTTTTTAGGCCTTTTTTTCCTTTTTTTATATAAAGTCCGAAGTCTCATACCGAGTTGTAGGGGAATCATAGTCTCCATCATCCTTTCCTCACTGGGACAATGCTCTAATAATGAAGATTATCACACTTTTATTTACTTATAACTCAAGAATTACAACTCAAAACTTAGAACAAGATATGACTCTATATGAATGCCTCCAGTGGTCTATCGGGATATGCAATGAATCAAGAGCGACATGTATGAAAATTATGAAGGTGGCCTTGCCACAAATACGATGTCCACTACATGATCATGCAAAGAGCAATATGACAGATGATGCGTGTCATATAAACGGAACGGTGGAAAGTTACATGGCAATATATCTCGGAATGGCTATGGAAATGCCATAATAGGTAGGTATGGTGGCTGTTTTGAGGAAGGTATATGGTGGGTGTATGATACCGGCGAAAGTTGTGCGGCACAAGAGAGGCTAGCAATGATGGAAGGGTGAGAGTGCGTATAATCCATGGACTCAACATTAGTCAAAAAGAACTCATGTACTTATTACAAAAATCTACAAGTCATCAAAAACAAAGTATTACACGCATGCTCCTAGGGGGGTAGATTGGTAGGAAAAGACCATCGCTCGTCCCCGACCGCCACTCATAAGGAAGACAATCAATAAATAAAATTATGCTCCAACTTCATCACAAAGCGGTTCACCATACGTGCATGCTACGGGAATCACAAACTTCAACACAAGTATTCTTTAAATTCATAATCACCCAACTAGCATGACTTTAATATCACTACCTCCATATCTCAAAACAGTTATCAAGCATCAAATTGATCATGGCATCCAATTCACTTTCTATGATAGTTTTTATTATACCCAACTTGGATGCCTACCATTCTAGGACCAATTTTATAACCATAGCAAATACCATGTTGTTCTAAGAGACTCTCAAAATAATATAAGTGAAGCATGAGAGATCAACAATTTCTTCAAAATTAAGCCACCGCCGTGCTCTAAAAGATATAAGTGAAGCACTAGAGCAAAAACTATCTAGCTCAAAAGATATAAGTGAAGCACATAGAGTATTATAATAAATTTCAATCAAGTGAGATTATTCCCAAAAGGTGTGTACAGCAAGGATGATTGTGGTAAACTAAAAAGAAAAAAACTAATATCATACAAGACACTCCAAGCAAAACACATATCATGCGGCGAATAAAAATATAGCTCCAAGTAAAGTTACCAATGAACGAAGACGAAAGAGGGGATGCCTTCCGTGGGCATCCCCAAGCTTAGGATTTTGGCTATTCTTGAATATCATGGGGTGCCATGGGCATCCCTAAGCTTAGGCTTTTGCCACTCCTTATTACATAGTCCGTCAAATTTTACCCAAAACTTGAAAACTTCACAACACAAAACTCAACAGGAAATCTCATAAGCCCCGTTAGTGAAAGAAAGCAAAACCACAACATAAGGTACTGTAATGAACTCATTCTTTATTTATATTGGTGTTACACCTACTGTATTCCAAGTTCTCTACGGTTCATACCACTTAATACAAGTCATAGATGCATCAAAATAAGCAAACAACACACGAAAAACAGAATCTGTCAAAAACAGAACAGTCTATAGAAATCTGTAACCCACAAATACTTCTGGAACTCTAAAAATCCTACAAAAATAGGAAGTCCTGGGAAATTTTTCTATTGATCTACATCAAAAAGAATCAACGCAAAAGCACATTTCTGTGATTTAACAAAACTAATTTCGTGCGCCCAAAGTTTCTGTTTTTCAGCAGAATTAAATTAACTATCACCATAGGTTATCTGATGTCTACTACACAACCTTCTTCTTGTAGACGTTGTTGGGCCTGCAAGTGCACAGGTTTGTAGGACAGTAGCAAATTTCCCTCAAGTGGATGACCTAAGGTTTATCAATCCGTAGGAGGCGTAGGATTAAGATGGTCTCTCTCAAACAACCCTGCAACCAAATAGCAAAGAGTCTCTTGTGTTCCCAACACACCCAATACAATGGTAAATTGTATAGGTGCACTAGTTCGGCGAAGAGATAGTGATACAAGTGCAATATGGATGGTAGATAAAGGTATTTGTAATCTGTAATAATAAAAACAGTAAGGTAACTAATGATAAAAGTGAGCATAAACGGTATTGCAATGATAGGAAACAAGGCCTACGGTTCATACTTTCACTAGTGCAAGTTCTCTCAACAATAATAACATAAATAGATCATATAACAAGCCCTCAACATGCAACAAAGAGTCACTCCAAAGCCACTAATAGCGGAGACCAAATATAGAGATTATGGTAGGGTACGAAACCACCTCAAAGTTATTCTTTCGGATCGATCTATAAAAGAGTTCGTACTAGAATAACACCTTAAGACACAAATCAACCAAAACCCTAATGTCACCTAGATACTCCATTGTCACCTCAAGTATCCGTGGGCATGATTATACAATATGCATCACACAATCTCAGATTCATCCAACCAACATAAAAGTACTTCAAAGATTGCCCCAAAGTTTCTACCGAAGAGTCAAGAACGTGTGCCAACCCCTATGCATAGGTTCCTAATGTCACGAAACCCGCAAGTTGATCACCAAAACATACATCAAGTGGCACATGATATCCCATTGTCGCCACAGATAATCACGGCAAGATATACATCAAGTGTTCTCATAAAAGACTCAATCCGATAAGATAACTTCAAAGGGGAAACTCAATTCATCACAAGAGAGTAGAGGGGGAGAAACATCATAAGATCCAACTACAATAGCAAAGCTCGGGATACATCAAGATCGTGCCGTAGAGGAACACGAGAGAGAACACGAGAGAGAGATCAAACACATATCTACTCGTACATACCCTCAGCCCCGAGGGTGAACTACTCCCTCCTCGTCATGGATAGCGCCGGAATGATGAAGATGGCCACCGGTGATGGGATCCCCCTCCGGCAGCGCGCCGGAGTGGGCTCCCGAGAGGTTTTTGGTGGCTACAGAGGCTTGCAGCGGCGGAACTCCCGATCTATCTTCTGTTCTGGAAGTTTTAGGGTACGTAGGTATATGTGGGTGCAAGGGGTACGTCGGTGGAGCTACGGGGGGCCCACGAGGTAGGGGGCGGGCCCTAGGGGTGGGCGCGCCCCCACCCTCGTGAGCACCTCCCATATCTTCTGACGTGGGGTCCAAGTCCATCAGGTGGGTTTCCTTCCAAAAATAACTTCTCCAGTTGATTTCGTTCCGTTTTGACTCCGTCTGATATTCCTTTTCCTCGAAACACTGAAATAGGCATAAAACAACAAATCTGGGCTGGGCCTCCGGTTAATAGGTTAGTCCCAAAAATAATATAAAAGTGGATAAGAAAGCCCGATATTGCCTAAAATAGTAGATAAAATAGCATGGAGCAATCAAAAATTATAGATACGTTGGAGACGTATCAAGCATCCCCAAGCTTAATTCCTGCTCGTCCTCGAGTAGGTAAATGATAAAAAAAAGAATTTTTGATGCGGAGTGCTACTTGGCATAATTTCAATGTAATTCTTCTTACTTGTGATATGAATATTCAGATCCGAAAGATTCAAGACAAAAGTTCATATTGACATAAAAATGATAATACTTTAAGCATACTAATAAAGCAATCATGACTTCTCAAAATAACATGGCAAAAGAAAGTTCATCCCTACAAAATCATATAGTTAGGCTATGCTTCATTTTCGTCACACAAAGATGTTCCCAACTTCTATACCCCCGATGACAAGCCAAGCAATTGTTTCATACTTAAATAATCTCAAACTTTTTCAACCTTCACGCAATACATGAGCGTGAGCCATGGATATAGCACTATGGGTGGAATAGAATATGATGATGGGGATTGTGTGGAGAAGACAAAAACAGAGAAAGTCTCACGTTGACGAGGATAATCAATGGGCTATGGAGATGCCCATTAATTGATGTCAACGTGAGGAGTAGGGATTGCCATGCAACAGATGCACTAGAGCTATGAATGCTCAACAAAAGAAAACTAGTGGGTGTGCATCCAACTCGCTTGCTCATGAAGACCTAGGGCATTTGAGGAAGCCCATCGTAGGAATATACAAGCCAAGTTCTATAATGAAAAATCCCCACTAGTATAAAAAGACAACTCATGAGACTCGCTACATGAAGAACAAGGTGCTACTTTGAAGCACAATATATGAGACTCACTACATGAAGAACAAGGTGCTACTTTGAAGCACAAGTGTGGAAAAAGAGATAGTAGCATTGCCCTTTTTATTTATTTTCTGTTTTTGGGGGCCTTTCTTTTTTTTCTTTTGGCCTTTCTCTCTCTTTTTTTTGGGGGCCTTTCTTTTTTTTCTTTTGGCCTTTCTCTCTCTCTCTTTTTGGGCAATGCTCTAATAATGATGATCATCACACTTCTATTGATTACAACATAAGGATTACAACTCGAAAGTTAGAACAAGATATGACTCTATATGAATGCCTCCGGCGGTGTACCGGGATGGTGCAATGAATCAAGAGTGACATGTATGAAAAATAATGCATGGTGGCTTTGCCACAAATACGATGTCAACTACATGATCATGCAATGGCAATATGACAAAAGTAATGTATGTCATGATGATGATGATAGAAGTTGCATGGCAATATATCTCGGAATGGCTATGGAAATGCCATGATAGGTAGGTATGGTGGCTGTTTTGAGGAAGATATAGGGAGGTTTATGTGTGATAGAGTGTATGTATCATGGGGTTTGGATGCACCGGCGAAGTTTGCACCAACTCTCAAGGTGAGAAAGGGCAATGCACGGTACCGAAGAGGCTAGCAAAGGCGGAAAGGTGAGAGTGCGTATAATCCATGGACTCAACATTAGTCAAAAGAACTCATATACTTATTGCAAAAATTTATAAGTCATCAAAAATCAAGTACTATGCGCATGCTCCTAGGGGGATAGATTGGTAGGAAAAGACCATCGCTCGTCCCCGACCGCCACTCATAAGGATGCACAAGCCAGGTACACTTCATGTTTCAAATTTGTTACACAACTTTAACCATGCGTGCATGCTACGGGACTTGCAAACTTCAACACAAGCATTTCTCAAATTCACAATTACTCAACTAGCATGACTTTGATATTATCACCTCCATATCTCAAAACAATTATCAAGCATCAAACTTATCTTAGTATTCAACTCACTCAAAAGAAAGTTTCACATTTCTTGAATACCAAGTATATTAATATTAAGCAAATTACCATGCTATTAACGACTCTCAAAATAATCTAAGTGAAGCATGAGAGTTCATCTATTTCTTCAAAATAAAACTACCACCATGATCTAAAAGGTATAAGTGATGCACTAGAGCAAATGACAAACTACTCCGAAAGATATAAGTGAAGGTCAATGAGTAGCTAAATAATTATGCAACTATGTGAAGACTCTCTCTCATTTAATAATTTCAGATCTTGATACTTTATTCAAACAGCAAGCAAAGCTAAAGAAAACTATAATACAAGGATAGCACATCTCAAGTGAAGAAGCAAAAACTTAGGTTCAACCGATACTAACCGATAGTTGTTGAAGAAGAAAAGTGGGATGCCTACCGGGGCATCCCCAAGCTTAGATGCTTGAGACTTCTTGAAATATTATCTTGGTGTGCCTTGGGCATTCCCAAGCTTGAGCTTTTGTGTCTCCTTAATTCCTCTCATATCATGGTTTCTCTTTTTATCAAAAGCTTCATTCACAACAAACTCAACAAGAACTCGTGAGATAGGTTAGTATAAACCAATGCAAAACCTTATCATTTTCTACTGTAACAAATCACTTAAATTATTATTCAACATTGCATACTAAATGCCTCTGCCTATTTAATACTCCTATCCTCAAATAGAATCATTAAACAAGCAAACATATGCAAACAACGCAAACATAACAGCAATCTGCCAAAACAGTACAGTCTGTAAAGAATGCAAGAGTATCAATACTTCCCTGACTCCAAAAGTTATGAACTAAAATTCCCAGTGTAATAAATTTATCAGATCTCAATATGCAAAAATATTCAACATTATACCACTCTCTGACTTTTCTAGGGGATTTTTGCAACAGCGGTAAACTTTCTGTTTTTCAAACAGCAACATGTATAATAGCAAAATAAGCATGGCAAAGGCTATCCTTGACTTCTTTATTGGAACTAAAGATGCAAAACATTATTCTAAATGACAGCAATCAAATACTAACAAAATAAAATGACTCTCCAAGCAAAACACATATCATGTGGTGAATAAAAATATAGCTCCAAGTAAAGTTACCGATGAACGAAGACGAAAGAGGGGATGCCATCCGGGGCATCCCCAAGCTTAGGCTTTTGGCTATTCTTGAATATTACCTTGGGGTGCCTTGGGCATCCCCAAGCTTTGGCTCTTTCCACTCCTTATTCCATAATCCATCAAATCTCTACCCAAAACTTGAAAACTCCACAACACAAAACTCAACAGAAAACTCGTAAGCTCCGTTAGTATAAGAAAATAAAACCACCACTTAGGTACTGTAATGAACTCATTCTAAATTCATATTGGTGTAATATCTACTGTATTCCAACTTATCTATGGTTCATACCCTCTGATACTACTCATAGATTCATCAAAATAAGCAAACAACACATAGAAAACAGAATCTGTCAAAAACAAGAGTCTGTAGTAATCTGTATCAAACGTATACTTCTGGAACTCCAAAAATCCTACAAAATTAGGAAGTCCTAAGAAATTCGTGTACCAATCCAGAGAAAAAAGAATCAGATCAGAAGCACGTTTCTGTGAATTAACAAAACTAATATACTGGGTGCAAAAGTTTCTGATTTTCAGCAGGATCAACACAACTATCACCGTAAGCTATCCTAAAGGTCTTACTTGGCACTTTATTGAAACAAAAGCTATAAAATATGATTAATACAGTAGCATAATCATGTGAACACACAAAAACAGTAAGGATAAGTATTGGGTTGTCTCCCCAACAAGCGCTTTTCTTTAATGCCTTTCTAGCTAGGCATGATGATGACAATGGTGCTCACATAAAAGATAAGAATTGAAACATAACAGGAGCATCATGAAGCATATGACTAGCACTTTTAAGTCTAACCCACTTCCTATGCATAGGGATTTTGTGAGAAAACAACTTATGGGAACAATAATCAACAAGCATAGGAAGGTAAAACAAGCATAGCTTCAAGATTTTAAGCACATAGAGAGGAAACTTGATATTATTGCAATTCCTACAAGCATATATTCCTCCCTCATAATAATTTTTAGTAGCATCATGAATGAATTCAACAATATAACCAACACCTAAAGCATTCTTTTCATGATCTACAAGCATAGAAAATTTACTACTCTCCACATAAGCAAAATTCTTCTCATGAATAGTAATGGGAGCAAACTCAACAAAATAACTATCATGTGATTGAAAATTAAGATCAAGATGACAAGTTTCATGGTTATCATTATTCTTTAAGGCATACGTGTCATCACAATAATCGTCATAGATAGGAGGCATGCTTTCATCATAGTAAATTTGCTCATCAAAGCTTGGGGGACAAAAAATATCATCTTCATCAAATATAGCTTCCCCGAGCTTGTGGCTTTGCATATCATTAGCATCATGGATATTCAAGGAATTCATACTAACAATATTGCAATCATGCTCATCATATAAATATTTAGTGCCAAACATTTTATAGCATTCTTCTTCTAACACTTTGGCACAATTTTCCTTTCCATCATACTCACGAAAGATATTAAAAAGATGAAGCGTATGAGACAAACTCAATTCCATTTTATTTTTTTGTAGTTTTCTTTTTAAGCTAGACTAGTGCTAAAACAAGAAACAAAAAGATTCAATTGCAAGATCTAAAGATATACCTTCAAGCACTCACCTCCCCGGCAACGGCGCCAGAAAAGAGCTTGATGTCTACTACACAACCTTCTTCTTGTAGACGTTGTTCGGCATGCAAGTGCACAGGTTTGTAGGACAGTAGCAAATTTCCCTCAAGTGGATGACCTAAGGTTTATCAATCCGTAGGAGGCATAGGATGAAGATGGTCTCTCCCAAACAACCCTGCAACCAAATAGCAAAGAGTCTTTTGTGTCCCCAACACACCCAATACAATGGTAAATTGTATAGGTGCACTAGTTCGGCGAAGAGATGGTGATACAAGTGCAATATGGATGGTAGATTGCTACGTCTCGAGCTTGTGTTGGTTTTCCCCGAAGAGGAGAGGATGATGTAGCACAGTAGTATAAGTATTTTCCTCAATTTTTGAGAACCAAGGTATTAATCCAGTAGGAGGTCACGTGCAAGTCCCTCGTACCTGCACAACACGATAGCAACTCGCAACCAACGCTTAGGGGTTGTCAATCCCTTCATGGTTACTTACGAGAGTGATATCTGATAGAGATAATATTTTTGGTATTTTTGATAGATAGATGCAAAGTAAAAATTAAAGGCAAAGTAAAAACAAAGCAAGTAAATAAAGTGATATAGATTGATATGATGAGAATAGACCCGGGGGCCATAGGTTTCACTAGTGGCTTCTCTCAAGAGCATAAGTATTCTACGGTGGGTGAACAAATTACTGTTGAGCAATTGACAGAATTGAGCATAGTTATGAGTATATCTAGGCAATGATCATGTATATAGGCATCACGTACGTGACAAGTAGATTGAAATGATTCTGCATCTACTACTATTACTCCACTCATCGACCGCTATCCAGCATGCATCTAGAGTATTAAGTTAAAAACAGAGTAATGCTTTAAGCAAGATGACATGATGTAGAGGGATAAATTCATGCAATATGATAAAAAAACCATCTTGTTATCCTCGATGGCAACAATACAATACGTGCCTTGCAACTCTTTCTGTCACTGAGTAAGGACACCGCAAGATTGAACCCAAAGCCATGCACTTCTCCCATTGCAAGAACTACCAATCTAGTTGGCCAAACCAAACGGATAATTCGAAGAGACTTGCAAAGATAACTCAATCATACATAAAAGAATTCAGAGAAGAATCAAATATTTTCCATAGATAATGCTGGATCATAAACCAACAATTCATCGGTCTCAACAAACACACCTCAAAAAGAAGATTACATCGAATAGATCTCCATGAGAGAGGGGGAGAACATTGTATTGAGATCCAAAAAGAGAGAAGAAGTCATCTAGCTACTAGCTATGGACCCGAAGGTCTGAAGTAAACTACTCACACTTCATCGGAGGGGCTATGGTGATGATGTAGAAGCCCTCCGTGGTAGATGCCCCCTCCGGCGGAGCTCCGGAATAGGCCCCAAGATGGGATCTCGTGGATACAGAAGGTTGCGGTGGTGGAATTAGGTTTTTGGCTCCGTGTCTCGTCTATTGGGGATACGTAGGTATATATAGGAGAAAGGAGTACGTCGGTGGAGCTCCGAGGGGCCCACGAGGTAGGGGGCACGCCCAGGGGGGAGGGCGCGCCCTCCACCCTCGTGACCGCCTCGTGGCTTTCTTGATGGAGGGTCCAAGTCTCCTGGATCTTATCTGATGAGAAAATCACGTTCCCGAAGGTTTCATTCCGTTTGGACTCCGTTTGATATTTTATTTCTTCGAAATACTGAAAAAGGCAAAAAAACAGCAATTCTGGGCTGGGCCTCCGGTTAATAGGTTAGTCCCAAAAATAATATAAAAGTGGAAAATAAAGCCCATTATAGTCCAAAACAGTAGATAAAGTAGCATGGAGCAATCAAAAATTATAAATACGTTGGAGATGTATCAAGCCTCCCCAAGCTTAATTCCTGCTCGTCCTCGAGTAGGTAAATGATAAAAAAGAATTTTTGATGCGGAGTGATACTTTGGCATAATTTCAATGTAAATCTTCTTAATTGTGATATGAATATTCAGATCCGAAAGATTCAAGACAAAAGTTCATATTGACACAAAAATAATGATACTTCAAGCATACTAATCAAAGCAATCATGTCTTCTCAAAATAACATGGTAAAAGAAAGTTCATCCCTACAAAATCATATAGTTAGGCTATGCTTCATTTTCGTCACACAAAGATGTTCCCAACTTCTATACCCCCGATGACAAGCCAAGCAATTGTTTCATACTTAAATAATCTCAAACTTTTTCAACCTTCACGCAATACATGAGCGTGAGCCATGGATATAGCATTATGGGTGGAATAGAATATGATGATGGGGATTGTGTGGAGAAGACAAAAAAGGAGAAAGTCTCACGTTGACGAGGCTAATCAACGGGCTATGGAGATGTCCATCAATTGATGTCAACATGAGGAGTAGGGATTGCCATGCAACGGATGCACTAGAGCTATGAATGCTCAACAAAAGAAAACTAGTGGGTGTGCATCCAACTTGCTTGCTCATGAAGACCTAGTGCATTTGAGGAAGCCCATCGTAGGAATATACAAGCCAAGTTCTATAATGAAAAAATTCCCACTAGTATAAAAAGACAGCTTATGAGACTCACTACATGAAGAACAAGGTGCTACTTTGAAGCACAATATATGAGACTCACTACATGAAGAACAAGGTGCTACTTTGAAGCACAAGTGTGGAAAAGAGATAGTAGCATTGCCCCTTTTTATTATTATTTTTTTCTTTTTTGGGCCTTTCCTCTTTTTTTTTGGCCTTTTTTTGGCCTTTCTTTTTTTTATTTGGGCAATGCTCTAATAATGATGATCATCACACTTACATTACAACATAAGGATTACAACTTGAAACTAGAACAAGATATGACTCTATATGAATGCCTCCGGCGGTGTACCAGGATGGTGCAATGAATCAAGAGTGACATGTATGAAAAATAATGCATGGTGGCTTTGCCACAAATACGATGTCAACTACAAGATCATGCAATGGCAATATGACAAAAGTAATGCATGTCACGATGATGATGGTGGAAGTTGCATGGTAATATATCTCGGAATGGCTATGGAAATGCCATGATAGGTAGGTATGGTGGCTGTTTTGAGGAAGATATAAGGAGGTTTATGTGTGATAGAGCGTATCGTATCATGGGGTTTGGATGCACCGGCGAAGTTTGCACCAACTCTCAAAGTGAGAAAGGGCAATGCACGGTACCGAAGAGGCTAGCAAAGGCAGAAAGGTGAGAGTGCGTATAATCCATGGACTCAACATTAGTCAAAAGAACTCATATACTTATTGCAAAAATTTAGAAGTTATCAAAAATCAAGTACTACGCGCATGCTCCTAGCGGGATAGATTGGTAGGAAAAGACCATCGCTTGTCTCCGACCGCCACTCATAAGGATGCACAAGCCAGGTACACTTCATGTTTCAAATTTGTTACACAACTTTAACCATACGTGCATGCTATGGGATTTGCTAACTTCAACACAAGCATTTCTCAAATTCATAATCACCCAACTAGCACGAGTATGATATTATCACCTCCATATCTCAAAACAATTATCAAGCATCAAACTTATCTTAGTATTCAACGCACTCAAAAGAAAGTTTCACATATCTTGAATACCAAGTATATTAACATTAAGCAAATTACCATGCTATTAAAGACTCTCAAAATGATCTAAGTGAAGCATGAGAGATCAAGTTTCTTTGAAACAAATCCACCACCATGCTCTAAAAGATCTAAGTGAAGCACTAGAGCAAAAATTATCACACTCTAAAGATATAAGTGAAGCACATAGAGCAAAGCTATCAAGCTCAAAAGGTATAAGTGAAGCACATAGAGTATTCTAACAAATTCCAAATCATGTATGGCTCTCTCAAAAGGTGTGTAAAACAAGGATAATTGTGGTAAACTAACAAGCAAAGACACAAATAATACAAGACGCTCCAAGCAAAACACATATCATGTTGGTGAATAAAAATATAGCTCCAAGTAAATTACCGATGGAAGTGGACGAAAGAGGGGATGCCTTCCGGGGCATCCCCAAGCTTTGCCTTTTTGGTGTCCTTGGATTATCTTGGAGGTGCCATGGGCATCCCCAAGCTTAGGCTCTTGCCACTCCTTGTTCCATAATCCATCAAAAGAATTCACCCAAAACTTGAAAACTTCACAACACAAAACTCAACAGAAATCTCGTGAGCTCCGTTAGAGAAAGAAAACAAAAGACTACTTCAAGGTACTGTAATGAACTCATTCTTTATTTATATTGGTGTTAAACCTAATGTATTCCAACTTCTCTATGGTTTATAAACTAATTTACTAGACATAGATTCATCAAAATAAGCAAACAACACACGAAAAACAGAATCTGTCAAAAACAGAACAGTCTGTAGTAATCTGTAACTAAAGCAAACTTCTGGAACTCTAAAATTTCTAACAAAATAGGAAGTCCTGGACAATTTTTTTACTGATCAGCAGCAAAAAGAATCAATGCAACAGCACGTTCCTGTGATTTATCTAACTAAATTCGTGCATGCAAAGTTTCTGTTTTTCAGCAGAATCAAATCAACTATCATCGTAGGTTATACTATAGGTCTTACTTGGCACAAACACTAATTAAAACATAAAAACACATCCAAACAGAAGGTAGATGGATTATTTATTGCTAAACAGAAGAAAAAACAAAAAACACAAAATAAAATTGGGTTGCCTCCCAACAAGCGCTATCGTTTAACGCCCCTAGCTAGGCATTGAGATTATGATGATGCTCACATGAAAGATAGGAATTGAAGCACAAAGAGAGCATCATAAAACATGTGACAAACACACTTAAGTCTAGCATAATTCCTATGAATAGGCATCTTGTAAGCAAACAAATTATCAAGGCAAACGAAAACTAGCATATGCAAGGAAGAACAAAAAGATGATAGCAATCTCAACATGAAGAGAGGTAATTTAGTAACATGAAAATTTCTACAACCATATTTTTCTCTCTCATAATAATTATATGTAGGATCATAAGAAAATTCAACAAAATAGCTATCACATAACATATTCTCAACACGATCCACATGCATGTAAAGTTGACACTCTTCCAAAATAGTGGGATTAACATTAACTAAAGTCATGACCTCTCCAAACCCACTTTTATCAAAAATACCATAAGATTGAACATTCTCCAAATATGTGGGATCTAAAGTTGACACTCTTCCAAACCCACTTTCAATATTATTGCAAACAATATTATCAATCTCATATTCATCATGGGGATTAAATAAATTTTCAAGATCATAAGAAGAATCACCCCAATCATGATCATTGCAACAAGTAGAGGACATAGCAAAACTAGCATCCCCAAGCTTGGGGTTTTGCATCTTATTAGCACAATTGGCAACAAAAGATTTTATAATAAAATCATTCCAATCGTGCTTTTTATTCAAAGATCTATCGTGAATCACTTCACGGATTTCAGGCAAAACCTTATAAAGATAATCTAGTGCATCCAAATTACTAGGAATTGGTTCATCATAATTGGATCCCTTAAAAAGATTGGCAAGCGGATCAAGATCCATGGACTTTTAGTGAGCAAAGATGCAAGCAAAAAGAAGGTACAAGCAAACATAAGATCGAACGGAAGAAGGGCGAATAAAACGGCAAGGGTAAAGTGGGGGAGAAGAAAACGAGAGGCAAATGGCAAATAATGTAATGCGAGAGATAGGGATTGTGATGGGTACTTGGTATGTTGACTTTTGCGTAAGCCTCCCCGGCAACGGCGCCAGAAATCCTTCTTGCTACGTCTCGAGCTTGCGTTGGTTTTCCCCGAAGAGGAGAGGATGATGCAGCACAGTAGCGTAAGTATTTCCCTCAGTTTTTGAGAACCAAGGTATCAATCCAGTAGGAGGTCACGCGCAAGTCCCTCGTACCTGCACAACACGATAGCAACTCGCAACCAACGCTTAGGGGTTGTCAATCCCTTCACGGTTACTTACGAGAGTGAGATCTGATAGAGATAATATTTTTGGTATTTTTGATAGATAGATGCAAAGTAAAAAGTAAAGGCAAAGTAAAAACAAAGCAAGTAAATAAAGTGATATAGATTGATATGATGAGAATAGACCCGGGGGCCATAGGTTTCACTAGTGGCTTCTCTCAAGAGCATAAGTATTCTACGGTGGGTGAACAAATTACTGTTGAGCAATTGATATAATTGAGCATAGTTATGAGTATATCTAGGTAATGATCATGTATATAGGAATCACGTCCGTGACAAGTAGATCGAAATGATTCTGCATCTACTACTATTACTCCACTCATCGACCGCTATCCAACATGCATCTAGAGTATTAATTTAAAAATAGAGTAACGCTTTAAGCAAGATGACATGATGTAGAGGGATAAATTCATGCAATATGATAAAAAGAACCATCTTGTTATCCTCGATGGCAACAATACAATACGTGCCTTGCAACTCTTTTTGTCACTGAGTAAGGACACCGCAAGATTGAACCCAAAGCCATGCACTTCTCCCATTGCAAGAACTACCAATCTAGTTGGCCAAACCAAACGGATAATTCGAAGAGACTTGCAAAGATAACTCAATCATACATAAAAGAATTTAGAGAAGAATCAAATATTTTCCATAGATAATACTGGATCATAAACCGACAATTTATCGGTCTCAACAAACACACCGCAAAAAGAAGATTACATCGAATAGATCTCCACGAGAGAGGGGGAGAACATTGTATTGAGATCCAAAAAGAGAGAAGAAGACATCTAGCTACTAGCTATGGACCCGAAGGTCTGAAGTAAACTACTCACACTTCATCGGAGGGGCTATGGTGATGATGTAGAAGCCCTCCGTGGTAGATGCCCCCTCCGACGGAGCTCCGGAACAGGCCCCAAGATGGGATCTCATGGATACAGAAGGTTGCGGCGGTGGAATTAGGTTTTTGGCTCCGTGTCTCGTCTATTGGGGATACGTAGGTATACATAAGAGGAAGGAGTACGTCGGTGGAGCTCCGAGGGGCCCACGAGGTAGGGGGGCGCGCCCTCCACCCTCGTGACTGCCTCGTAGCTTTCTTGACGGAGGGTCCAAGTCTCCTGGATCTTATCTGATGAGAAAATCACCTTCCCAAAGGTTTCATTCCGTTTGGACTCCGTTTGATATTCTGTTTCTTTGAAATACTGAAAAAGGCAAAAAACAGCAATTCTGGGCTGGGCCTCCGGTTAATAGGTTAGTCCCAAAAATAATATAAAAGTGGAAAATAAAGCCCATTATAGTCCAAAGCAGTAGATAAAGTAGCATGGAACAATAAAAAATTATAGATACGTTGGAGACGTATCATAGATAAAGGTATTTGTAATCTGAAATAATAAAAACAGCAAGGTAACTAACGATAAAAGTGAGAGTAAATGGTATTGCAATGATAGGAAACAAGGCCTAGGGTTCATACTTTCACTAGTGCAAGTTCTCTCAACAATAATAACATAGATAGATCATATAACAAGCCCTCAACATGCAACAAAGAGTCACTCCAAAGCCACTAATAGCGGAGAACAAACGTAGAGATTATGGTAGGGTACGAAACCACCTCAAAGTTATTCTTTCGGATCGATCTATAAAAGAGTTCATACTAGAATAACACCTTAAGACACAAATCAACCAAAACCCTAATGTCACCTAGATACTCCATTGTCACCTCAAGTATCTGTGGGCATGATTATACGATATGCATCACACAATCTCAGATTCATCCAACCAACATAAAAGGACTTCAAAGAGTGCCCCAAAGTTTCTACCGAAGAGTCAAGAACGTGTGCCAACCCCTATGCATAGGTTCCCAATGTCACGAAACCCACAAGTTGATCACCAAAACATACATCAAGTGGCACATGATATCCCATTGTCACCACAGATAATCACGGCAAGACATACATCAAGTGTTCTCATAAAAGACTCAATCCGATAAGATAACTTCAAAGGGGAAACTCAATTCATCACAAGAGAGTATAGGGGGAGAAACATCATAAGATCCAACTACAATAGCAAAGCTCGGGATACATCAAGATCGTGTCGTAGAGGAACACGAGAGAGAACATGAGAGAGAGAGAGAGAGAGATCAAACACATAGCTACTGGTACATACCCTCAGCCCCGAGGGTGAACTACTCCCTCCTCGTCATGGATAGCGCCGGGATGAAGAAGATGGCCACCGGTGATGGGATCCCCCTCCGGTAGGGCGCCGGAACGGGCTCCCGAGAGGTTTTTGGTGGCTACAGAGGCTTGCGGCGGCGGAACTCCCGATCTACCTCCTGTTCTAGAAGTTTTAGGGTACGTAGGTATATATGGGTGCAAGGGGTGCGTCGGTGGAGCTACGAGGGCCCCACGAGGCAGGGGGCGCGCCCCCCACCCTCGTGAGCACCTCCCGTATCTTGTGACGTGGGGTCCAAGTCCATCAGGTGGGTTTCCTTCCAAAAATAACTTCTCCAGTTGATTTCGTTCCGTTTTGACTCCGTCTGATATTCCTTTTCCTCAAAACACTGAAATAGGCATAAAACAGCAAATCTGGGCTGGGCCTCCGGTTAATAGGTTAGTCCCAAAAATAATATAAAAGTGGATAATAAAGCCCAATATTGTCTAAAACAATAGATAATATAGCATGGAGCAATCAAAAATTATAGATACGTTGGAGACGTATCATTATCCTATAGGTTCTACTTGGCAAAAACACTAATTAAAACATAAAAACACATCTAAATAGAAGGTAGATGCAAAATTTATTACTAAACAGAAACAAAAACAAAAAACACAAAAAAAATTGGGTTGCCTCCCAACTAGCGCTATCGTTTAACGCCCCTAGCTAGGCATAAAAGTGAGGATAGATCTAAGTAGTGCCATCTTTGGCACTCAATTCTTCAATAGAGCACTTATAATATTTAGGGGTTTCTCCCTTTTTAGCAATGATTAAACCCTTAGGCAAGAATTCAAGAAATTCATTTGTAGCAAAAGGTTCCTTAATGATAGAGAGACAATTGGGATGAACACTTATTGATTTGAGATCCGCATTTCCCTTACTAGAAGATTCACCCTTATTTTTAGGAACATAGATAAATTTGGCAGTTTTTATAGGAGGATTTGGAGTGTTTTTCACGGAAGAAAATGCCGACCCTAGGTTGGTAATGATATCCTCAAGTTTACCGATTCTCGCAGAATCTAGATCTATTCTTTCGTTGACTATAGGTTCTTTCTCTTTAATTTTTTTTTAAAGTAACTCCAACCCTAGATCCATATTGGGTAATATGATTATGAATCTTTTTATCCAAATTTTCAATCAACTCAATAGTGGCAACTTTATTTTCAATAATTTTAAGCCTTTGCATCACATGTTCCAAAGTTAAAATAGTTCCATTAACCAAAAGAGGTGGTGGGCCAAATAAATCTAACATTGCATTATAAGCATCAAACGTATGGCTACTCAAGAAATCCCCTCCGGTAATGGTATCAAGAATACATCTATTCCAAGGAGTAATGCCTACATAAAGAAGAACGGAAGTAGAAAGCTTCCTAGTAGATTTATTTTTAGCATTGCAAATTCTATGCCAAGCATCTTTTAAATTTTCTCCCTCCCTTTGTTTAAAATTAAGAATTTCATGTTAGGGAGTAATAACAAAGATAGGGGGACTAGCCATTATGACAAGGTAAACGATCTAACACACGAGTAAACAGAAAAAGGCAAGCGAAAGAGAAATGAGAAGATTGAGAAAGAGAGGGCGAATAAAACAGCAAGGGTGAAGTGGGGGAGAGGAAAACGAGAGGCAAATGGCAAATAATGTAATTGCGAGGGAGATGAGTTTGTGATGGGTACTTGGTATATCTTGACTTGAGCGAAGACCTCCCCGGCAACGGTGCTAGAAATCCTTCTTGCTACGTCTTGAGCTTGCGTTGGTTTCCCTTGAAGAGGAAAGGGTGATGCAACAATAGTAGCGTAAGTATTTCCCTCTGTTTTTGAGAACCAAGGTATCAATCCAGTAGGAGGCTCCTCAAAAGTCCCACGCACCTACACAAACAAACAAAGAACTCGCAACCAATGCAATAAAGGGGTTGTCAATACCTTCACGGCCACTTGCGAAAGTGAGATCTGATAGAGATAGTATGATAAGATAAATATATTTTTGGCATTTTATGATATAGATTGGAAAAGTAAAGATGCAAATAAAAGTAGATTGAAAGCTTATATGATAAAAGATAGACCCGGGGGGCATAGGTTTCACTAGTGGCTTCTTTCAAGATAGCATAAGTATTACGATGGGTGAACAAATTATTGTGGAGCAATTGATAGAAAAGCGAATAATTATGAGATTATCTCGGCATAATCATGTATATAGGCATCATGTCCGTGACAAATAGACCGACTCCTGCCTGCATCTACTACTATTACTCCACACATCGACCGCTATCCAGCATGCATCTAGAGTATTAAGTTCATAAAGAACAGAGTAACGCATTAAGAAAGATAACATGATGTAGAGGGATAAACTCATGCAATATGATATAAACCCCATCTTTTTATCCTCGATGGCAACAATACAATACGTGCCTTGCTGCCCCTATTGTCACTGGGAAAGGACACCGCAAGATTGAACCCAAAGCTAAGCACTTCTCCCATTGCAAGAAAGATCAATCTAGTAGGCCAAACCAAACTGATAATTCGAAGAGACTTGCAAAGATAACTTAATCACACATAAAAGAATTCAGAGGAGATTCAAATATTTCTCATAGATAAACTTGATCATAAACCCACAATTCATCGGATCTCGACAAACACACCGCAAAAAGAGTTACATCGAATAGATCTCCAAGAAGATCAAGGAGAACATGATATTGAGATCCAAAAAGAGAGAAGAAGCCATCTAGCTAATAACTATGGACTCGAAGGTCTGTGGTAAAGTACTCACAACTCCTCGGAGGGGCTATGGTGTTGATGTAGAAGCCCTCCGTGGTCGATTCCCCCTCCGGCGGAGCACCGACGAAGGCTCAAAGATGGGATCTCACGGATACAGAAGGTTGTGGCGGTGGAATTAGGTTTTCGTGGCTTGTTCTGATGTTCTCGGGGTACGTGGGTATATATAGGAGGAAGAAGTAGGTCGGTGGCCGCTCGAGGGGCCCACGAGATATGGGGCGCGCCCACCACCCTCGTGGCCGCCTCGACTGCTTCTTGACTTGCACTCCAAGTCATCTGGATCACGTTCGTTCCAAAAATCACGCTCCCGAAGGTTTCATTCCGTTTGGACTCCGTTTGATATTCCTTTTCTTCGAAACACTGAAATAGGCAAAAAAACAGCAATACGGGCTGGGCCTCTGGTTAGTAGGTTAGTACCAAAAAAATGATAGAAATGTGTAAAGTAAATCCCATAAACATCCAAAACGGGTAATAAAATAGCATGAAACAATAAAAAATTATAGATACGTTGGAGACGTATCAGGAGATACCTGTAGAGCATCTTTATAATCACCCAGTTACGTTGTGATGTTTGATAGCACATAAGGCATTTCTCCGGTGTCCGGGAGTTGCATAATCTCATAGTCAGAGGAATAAGTATTTGACATGAAGAAAGCAGTAGCAATAAAACTAAACATCATTATGCTAAGCTAACGAATGGGTCTTGTCCATCACATCATTCTCCTAATGATGTGATCCCGTTCATCAAATGACAACACATGTCCGTGGCTAGGAAACTCAACCATCTTTGATTAACGAGCTAGTATAGTAGAGGCATACTAGGGACACGGTGTTTTGTCTATGTATTCACACATGTATCAAGTTTCCGGTTAATACAATTCTAGCATGAATAATGAACATTTATCATGAATAAAGAAATATAAAATAACAACTTTATTATTGCCTCTAGGGCATATTTCCTTCACCAGCTCCTCCTGCCTTTCCCCCATGGTGGGACAACGGAAAGGGGGGGGGGCGCCACCTCCTCCTTCCTTCCCCTCATCGCCAAAAGAAGGAAAGGGGGGCGCCGACCTAGGGCAGGAGCCCAAGTAGGATCCTTCCTACTTGGGGCGCCCCTAGAGCTGCCCCCTCTCCCACTCACCTATTTATATGAAGGGGCGGAGGCGCCTAGAAGACACATCAACTATTGTTAGCAGTATTTGGCGCGCCCCTTCACAGTTTACACCTCCGGTCATATTCTCGTAGTGCTTAGGCGATGCCCTGCGTGGACCACTTCACCATCATCGTCACCACGCCGTCGTGCTGACAAAACTCATCTATTTCATCGACACTCTGCTGGATCAAGAGTTCAAGGGACGTCATCAAGCTGAACGTGTGCAAAACTCGGAGGTGCCGTACGTTTGGTGCTTGATCGGTCGGAACGAGAAGAAACTCAACTACATCAACTGTGTTGTCAAATGCTTCCGCTTTCGGTCTATGAGGGTACGTAGACACACTCTCCTCCCCTCGCTGCTATGCATCTCCTAGATAGATCTTGCGTGAGCGTAGGTTTTTTTTTTTTGAAATTGCATGCTACGTTTCCCAACACACAAAACAACATATATCATGCAATGGCGAAGTCTAACTCTCATCCTATGCATCAACATGTCATAAAAGGACAACTCATGCACATCAAGTAAAGGCCAATACATAGCATAAACAGTTTTCTGCAATTTTATCGTATTGAAAACATAGAGAGGTGGAGATGTAGTTGCTCTCTCATGATAATTGCAAGTAGGAGCAGCAGACACATGTATATTATATGTATCAAAATTATCATGTGTAATGATAAAAGGCAACCCATCAAATATCTTTTTTCCCCTAATAATGAAGCAGTTATTGCTTCAGCTATCCCGCTCACCGTCGTCATGGCAAATTTGCACAAAAGTCCCTATTATTTTTGTTATTTAACCCGCAATCCATCATTAATCTAGCAGACAGAAGGAAGAAAACGGTTCGCTGAAAAGAAAAAAAAAATGTACGCATCCGCCTCCTCTTCCCCCCTCGCACCTCAGCCGCCCTTCAGCGGCAGCCACCTCGCCGCCCATCCAATGCCCACCATGAGGTGTTGTGGAGGAAGCTGGGCAAGAAGCAGCACTTCGAGGAAGCCATCGCTGACCTCGCTGCCATGCTCCACGACCACTACGACGGCGCCTCGCCCGCCCTCCACGAGTCGGTAAGGCCGACCTCACCTCGCCTTCCCCATCCCTACGAGCACCTGTCATGGGGCTGGGAACTATGCGCGAGAGATTGCTAGATTAGTCGTAGAAGCGGGAGGTTGCTGCTCGGTATGGATCTAGGAGAGGATTTGGGGATGGAAAAATTGTCTGAATATTTTTATTCCTCTGAAGTTTTGTGTGCTACAAGCCTATCGCATTGGCATCTATATTCTGCATCTCCGGAAGATATTTGTGACATGTTGGCTGCCTTTCCCCCCCTCTTTGCAATTAAATGTTTTTTCTTTATTCCCCTGGTTTTAGGCTATAATCCTCTGATTAGTACTGATATTGGAGTACTTATACAGAGTTGGGGCCGGGCACTAGATCTTGTACTCTGAAATTAATAATACATCTTGTGCAGTATTGATAGTATTATGAGATTCTTAGTACTCTGATTAGTATTGATATATGCAGCAGTGATGCAAAATTTGGGGCCCCAAATCTTGTAGTCTGATTAGTACTGATTTTTTTAAAAATTATATACTCTAAAATTCATGGTATACCACGTAAAGTGCTCAAGGCGCTTGTGCATACATTCTGCGAACACTGAACATAGAAAGTGCACAAGGCTGATATATTCCCCTTCATTTCTGTATGAATAAATCCTACTCCCTCCGTCCCTAAATACTTGTCTTTCTAGAGATTCCAACAAGTGGCTACATATGGAGTAAAATGAGTGAATCTACTCTAAAATATGTCTATATACATCCGTATGTGGTATCCATTTGAAATCTCTAAAAAGACAAATATTTAGGAACGGAGGGAGTAGATCGTTACAATAACATGTCAACCTTCTTTTCACTTCATGCCACTATAACGTTGGTTTGGTGCTGATGCTCCTTATATCCATGTCATTGTAGATGGCTGTGGAAAGCTGGAAAATTTGTCTGTCCTATCAAGATGAGAATCAACAACATAAAGTTCTAGAAGGATTCATGGATAGGAAAGGTATCTCCTTTTATGAGTTAGTCAAATTGATTGAAGAAGTTGTCTTCTCGCCGGCATATGATTTCTTCTACCACAGGAAGAAATACCCACGTGGCAGAGGCTATTCTGACATTGCTTCTGACCATGAAATATTTTGTGTTCAGTCTTCCTCTGAAAGTTAGCATACGAATACACAATGTTTCTTCAGAATGACAGAGCACCAAATCGAGGCAGCAGGTTGACATCGAATTCCACGGAATAAAACTGACTTGTGGATGTGATTAGTCTCTTACCAGAGTACAAGTTCATTCTTTGATAAAAAAGGTCAGTGTTTGGGGCGCACTGCATAGCAAGGATATGTTGTAGGTTGTATAGTTGTTCTGTGGACTGACGTGAGAGGTTGGGGTGCTCGTGCTTGCTTGGTCGGAACCTTTTCTTTTGACTCGATTGATGAACGTGGGCCTGAGGGCATCTCTGCACTAACTACGCCGTATGTGTACTCCACTACATACAGATAGCTCGCTCGTCGTATCTCGACAGAAGAACAATTTTGATCGATGGAGATGGATTTCTTTCATGTTAGTGCGATTGTATGTGCCTTGCTGACTAAACTATCTTCTTATTTACTGTCAGGTAGTTCTTTCAAAGATAGCTCGCTCGTCGTATCTCGACAGAAGAAGAACAACTTTGATCGATGGAGATGGATTTCTTTCCTTTTGGTGCGATTATATGTGCCTTGCCGACTAAACTAACTTATTTTCTATTTACTGTCAGGTAGTTCTTTCAAGTCCATTTTTCTCTGGCTACATGATGTTTTCTTTATCGGCCGTAATTTATTTGGCATTTGTACCAGCCAAATTGGCATTTCAAACGTCTTTGAAGATTTTTTATGCCAATTGACATGTCATTTATTTTCTAAATAACCTATTCTTGATGGAGTATGATATCCTTTTTGACATATTCCAAGAATAAGTTTTCATGTTCAATAATGCGATTTGGTATATTATCTTGAATTATGTCATTAGGTTAATAGGATTTCATTGAATATAAATTTCGTTCTGCACAGGGATTCAAACTACACTGCAATGATTTATTGAAAAATCTGCAACTTAGTACTGCTCTATTTTCTGCGATTCAAATCTTTTTGGCTATGATAGATGGTTCAAAAACCATGTGAACCTTGGAAGGGATCTGTTCTTCATATGTTTTTATAGCCCGTGCATGAACTATTTTATTAAGACATGTTTACATTAAGGTCATATACATTGTTTCATAAGATGGTAAATTCAAAGAACGGTTTGAACCTCGGAAGTGGTCTCTTATAATTTTTGCAGCAGGGAAACTATTTGTGGTGTAATATGCAGCTAAGGGTATTCCAGCATCAGCTTCCATGCAAAACATCAGTGCTTAAAGTAAAGGCTTCAGGACTTAAAAGTAAAGTACACCCATGGCTTAACTTAGTTTCCTTTTCTTACAGATAACTTGATTCTCTTGTTACAGATAACTTGATTCTCTGCTCATAACCAACTGCAGCAAGAAATAATTTCACAAGTAGCTAGCACAATTCTCAAAATAAACAGTTCTCCATGTCCATATGTAGTTTTAGTATTGTTGGCCTTTCATTTAATTTAGAAATTAAAAGATGCACCGTCCAAATTTGCACCAATTGAAGCTCAGCCAGCTGATACTAATGGCGCTGGTGCTAATGTGCACCATTCAGTCGGAACACAATGCAAAGCTCATTCTTCTTTCTTAGATGTTTTATCATTATATTTGACCTGTTAATACTTAATCATATTTGAATCATTTATAGAAGATAATGACTTGACGTTGAAAGAACTTGAACCTTCTGAGGCTACTAATAGGAAAAATGTTGCTTTCTGTGTTGGCGAGCTATGTAAGAACAGTGGTGCTGCGGCACTGAAGTATGTATACTACTTACAATGACGAACATTTGATGGCCACCTTTACAGAAGCACTTCTCCGGAAACAAGGAGCAAATGACTATTATTTGAAATCTGTTGTGCACAATATAATTTATTTTGGTTATGTTCGAAAAGCCTAGCTGCATAGCAATGCACATTAATGGATACATGAATCATTTTTTCCTATTGATATTGCTTTTATGAAAGTTTAGGGTATGCACTTTTCACTATCAATCTTAGAGTAATACGCCCGCTGATGAGTAGTTGATGGAAGCTATTGGTTACCACATCTCTTATTAGTGCCAAGTAGTATCTGAATTGTTGAAGTGTTCTTTCGTAGTCTTTCATTGCTTTGTTTATTTCTTATGGGGTGTCTAACCTATGTAGTGTTGTAATTGACCATAAATACAATATGTCCGGAAACCATATTGGTATCTACCAGTATTTCTCTTCATCTTGGAAAGACTAAAAATGATGACGAACTGCCTGGCAAGCATACTTTATAAGAAAACCAGAGAATGGTGTAACGGCTTTATTTGAAATTAATTTCTTGATGTGAATGCATGGTTTTGTGCACTTTCTTTTTTACTATGTTCCATCATATGTCACCCCTCACGAGTCACGTGATTCTTTTTTGTCATGGCAACTGGTGTTTGCTTCATATGGAAGCACAAGCGTTTGACATAGAGGACGTAGACCTAGGGTGGGGTCTTGTGATATTCTTATTAGGCTAGGAGCATGTTTTGTTTTCTTTCCGTTGCAACGCACGGGCATGTTTGCTAGTAATCCTTAATAAGCGCAAACTTCTCAAATATAATGTAGTTGGGAGAATTCAAAAATATAATAGGAGTATCATGTCTGGGTGCAATAGCAACAATTTCTTTCTTAACATAAGGAACTATAGCAAGTTCATCTCCATAAGCATCATTCGTATTGGCATCATGGCCACAAGCATAGCAAGCATCAATTTCATCAAAAAGGGATATTTTCAAACGAATCCAAGGGGTCATAGCAATCACCCTTCAGTAAGCACGAAGGGAAATTAAACAATGTATGATTTGAAGAGTTACTCTCATTAGAAGGTGGGCACGGGTGATCAATCCGCTATTCCTCCTTATTGTTCTTCGCTCTCCTCATCATCTTTTTCATCTAATGAGCTCACAGTGTCATCAATTTCTTTTTTCATAGATTCCTGGAAATATTAGTCTCTTCTTGGATAGCGAATACTTTCTCAATAAACTCATTAATATCGGCATTATATCCATAATTCTCATAGCAATATTTGAGTATAGCAAAATTTTCAGGTTTGTAAAAAGCATCATCATAATTTTCACACTTCTCAAACAAAGATTCAGTTTCATACGCATCCTTAAAAGCAACAAATTCTTCTATTTGTTCCACATCATAGTAGTCATATATATCATTAGCATAAGATGCCAATGTTTCATTATCACTAAATTTAGATGAAAAGGAAAGGTGTGGAGCCTTCATCCTAGAGCAACAAGTATAATCATATCTCAAGCATAAATTCCGAGAATACCAATGCAAAATATGAATTTGATCCCATAAGAGTTTCTCTTTTTGAGTCAAGAGATAATCCCTAAAGTATTCACGTTGATCCAACATGTCTCCCATTATCAAGTTGAATGGTGTTTTCTCAGGATTACCAAAGTAGTGTTTAATATTTTTCACATAATGAGCATAGAGGGTTTTAGGAGGTTTCTCATCTCCATGAGTAGCAAGTACACACCTCATTTTTTGGTATTTCGTGTTCCATATCCATAACTAAAGATAGAGAACAACTTATAACCACAAATAAAATCTACTTAGTGATAAAGCAAACAAGCACACATGATTCACCCCACGCTATTGCCCCCTGGCAACAGAGCCAGAAAAAGGTGTTGATAACCCACAAGTATAGGGGGTCAATTGTAGCCTTTCTCGATAAGTAAGAGTGTCGAACCCAATGAGGAGCTAAAGGTATAACAAATATTCCCTCAAGTTCTATCGACTACAGATACAACTCTACGTACGCTTAACGTTCACTTTACCTAGAACAAGTATGAAACTAAAAGTATACAACTCTACGTACGCTTAACGTTCACTTTACCTAGAACAAGTATGACACTAAAAGTACTCTGTAGGTGTAAATGGAGATCACATAAATAAAAACTAGGGGTTGTTTAGATAAATAAACAATTAAGTTAGTATTGCGAGTGTGGAAAAGTGGTGGTAGGAGTTGCGAAATTGTCCTAAGCACTTGACTACGTTACTAGACCGATAGCAAGTTTTATGTAGGAGAGGCCACTGCTAGTGTAACGCCTCGGATTCGATGCGCCAGGTGTCTGCCAGTTAATTGCCCTCGTTGCCATGTCATGTGCTTGCGTGTTGCTTTTTGTCATGTCATCATGTGCATTTCATTTTGCATACGTGTTCGTTTCATGCATCCGAGCATTTTCCCCGTTGTCCGTTTCGCAATCCGGCACTTCTAGGCCCTCCGATGTTCCCCTTTTGTCTCATGTTGTGAGTGGGTGTTAAACATTCTCGGAATGGACCGAGTCTTGCCAAGCGGCCTTGGTATAGCACCGGTAGACCGTCTGTCAAGTTTCGTGCCATTTGGAGGTCGTTTGGTATTCCAACGGTTAACCGGGTAACCGCAAAAGCCTCCATCTCTTTGCAGCCCAACACCCCCTCCAAAGTGGCCCAAAACCCATCTAACTCCCCTCCATGCTCTCGGTCGTTCGATCACGATCGCGTGGCCGAAAACCGCTCTTCATTTGGACTCTCCTAGCTCCCTCTACCTATATATTTACACCTCCCCCCGAAAAATCGCAGATGAAACCCTAGCCCCTCTCCACCGCGCCGCCGGACATGTCCATCCGCGCCGGACATGTCCAGCCTCCACGTCGCTGCAGCCAATCCGGCTTC
>NC_041391.1:326443972-326446934 GCF_002162155.2 Triticum dicoccoides | reverse complement strand
CGGCCTGCTCTGCGCCGCCGGCCGCCTTCTCCGCCAGCCCGTGCTCCTCCGCCACCCTGTGCCCCGCCCCACCGGCGAGCTCCCTGCCGGAGCCACCGTGCGCCTCGCCGCCGCGCCCTCCGCCGGCTCCCGCGCCTCCCCGCGCGCCTCCCGTGCCCGCCGCCGGCCGGATCCGGCCGGATCCGGTCCGGGAGCACCTCCTCGCGTCGTCCTCGACCTCGCCGGAGACCTCCTCGGCCACAACTCCGGCGAGCCGCCTCCTGCCTCAAAGTCCGTGCCACATGAGGTTGACTTTCCCCTCCCCGAGATTTTAGTAAGTCCCCAGATTTCCAGTATTTTCATGCCATGTTCATCATGCTGTATCTCTGCATCCATAGCTCCGTTTTGTGCGTGTAATATGTCAAATTGTTCGTCTCAGCGAGTACATCATTTCATTCCATTGCATCATTTTCATTTGAGGTCATCTTGATGCCTGAATCATCGTTGTAAGAGTGCTTCATAATGTTATCTGCTGTCTGTTATCGGAACGAGCTCTTTTGTCATTTTTGCCATGATTGATGTGTGCATCCTATGAGGTTGATGTCTACATGTGTTTTGATCTATGCCATGTCTTCTTTATAGAGGTGCTTACCATGTATTTTTGTGATCAATGTGGTGACTAGCACAAGCATGCAAACTAGGCATCGTGATGTTGCTGATTTTAGTCCCTGTTCTTCTGTTATTTTCATGCCATGTAAACTTGTTGCTACAGAGAGATCCATGCATAATTTGAGATACTTCAGTAAGGGTGTTTTGAACAATAGGTTATTGTCTATCCATTAATGCCCTTGTTTGTAATTATGGAGTAGTCTAGCATGTCATTTTCATGCTCTACTTTTGCTTCAAAATGTTTCCTGGCAGATTGTTTACTTATTCAATTTGGCCAAACTTGTTGTAGTTGATCCTTGCATGCTATGGACTTGTTCTTGACTTGGTTTGTTTCACAAACATGTCTTCTTGATGATGCTATGCTTATCTTGTCATGCAATGACTTGTGGTGAGTGAATCGAGCTTGTTAAGTAGGGTACATGATGTTGCTGTTTTGCTGGGCTGAATCTGTTATTTCGTGATGCTATATAAACATGTTGCTACTAATCATTCTATGCATAATCTGGAGATGTTCGATAAATATGTTTTGATCTACATGTCATGCTCTATCCATCCATGCCCCTGGTTACATTTATAGCTTGCTTTAGCTTGTCCATATCTTGCTCCAAAGTTGCTTCATAATGTTGCTGTCAGCCTGTTAACATTAAGTTCAGTTGTTGCCATGTGTTTTCCTAGTGTTCCATGCATCCTATGACCTTGCTCTTGCCATGCTTAGCTTCACAAATATGTCTTCTTACTGTTGGTTGCCTTGCCATGCCATGTAATGCTCTGTAGTGAGTTGCACAAGCTCATTTACATGCCTTCATAATTCTGTTTCTGCCATGTTTGAATCTGTAATATAACTTGCCATGTTTACATGGGTGCCATCATATTTTCTGATCCTTTTTGGCTTATGGTCAGTAAAGGACTTTTGATCTATGCAATTAATAGATTCATGCCATGCCTTTGTTTGCCATGATAAGTTCCTGTAACATGTTGTTTGATAGCTCTAAACATTGCATCGTGATGTCATTTTCTGCAAAGTCTGAAATTGTTATAACTTGCAATCTTATCATGTGTGTTTGAGCATGTTCTAGTGATTTCTGGAGTTAGCTCAGTGTTCATGTTTTGTAATGCTTTACCTGTAGATCATGTCCATGCCTTTTGTTTTCATATTGTGGTGCTGTAGCTTATTGTTTTAATGCTTGCAATATGCCTAGTTGCTGTTTTGGACAGCTTGTCCTTTAAACTTGTATAGTGTGTGTGTGTTGAACCGTTGCTCCGTTTTGAGTGTGCTCTATATGAAACTTGCTTAGTTTTGCATGTAGCTTCATATTATCATGTTGCGTCCTTGTTTTGGTGTATTTGCTTGATGTTTGGGTGCATTTTGCATCAATGCCATGTTTAACTTGTGTTGCTCATATCTTCTAGGCCGTAGCTCCGAATCTAATGAACTTTATATGTAACTTGACTAGAATCTCGTGTAGATCATCTTTGTGCATCTTAACTTGCTGTTTAACAACTTGAACATAAGGTTTATTCAGATCTGGACCAATTTCGAAATATGCATATGAGGACTTACCGGAATCGTTATATGTTGTTCCCGGCCTCATTTAAACTTGCCTTGATGTGTTGCTCTTGTTTGCATCGTCCCTTGCCATGAGTAGCTTCATGTAGCCTTGTCATGCATCATGCTTGTGGTGCATCATGTCTTGTTCATGTGTGGTGTGTTTACTATGTTGTGTGCTTCTTTTCGATAGTTCCTGTTTCGTAGCGATCGTGAGGATTCGTTCGTCTACGCTTGGTTCGGCTTCATCCGTTCGTCTTCTTCATGGACTCGTTCTTCTTCCTTGCGGGATTTCAGGCAAGATGACCGCTATCCTGGATCTCACTACTATCATTGCCATGCTAGTTGCTTCGTTCTATCGCTATGCTGCGTTACCTATCACCTGTTTATCAAGCCATCCCATATTGCCATGAACCTCTAACCTTTGACACCTTTCCTATGCAAACCATTGATTGGCTATGTTACCGCTTTGCTCAGCCCTCTTATAGCGTTGCTAGTTGCAGGTGAAGTTGAAGATTGCTCCATGGTGGACAGGATTTTGGTTGGGATATCACAATATCTCTTATATTATTAATGCATCTATATACTTGGTAAAGGGTGGAAGACTCGGCCTTTTGCCTGGTGTTTTGTTCCACTCTTGCCGCCCTAGTTTCCGTCATACCGGTGTTATGTTCCCGGATTTTGCGTTCCTTACGCGGTCGGGTGATTTATGGGACCCCCTTGACAGTTCGCTTTGAATAAAACTCCTCTAGCAAGGCCCAACCTTGG
>NC_041391.1:326412510-326443704 GCF_002162155.2 Triticum dicoccoides | reverse complement strand
CGAACCGAGCCGTCTGCGGGGCCCCTCGGGGCAACTCAAGGTCTGGTTTTACTCGTAGCCTGTCTCATCCGGTGTTGCCCTGAGAACGAGATATGTGCAGCTCCTATCGGGATTGTCGGCACATCGGGCGGTCTTGCTGGTCTTGTTTTACCATTGTCGAAATGTCTTGTAAACCGGGATTCCGAGTCTGATCGGGTCTTCCTGGGAGAAGGTCTATTCCTTCGTTGATCGCGAGAGCTTGTCATGGGCTAAGTTGGGACACCCCTGCAGGGTATAATCTTTCGAAAGCCGTGCCTAAGGTTATAGGCAGATGGGAATTTGTTAATGTCCGGTTGTAGATAACTTGACACCAGATCCGAATTAAAACGCATCAACCGTGTGTGTAGCCGTGATGGTCTCTTCTCGGTGGAGTCCGAGAGGTGAACACGGTTTGTGGGTTATGCTTAACGTAAGTAGGAGTTCAGGATCACTTCTTGATCATTGCTAGCTTCACGACCGTTCCGCTTGCTCTTTCTCGCTCTTATTTGCGTATGTTAACCACCATATATGCTTAGTCGCTGTTGCAACCTCACCACTTTACCCCTTCCTTTCCCATTAAGCTTTGCTAGTCTTGATACCCATGGTAATGGGATTGCTGAGTCCTCGTGGCTCACAGATTACTACAAGAACAGTTGCAGGTACAGGTTTTGCGATGATCATGACGCGAGAGCGATTTTGCTTGTGTTGGAGTTCTTCTTATGCTTCTTCTTCGATCAGGGGATAGGTTCCAGGTCGGCAGCCTGGGCTAGCAGGGTGGATGTCATTTGAGTTTCTGTTTGTGTTTTCATCCGTAGTCGGATGATGCTCTATGTATTGTGATGTTGTATTCGTGTGGCATTGTATGCCTTATGTATGTATCCCCATCTATTATGTAATGTTGATGTAATGATATCCACCTTGCAAAAGCGTTTCAATATGCGGGTCTATCCTTGGTGGGACCTTCAAGTTCCTTTTGGATAGGGTCGCATATTGGGCATGACAGCTAGCATGTCATCCCTTACATGGAATTCTATGCACCTATGATTGGAACTATTAGCAAGCATCCGCAACTACTAACATTCATTAAGGTAAAACCCAACCATAGCATTAAGATATATATGGGTCCCCCTTCAATCCTGTATGCATCAATTTCTATGCTAGGATGAAGCTGCTATCACCCTTGCCCTCCAATACATAGTCCTATCAACTTACAACTAACCCTATGGTGTGATCCATACGCGCGCTCATATGATGGGCACCAAAGGATAACAACATAACCACAAGCAAATTAAACCAATCATAGCAATTCACCAATCCAAAAATCTACTCAGACATCATAGGATGGCAACACATCATTGGATAATAATATGAAGCATAAAGCATCATGTTCAAGCAGAGGGTACAGTAGGTTGTGGGAGAGTGGACGCTGAATATAGATGGGGGAAGGTGATGAAGATGTTGGTGAAGATGACGGAGTTCTTGGAGTAGATCGTCATCGCACGATGATTGCCCCAGTGGTGTTCTGGTGCCACTGGGAGAGAGGGGGAGAGAGCCCCCTCCTTCTTCTTCTTCTTCCTTGTCCCCCCCCCCCCTAGATGGGAGGAGGGTTTCCCCTCTGGTCCTTGGCCTCCATGGCGGCGGAGGGGCGGGAGCCCCTCCGATATTGGATCTCTCTCTCTGTTTCCTTTTGTTTCTGCGTTCCTAGATTCTGGCCTTTCACCGTTTCTTAAATTTCCGGAGACCTGTACCTCCGATTGGGCTGAAATTTTAACACAATTTTATCCGGACATTAGCTTTCTTGCGGCGAAAGTAGGGCACCAACCGCCTTACGGGGTGGCCATAAGCCCCCTGGCTGCACCCAGGGTAGGGGGCGCACCTCCAGGGCTTGTGGGCCCCTCGGGCATCGCCTCGCGTTGATTCCAATTCTCAAAAATCACATATATTCCAAAAAATCTCCGTGCGTTTTTATCGCATTTGGAGTTCGTTTGGTATGGATATTCTGCAAAACAAAAAACATGCAACAAACAGGAACTGGCACTGGGCATTGGATCACTATGTTAGTCCCAAAAATAGTATAAAAAGTTTTCAAAAGTATATGAAAGTTGTAGAATATTGGCATGAAGCAATAAAAAAGTATAGATGCGACGGAGACGTATCACATAGCCTGCTTTTGTACCTTACCTGCTTATCCTAAATGCTTAGTATAGGTTGGTTAGTGATCCACCAATGACCCCTCACCTTGTCCCAGTTGCCCCCGCTTTGTGACCGATGACTTGATCAACATGATCAACGTCCAGAGCCCAACACATCACCAACACCCCCCTTAATTGTATGACACTGCAGGGTTACTATCGAGTACCGAGGGTGATACCTCGTATAACACTTTTGATGAGATCTATGTAGTGTAGTTAATTGGTCGTGGTCTATGGAGGGTGATTCCTCCTTCACCAATCCCGATAACGACTCCGTCGTGCAACACATCAAGCTTGAACCTCGAGGGTGATTCCTCCTAGTTCACCTTCATGGTTACATCAGGTGGAACCCATCGAGGGTGGTTCCTAGGATCCCCCTTGGTGTTATGGGCACACAATTACTTTGACTTTACCACATAACCATGATGAAGTCAGGTCGGCCCCGAGGGGTACCCGCGAGAGAAATATGAAGAGTGATGTGGAGTCGGGTTGACCTGGAGGGTACCCGTGAGATTTCTACGGGGCATGGTCGGGCATTCTTAGCCCTTGCTATAAGTCCGTGAGACGGGCCGACTGGACCACATATCATGGATTGTTGATCGTCTCCGCGTGCTCCCAAGACACTCCTCTGGCCTTTTCGCACTAACCACCATGCAAGAATAAGTATGGGCACTCTGCGTCCTACGTTTCTTCTGAAAGCTCATTGACGTCAGCGGTTCACCGGCGCGTGCCCGGTTGGACGGGAACCACCTGCAGTTTGTATTAGGGGGTGGGTCTGCTCTGAGCCTCCTCACAACGCGTAGGGGTGCAAAGGACGATTGGCCCATGACCCCTTCACATTTAGGATGTAGACCGACGTGATGGCCTCTCTGTTGAGCCTAGGTTGGACTATGGTGTGTCGATCAGCCGAGCCCGGGTATGATCTGATGGTGTGCCCGGCCGGAATTAATCGAGCGCGTTGAGTAAGTTTGTGCACTCCTGCAGGGAAGTATATCTATTCGAATAGCCGTGTCCACGATAACGGATGCTTGGAGTTGTATCCCGATCGATACAACTAGAACTAGATACTGGAGATGTGAAGTGGATATGATGGCTCCGGGTTTGCTTTCTCGTAGGGAGTCGAGGAAGGATCTCTGGGTGTGGATGCTACAACATACTTATTACTTATATTATGATACTCTACTCTCTTCTAATGCTGCCTTCAAGATGCTAGTCTTCGATAGGCTAGGCTTTCCCTTCTCTTCTGACATTCTGCAGTTCAGTCCAAAGATATAGCCCCACTTCATTGATATCGATACATACTTAGCATAGTTCTGATGTAAGTCTTGCGAGTACTTTGGATAAGTTCTCATGGTTGTTTTGCTACCTCTTTTTCCACATACCCGATTGCTACGATCAGACGACGGATCACAAGAGCCAGATGCCACCACCGACGACTATTACTACCCCGACGGAGCTTACTATTACATGGAGGCCGCCGACAACCAGTAGTAGTTAGGAGGCTCCTAGGTAGGAGGCCTTGCCTTTTCGATCATTGTTGTTTGTGTTAGCCTTCCTAAGGCATACTTGTTTACCTATGTCTGTACTCAGATATTGTTGCTTCCACCGACTCGTGTGTATTCGAGCTTATGTATTCGAGCCCTCGAGGCCCCTGACTTGTAATATGAAGCTTGTATAATTTTAAATTTGTGTCTAGAGTTATGTTGTGATATCTTCCTGTGAGTCTCTGATCTTGATCGTGCGCATTTGCGTGTATGATTAGTGCACGATTAAGTCGGGGCATCACAACCGTGCGTCCAAATCTCCAACCATTTTCACCATTGGATTCCCTGCGTTGAGATCTTTAAAACTAGATCCCATGTAGATAGGTTTTGGCGAACTTTTTTTTTCACGCAAAAACCAAACTGGGAGCACGGTTTTTTCCCTTTTCGAAAGAGGCACGACCATGCCTCTCGCGAAAGCACAACCGTGCCTCTCGCGGAAGGAAAAAAAAGAAAACGTGTTTTTTTTCATTTTTCGATTGGCACGGGCGTGCATCTCGCGAAAGCACAAGCGTGCCTCTCGCGATAGCAAAACCGTGCCTCTCGTTGAAGAAAAAAAACAGAAAACACATTTTTTTTTCGTTTTCGAGAGGCACGGCCGTGCCTCCCGCGAAAGCAAAACTGTGCCTATCGCTAAAAAAAACTAAAAACACGTTTTTTTCTGTTTCCGAGAGGGACAACTGTGCCTTGCATGAAAGCAAAACCGTGCCTCTCGTTGAAGAAAAAAAATTTAGAAAACATGTTTTTTTTCGTTTTCGAGAGGCACGACGTGCCTCTCGCGAAAGCAAAAAAAGAAAATAAAACACATTTTTTTCACAAAAAAATTTCTTTTGGTTCGAAAGCTAAGAAATACCGGTGGAAAATTGAAAAGTCAAAAAACACAAAAAACCCCGCTTAAGCCGCCAAAAACGCGTGCGAAAAGATAAAATAAAAATCTGAAGGGAGCGCCAGAGCGTGACATGTGGTAGTGGCTGAGAGAGCCCACCCGCAAGTAATCGTTGTGAGGATTTCGAAGGAGCACTCTTCAACTTGCTCCCGAATTTGGTTTTTTTAGGTGTAACTAGGGATTTTATTGATCAACCAAAGCCAGAGGAATACAAATAATGTCTGGCGGGTTCCCTAGCCACAGATGGTGACCCATAGGGAGAGACGAGGCTGCCTTTGCCAAGGCATGAGCCTCAAAGTTTGCCTCCCTACCTTCAAAACGAAACTTAACTCCTACAAAGTCTGTAACTCTAGCTTTAATCTCTTCAATTACAAAAGTATAAGAGGAAGAAGACGCCACCCCCTTAATATCCGAAACAACCTGCATGCAATCCAAGGCTATTATCACATGTGTCAGCAATAGATCTTAAGCCAGGGCAAGCGCCTCGTTGCACGCTTGAGCTTCCAAGCTTGGGGCGTCGACTAGACCTTCAAAAACCACCGCTGAAGATCCCAGGTAGTTGCCTTCTTTGTCCCGACACACCGCAGCCGATGCACCTGTTCTTCCTTGGCGAGAGATAGCCCTGTCTACATTGATCTTCATCGCTTCCTCTCCCGGCGGGATCCACCTGTGCGGCCTTTGTATCACCGGCTGTAAGGGTCGCTTTGGTGCACGCTTGGCAGCGATCTCCAGGTCCTCCAAGTATCTGTTCACAAAACACATTGTAGAAAGAGGGATTTGGAATTCGTCATCGTGAATTGCTCTCCTCCTAGCCCACCAGATCGCCCACATGGTGATGAGCACCCTGGCAAGGTCCTGTTGGTTCATCGTGTCAAAAAGCCAACACAACCAAAGCCTTGCATCTTCACTCATGTTTGATATCACATGCTCCAGGGTCTCCTCATCTCCCAACACCCAAACACATCGTGCCATCCGGCATTCAAACAAGGAATGACGCCATGTATCCACTTCCTCATCGCAGAGCCCGCAAGCTGGAGAAGTGGCCATGTTTCACTCTTTGCGCACTGTACCAGTCGGTAGCGACATGTGAGCTAGTCTCCATACAAATATCCTTACTTTAGACGGGACTTTAACTTTCCAAAGCTGAGACCAAGCTATGCTTTCGGCTTCTACATTTGAGTGGCTCGTCCTGTGTTCCAACCAATCCTCTCTCTGATGTTTAATGCCACTAATCATCTTATATGCTGACCGCACGGTAAACACCCCTTTACGATCATAGTGCCATGCCCAAAAACCACGTTGCACTCGGAGGCTTAGTGGTATATTCATTATGATATCCACATCCGGGCTGACGAAATGCTCGCTCAAAACCCGCTTGTTCCAAGTGCGCATTGTAGCATCAATTAACTCTGATACAAGCTGCGGTGGATCAGGTGATATAGTGCATATGGGCTTCAGCTTATAATCACGCGGCAACCAGTTGCCCTCCCATATGCGGGTATCTGTACCCGATCCAATCCTCTTGATTAACCCTAGAACAAGCAATTCTTTTCCTTCCATCAGTGATCACCAAACTTGGGAGGGATGTGCGCCCACTGCAGCATCAAGTATGTTGCCTTCCGGGAAGTAGCGTGCTCGTAGAACTCGAGCACTCAATGATTCAGGATCTTGCAGTAGCCGCCAAACTTGCCGAGCTAATGAAGCCAAATTAAACAGCTCGACGTCTCGTAATCCAATTCCACCCATATTTTTTGGTTTGCACATTGTCTTCCAAGAAACCCATGTTGGTTTTCTCTGCCCCCGTTTACTACCCCACCAAAACTTCCAAACAAGACCGTTTAGATGTTCAATCAGACCTCGGGGCAACTTAAAACATGACATTGAGTTGGTCGGGATAGATTGCGCTATGGATTTGATAAGCACCTCTTTCCCCCTGCAGATAAGCATTTCTCCATCCAACCTTGGATATGCTTCCATATTCTGTCCTTCAAATATTTAAAGCTTCCCTCCTTGTTTTTACCTACATCAGTCGGCAGTCCAAGATATTTCTCTAACAGCGATTCATTGTGGACATCTAGAGCTGCTTTTACCTCATCTCGTGTGGCCTCTGGCACACCCTTACTAAAAAATATCGAGGATTTGTCAGTGTTGATACGCTGTCCCGAAGCTTCACAATACATTCTCAGCACATCTCGCACTTGTGTAGCACTCTCACTATTAGCTTCAAAGAACAAGAGACTATCATCTGCAAAAAGTAAATGGTTGATTGATGTAGCATTATTCGCCAATGACAGTCCTTGGACCCCCACCCCTTGGGCCTTTAACAGACAAGAGAGGCCTTCCACGGCTAACAAGAATAAGTACGGGGATATGGGATCCCCCTGCCTCATTCCCCTTGTTGGCCTGAAATCATGAAGACTACCACCATTAAAAAGAACTGAGAAAGTGACTGATGACACGCACCTCATAACCATATCTGTAAATCGTGGGCTAATACCCATCTTTAGCATCACTGCTTTCAAATAACGCCACTCAAGTCTATCATATGCTTTCAACATATCCAACTTCAGAGCCACAAAACGGTTTGCCTTCACTCTCCTGGTCTTCATATAGTGTAGGCACTCATAAGCCGTTATAAAGTTATCCGTGATAAGATGCCCATGTTGGGGAACGTAGCAATAATTCAAAATTTTCTACGCATCACCAAGATCAATCTATGGAGATTCTAGCAACAAGAGAGGGAGAGAGGGAGTGCATCTTCATACCCTTGAAGATCGCTAAGCGGAAGCGTTACAAGAACGCGGTTGGCGGAGTCGTACACGCAGCGATTCAAATCGCGGTCGATTCCGATGTAAGCACCGAACGGACGGCGCCTCCGCGTTCAACACACGTACAGCCCGGGGACGTCTCCTCCTTCTTGATCCAGCAAGGGGAGAGGAGAAGTTGAGGTAGAAGTCCAACAGCACGACGGCGTGGTGGTGGTGGAGCTCGTGGTTCTCCAGCAGGGCTTCGCCAAGCACTATGGAGGAGGAGGTGTAGGAGGAGGGAGGGCTGCGCCAGGGAAGAGGTGCGGTTGCCCTCCCACCCCTCCACTATATATAGAGGCAAGGGGAGAGGGGGAGGTGCCCTAGGGTTTCCCCTATGGGGCGGCGGCCAAGCAGATTGGATCTCCCTAGGGAAAATCCTAGGGAGACTTGCCCCCCAAGCCAAGCAGGTGGAGGATTACCTCCCAAGGCAGATGGAGGCACCCTACCTCCCCAAACAACGTGGGAAAGGGTGTGGGGGGCGCACCACCCCTTAGTGGGCTGGTTTGCCCCTTCCCCTTTGGCCCATGAGGCCCTCCAACACTTGTCGGGGCTCCCGAAACACCTTTCGGTCATGCTGGCCATAGCCTGGTACCCACGGAACACTTCCGGACTCCAATACCCTTTGTCTAATATATCGATCTTCACTGCCGGACCATTCTGAAACTCCTCGTGATGTCCGGGATCACATCCGGGACTCCAAACTACCTTCGGTAACCACATACTATTTACCATAACAACTCTAGGATCACCGAACCTTAAGTGTGTAGACCCTACGGGTTCGGGAACCATGCAGACATGACCGAGACGTTCTCCGACAAATAACCAACAACAGGATCTGGATACCCATGTTGGCTCCCACATGTTCCACGATGATCTCATCGGATGAACCATGATGTCGGGGATTCAAGCAATCCTGTATACAATTCCCTTTGTCAATCGGTATGTTACTTGCCCGAGATTCGATCGTCGGTATCCCAATACCTCGTTCAATCTCGTTACCGGCAAGTCACTTTACTCGTTCCGTAATGCATGATCCCTTGACTAACTACTTAGTCACATTGAGCTCATTATGATGATGCATTACCGAGTGGGCCCAGAGATACCTCTCCGTCATACGGAGTGACAAATCCTAGTCTTGATTTGTGCCAACCCAACACACACTTTTGGAGATACCTGTAGTGCACCTTTATAGCCACCCAGTTACATTGTGACGTTTGGTACACCCAAAGCATTCCTACGGTATCCGGGAGTTGCACGATCTCATGGTCTAAGGAAATGATACTTGACATTAGAAAAGCTCTTAGCAAACGAACTATACGATCTTGTGCTATGCTTAGGATTGGGTCTTGTCCATCACATCATTCTCCTAATGATGTGATCCCGTTATCAATGACATCCTATGTCCATGGTCAGGAAACCATAACCATCTATTGATCAACGAGCTAGTCAACTAGAGGCTCACTAGGGACATGTTGTGGTCTATGTATTCACACATGTATTACGGTTTCCAGTTAATACAATTATAGTATGAACAATAGACAATTATCATGAACAAGGAAGTATAATAATAACCATTTTATTATTGCCTCTAGGGCATATTTCCAACAGTCTCCCACTTGCACTAGAGTCAATAATCTAGGTCACATCATTATGTGATTGTATTGAATCCAACACCCATGGTGTTTGATCACATCTCGCTTGTGAGAGAGGTTTATTAGTCAACGGGCCTGGACCTTTCAGATCCGTGTGTGCTTTCCAAATGTCTATGTCATCTTGTAGATGCAGCTACTAGGCGCTACTTGGAGCTATTCCAAATAACTACTCTACTATACGAATCCGGTTTATTACTCAGAGTCATCCGGATTAGCGTCAAAGTTTGCATCGACGCAACCCTTTACGATGAACTCTTTTACCACCTCCATAATCGAGAAAATTCCTTAGTCCACTAGTCACTAAGGTTAAGTTTGACCGCTGTCATGTGATCCATTGCTGGATCACTCTTGTACCCCTTGACTGACTCATGGCAAGGCACACTTCAGGTGCGGTACTCGGCATAGCATACTGTAGAGCCTACGTCTAAAGCATAGGGGACGACCTTCGTCCTTTCTCTCTCTTCACCGTGGTCAGGTCTTGAGTCTTACTCAATACTCACACCTTATAACACAGCCAAGAACTCCTTCTTTGCTGATCTATTTTGAACTCCTTCAAAATCTTGTCACGGTATGTCTTCATTTGAAAGTACTATTAAGCGTTTTTGATCTATCCTTATAGATCTTGATGCTCAATGTTCCAGTAGCTTAATCCAGGTTTTCCATTGAAAAATACCTTTCAAACAACCCTATATGCTTTCCAGAAATTCTACATCATTTCCGATCAACAATATGTCAACAACATATACTCATCAGAAATTTTATAGTGCTCCCACTCACTTCTTTGGAAATACAAGTTTCTCATAAACTTTGTATAAACCCAAAATCTTTGATCATCTCAAAGAGTATATTCCAACTCCGAGATGCTTACTCCAGTCCTTAGAAGGATTGCTGGAGCTTTGCATACTTGTTACCATCTTTCAGGATTGACAAAACCTTTTGGTTGTATCGCATACAACCTTTCCTCAAGAAAATTGTCGAGGAAACAATGTTTTGACATCCTGTCTGCAAGATTTCATAAATAATGCAGTGACCGCTAATATAATTCCAACAGACTCTTAGCATCGCTATGAGTGAGAAAGTCTCACCGTAGTCAACTCCTTGAACTTGTCGGAAAACATCTTAACGACAAGTCAAGCTTTCTTAATGGTGATACTTACCATCATTGTCCGTCTTCCTTTTAAAATCCATCTGTACCCAACAACCTTACGACCATCAAGTAGTTCTTCCAAAGTCTATACTTTGTTTTCATACATGGATCCTCTCGGATTTTATGGCCTCGAGCCATTCGTCAGAATCCGGGCCCATCATCGCTTCTCCACAGCTCATAGGTTCATTGTTGTCTAGCAACATGACCTCCAAGACAGGATTACCGTACCACTCTGAAGTAGTACGTATCCTTGTCGACCTACGAGTTTTGGTAATGACTTGATCCGAAGTTTCATGATCAATACATCAACTTGCACTTCAATTGGTGTAGGCGCCACAAGAACAACTTCATGTGCCCTGCTGCACACTAGTTGAAGTGACGGCTCAATAACCTCATCAAGTCTCCACCATCCTCCCACTCAATTCTTTCGAGAGAAACTTTTCCTCGAGAAAGGACCCGTTTCTAGAAACAATCACTTTTGCTTCCGGATCTGAAATAGGCGGTATACCCAACTATTTTTGGGTGTCCTATGAAGATGCATTTATTCGCTTTGGGTTCGAGGTTATCAGCCTGAAACTTTTTCACATAAGCGTCGCAACCCCAAACTTTTAAGAAACGACAACTTAGGTTTCTCTAAACCATAGTTCATACAGTGTGGTCCCAATGAAATTGCGTGGTACCCTATTTAAAGTGAATGTGGTTGTCTCTAATGCCTAACCCATAAACGATAGTAGTAATTCGAAAAGAAACATCATGGTATGCACCATATCCAATAGGGTGCAGTTATGATGTTCGGACACACCATCACACTATGGTGTTCCAGGCGGTATTAGTTGTGAAACAATTTCCACAATGTCTTAATTGTGTGCCAAACTCGCAACTCGGATATTCATCTCTATGATCATATCATAGACATTTTATCCTCTTGTCACGACTATCTTCAACTTCACTCTGAAATTACTTGAACCTTTCAATAATTCAGACTTGTGTTTCATCAAGTAAATATACTCAGAATCTACTCAAATCATTTGTGAAGTAAGAGCATAACGATATTCACTGCATGCCTCAGCACTCATTGGATTGCACACATCAAATGTATTACTTCCAACAAGTTGCTCTCTTGTTCCATGTCATTGAAAATGAGGCCTTTCAGTCATCTTGCCCATGTGGTATGATTTGCATGTCTCAAGTGATTCAAAATCAAGTGAGTCCAAACGATTCATCTGTATGGAGTTTCTTCATGCATATATACGAATAGACATGGTTTGCATGTCTCAATCTTTTCAAAAATGAGTGAGTCCAAAGATCCATCAACATGGAGCTTCTTCATGCGTTTTATACCAATATGACTCAAATGGCAGTGCCACAAGTATGTGGTACTATCATTACTATCTTATATCTTTTGGCATGAACATGTGTATCACTACGATCAAGATTCAATAAACCATTCATTTTAGGTGCAAGACCATTGAAGGTATTATTCAAATAAACAGAGTAACCATTATTCTCCTTAAATGAATAACCATATTGCGATAAACATAATCCAATCATGTCTATGCTCAACGCAAACACCAAATAACAATTATTTAGGTTTAGCACCAATCCCAATGGTAGAGGGAGCGTACGATGTTTGATCACATCAACCTTGGAAACACTTCCAACACATATCGTCATCTCACCTTCAGCTAGTCTCCGTTTATTCCGTAGCCTTTTATTTCGAGTACTAACACTTAGCAACCGAACTGGTATTTCAATACCCTGGTGCTACTAGGAGTACTAGTAAAGTACACATCATAATGTATATCCAATATACTTCTGTCGACCTTGCCAGCCTTCTCATCTACCAAGTATCTAGGGTAGTTCTGCTTCAGTGACCGTTCCCCTCATTACAGAAGCACTTAGTCTCGGGTTTGGGTTCAACCTTGGGTTTCTTCACTAGAGCAGCAACTGATTTACCGTTTCATGAAGTATCCCTTCTTGCCCTTGCCCTTCTTGAAACTAGTGGTTTTACTAACCATCAACAATTGATGCTCCTACTTGATTTCTACTTTCGCGGTGTCGAACATCGCGAATAGCTCAAGGATCATCATATATATCCCTGCTATGTTATAGCTCATCACGAAGCTCTAGTAGCTTGGTGGCAGTGACTTTGAAGAACCATCACTATCTCATCTGGAAGATTAACTCCCACTCGATTCAAGCGATTGTAGTACTCGGACAATCTGAGCACATGCTCAACGATTGAGCTTTTCTCCCTTAGTTTTCAGGCTAAGAAACTTGTCAGAGGTCTCACACCTCTTGACGTGGGCACGAGTCTGAAATCCCAATTTCAGCTCTTGGAACATCTCATATGTTCTGCGACGTTTCCAAAAATGTCTTCGGTGCCTCAATTCTAAACCGTTTAACATTACGCACTGAGCTATCACGTAGTCATCAAAAACGTGTATGTCAGATGTTTGCAACATCCACAAACGACGCTTGAGGTTCATCACACTGAGCGGTGCATTAAGGACATGATCCTTCTGCGCAGCAATGAGGACAATCCTCAGTTTACAGACCCAGTCCGCATAATTGCTACTGTCAACTCTCAAATAAATTTTCTCTAGGAACATATCTTAAACAGTAGAACTAAAGCGTAAGCTACAACATAATTTGCAAAGACCTTTTTGACTATGTTCATGATAATTAAGTTCATCTGATTATTTAATGAACTCCCACTTAGATAGACATCCCTCTAGTCATCTAAGTGATACATGATCCGAGTCAACTAGGTCGTGTCCGATCATCACGTGAGATGGACTAGTCATCATCGGTGAACATCTTCATGTTGATCACATCTGCTATACGACTCATGTTCGACCTTTCGGTCTCTTGTGTTCAGAGGCCATGTCTGTACATGCTAGGCTCTTCAAGTCAACCTAAGTGTTTTGCATGTGTAAATCTGGCTTACACCCGTTGTATGCGAACGTTAGAATCTATCACACCCGATCATCACGTGGTGCTTCAAAACAACGAACCTTCACAACGGTGCATAGTTAGGGGGAACACTTTCTTGAAATTTTATGAGGGATCATCTTATTTATGCTACCGTCGTTCTAAGCAAATAAGATGCAAAAACATGATAAACATCTCATGCAATCAAATAGTGACATGATATGGCCAATATCATTTTGCTCCTTTTGATCTCCATCTTCGGGGCGCCATGATCATCATCGTCACCGGCATGACACCATGATCTCCATCATCATGATCTCCATCATCGTGTCTTCATGAAGTTGTCTCGCCAACTATTACTTCTACTACTATGGCTAACGGTTTAGCAATAAAGTAAAGTAATTACATGGCGTTATTCAATGACACGCAGGTCATACAATAAATTAGGACAACTCCTATGGCTCCTGCCGGTTGTCATACTCATCGACATGCAAGTCATGATTCCTATTACAAGAACATGCTCAATCTCATACATCACATATATATCATTCATCACATCCTTTTGGCCATATCACATCACACGGCATATGCTGCAAGAACAAGTTAGACGTCCTCTAATTGTTGTTGCAAGTTTGTACGTGGCTTCTATAGGTTTCTAGCAAGAACGTTTCTTACCTACGCCAAAAACCACAACATGATATGCCAATTGCTATTTACCCTTCATAAGGACCCTTTTCATCGAATCCGATCCGACTAAAGTGGGAGAGACAGACACCCGCTAGCCACCTTATGCAACTAGTGCATGTCAGTCGATGGAACCTGTCTCACGTAAGCATACGTGTAAGATCGGTCCGGACCGCTTCATCCCACGATGCCGCCGAATCAAGATAAGACTAGTAACGGCAAGTAAATTGACAAAATCGACGCCCACAACAACTTGTGTTCTACTCGTGCATAGAATCTACGGAATAGACCTAGCTCATGATGCCACTATTGGGGAACGTAGCAATAATTCAAAATTTTCTACGCATCACCAAGATCAATCTATGGAGATTCTAGCAACAAGATAGGGAGAGAGGGAGTGCATCTTCATACCCTTGAAGATCACTAAGCGGAAGCGTTACAAGAACACGGTTGGTGGAGTCATACACGCAGCGATTCAAATCGCGGTCGATTCCGATCTAAGCGCCGAACGGACGGCGCCTCCGCGTTCAACACACGTACAGCCTGGGGACGTCTCCTCCTTCTTGATCCAACAAGGGGAGAGGAGAAGTTGAGGGAGAAGTCCAACAGCACGACGGCGTGGTGGTGGTGGAGCTCGTGGTTCTCCAGCAGGGCTTCGCCAAGCACTATGGAGGAGGAGGTGTAGGAGGAGGGAGGGCTGCGCCAGGGAAGAGGTGCGGCTGCCCTCCCACCCCTCCACTATATATAGGGGCAATGGGAGAGGGGGAGGCACCCTAGGGTTTCCCCTAGGGGCGGCGGCCAAGCAGATTGGATCTCCCTAGGGAAAATCCTAGGGAGACTTGCCCCCCAAGCCAAGCAGGTGGAGGATTGCCTCCCAAGCCAGATGGAGGCGCCCCACCTCCCCAAATAACGTGGGAAAGGGTGTGTGGGGGGGGAGGGGTGCACCACCCCTTAGTGGGCTGGTTTGCCCCTTCCCCTTTGGCCCATGAGGCCCTCCAACACTTGTCGGGGCTCCCGAAACACCTTTCGGTCATGCTGGCCATAGCCTGGTACCCCCGGAACACTTCCAGACTCCAATACCCTTCGTCCAATATATCGACCTTCACCGCCGGACCATTCCGGAACTACTCGTGATGTCCAGGATCATATCCGGGACTCTGAACTACCTTCGGTAACCACATACTATTTCCCATAACAACTCTAGCATCACCGAACCTTAAGTGTGTAGACCCTATGGGTTCGGGAACCATGCAGACATGACCGAGACGTTCTCCGACCAATAACCAACAGCGGGATCTGGATACCCATGTTGGCTCCCACATGTTCCACGATGATCTCATCGGATGAACCGCGATGTCGGGGATTCAAGCAATCCCGTATACAATTCCCTTTGTCAATCAGTATGTTACTTGCCCGAGATTCAATCTTCGGTATCCCAATACCTCGTTCAATCTCGTTACCGGCAAGTCACTTTACTCGTTCCGTAATGCATGATCCCTTGACTAACTACTTAGTCACATTGAGCTCATTATGATGATGCATTACCGAGTGGGCCCAGAGATACCTCTCCGTCATACGGAGTGACAAATCCCAGTCTTGATTCGTGCCAACCCAACACACACTTTTGGAGATACTTGTAGTGCACCTTTATAGCCACCCAGTTACATTGTGACGTTTGGTACACCCAAAGCATTCCTACGGTATCCGGGAGTTGCACGATCTCATGGTCTAAGGAAATGATACTTGACATTAGAAAAGCTCTTAGCAAACGAACTATACGATCTTGTGCTATGCTTAGGATTGGGTCTTGTCCATCACATCATTCTCCTAATGATGTGATCCCGTTATCAATGACGTCCTATGTCCATGGTCAGGAAACCATAACCATCTATTGATCAACGAGCTAGTCAACTAGAGGCTCACTAGGGACATGTTGTGGTCTATGTATTCACACATGTATTACGGTTTCCAGTTAATGCAATTATAGCATGAACAATAGACAATTATCATGAACAAGGAAGTATAATAATAACCATTTTATTATTGCCTCTAGGGCATATTTCCAACAGCCTAGGCACAAAAGCGGACTGCTCCTCAGAAATTACCTCGGGGAGAATAATCTTCAGCATGTTGGCTAAGACCTTTGACGCAATCTTGTAGATCACGTTGCAAAGACTTATTGGCCGAAATTGTGCTAACAGTTTTGGACTAGCTATCTTGGGAATAAGAACGATGAACGTGCGGTTGATATCCTCTGGTGAGTCCTCTCCATTGAGCAATCTTATAATTATGCCAGTTACCTCATCACCACATAGTTCCCAATGTCTCTGAAAAAAATGCGCCGGAAAACCATCAGGTCCCGGTGCTTTTGTTGGGAACATCTGAAAAAGTGCCTCTTTAACCTCATCTTTTGTATACTGCGCATTGAGCCTTGCATTCATGTTACCATCAACCCTTACCGGAATATGTGACAGAACCTCTTCTATGCCTATACATCCTTCTGATTTGTACAAGTTCTCATAAAACTCATTCATCATCTCGGCCATCTCCTCGGGATCAGAAGTGATCGTCCCATCTATCTTCTGGAGCTATGTTATGGTGTTCTTTGCCCTTCTAGCACTCGCTTTTCTCTGAAAGTATTGCGTATTGCTGTCCCCCGCAGATAATCAGTCCATGCGTGATCTCTATCTCATCATAATCTCCTCTCGAAAGGACAGCTCAACAATCTGGTCCAAGACCCTTTTTCTCTTCCACTCCCGGCCCAACACGAGTCGGGTCCTCTCTAAGCAGAGTCAACTGTTGCCGTAGCCTGCGCAGCTCCTATCTAACTGAGCCAAACGACAGCTTGCCCCATTATTTTAGAGCAGTCCCAACCGAGGATAACTTGGCCGCAAACTGCGCCATTGTTTCCGCCGGCTAATCCCGACCCCATGCCTCCGGAAGTGTATCTCCGAACCTGTCATCGCTCTCCCACATGCATTCATAACGGAAAGGCCTCTTGAGGGCAATTCTCTGATTACTTGCCTCCATCTCATTGATCAATAATATTGGGCTATGATCTGACTTTGCTGCAGTTAGATGTTCAACCGTAGCGTACGGGAATAACGCTGACCAGCTGGCCGTAGCCAACACGCGATCAAGTCTTACCCTGCAGTAATCTCCTCCCACAATTCTCTTCTCAAGTCCAATCCAATCCTTTGTAGCCAAGGTCCGCTAACTCACATACATCAACTGCTTCTTTGAATCCTTCTATCTGAGCACTATCACGCTCATTCGGCCCCATTTGCTCTTCTGGCCTCAAAATTTCATTAAAATCTCCCATGCATATCCATGTAGTGCATTCTCCCCACATAATATTTTCATAGTATCCCATGTCTTGTACCTCATACTCCTATCTGCTGCACCATAAAAACAAGACAAACGCCATGGATCCACTTCCGGCATTTTCACCACTGAATCAATATGATAGCGAGAAAAAGTCTTTATATCAAGATCAACATTATTTTTCCAGAACAAGCATAAACCTCTACTCCTACCACTACTATCTACTCCAAAGCGTCCCGAAAACCCCAAAGTACCCGCCAATCCTTCCACACGGTGTTTTGCCAACTGCGTCTCCACAATATACAGCACCGTCGGCGCACATGCCTCCACGAGATCGCGAAGCTCTTTAACCGTCGCGGAGTCGCCAATCCCGCGGCAGTTCCAGCACAAAAGTTTCATTGGGCTCGGCGGTCCTCCTCGTGGGAGGCCGCCTTATCATCAAGTTCCTCACCTTCATCCTGACGCCTACCATCTTGCTTCCTCCTCTTCACAATAGGGTTTCTGCCTGGTGTTGTAGATGTCACCTGGGTTGTATCCTCCTCCCGAATTAGGTAATCCAGGTCGTTGATTTGGTACCGACGGCCCATGAAATACTTAGGCCTAAATTGATCGTTTTTGTTTCACCTAAGGCCCAAATCGATCTTGTATAGCTTTGCTTCTTCCCTGAGTCGATTGCAGAGTTGCTTCTTTGAGGAAGAAAAACTCGACTCCAGGAAGCCTTCTTCACTCCTCCCCGTCCCATCGATTATCTCTGGCGGCCATGCGGGTAGCCTCCAGGGTGGTCGTCCTCGTCCGAGACGCCGCGGGCTACGGCGCAGCCCTCGCTGACGCGCTCCGGCCGTCGCCGGGGCTCACGAGGTCCCGTTGCCCCGCAAAACCCTAACCTAAACCATCCAAAAACGTGCACCTTCTGTCAGCTTACCCTTGATCGGTGGATGTTCTTGCAGGGTTTCCTCGCCCTTCGATCTCCCTCTCGATAAGTACGGCCTCAACGGAGAAAAGGCCTCCGGCGAGCTCGTTAGCTTCTCTGACTCCAGTGGCTCTCCTCAGGTAAGCGGGTTTTCTCGCCATCTCACAGATCCAATTCGTTTGCTACAAAACTACATATAACCAAACGGAAAGCCTTTTATGTTGGAATAAAAGGACTACGCTTCCTTGAACAAACATTTGTTGGGAGATCAGCTCCTCCCCTTTGAGCTATCGGATAGGAGATCGCATGATTTCAGTTAGATATTTCAGGCCAAGGCCAGTTCAACTGAAAGATGATTTATGTGGTAATGTAGACACTGTAATTTTGCAAGTTGTTGAACTGTTGAACAATGTTTAGCAGTTGGGTTCAGAAACTTGGGAAGTTATGTCATCTTCAAGTGTTTGGTGGGCTGATCTACTGAGCCAGTGAGTGTAATTTGGAGACAGAGAAAACTTAGAGCATCTCTAGCAGACCCCTTATATCCCACCAAACTGAAAAATAACCGCCAGTTTTCAGTTTTGGATGGAAGAAGTAGCCCGAACAGACACTTTATATACCTTCGACCTTTAATTTTTTTAAGGGGTGCGGTGAACTCCTCCTGATCTGCAAAAACACAGTTTCCATGTCCACTTCTACGGTGCCCTGTATCGGGAGAAAGCAGTTGGCGGGAGCCCAACTGCTACGGAAACATCTTCATGACCCGTCCGCGCCGCCCCGAACGCCACCTGCCCGCCCGCGTCTGTCCCGACGGAGGAGCTAGCTACGGCGATTCCGTCCGCTCGAATCGATTAGCTAGCTAGCTACGGCGGCGACGGCTCCGTATTTGGCCGTTTGGATTGATTTGAGCTAGCTAGCTTCGTGCGAGCCGTCCTGGGCGGCTCCGTATTTGGCCCTTTTATGCACTGTCCGCAGGCTTTGTGGGAGCGAGCTAGCTGACCGTGGACACGGGCGAGGGGAAGAAGAAGACATGGGGAAAAATACAAGCGAATATTCGGTTTTACAGTTTAAGTTTGAGGGGTCTGTTCGGCCGCAGCTCAAACCGACCCTTAAAACGCGTTTTCCGCGAAGTTTTCAGTTCCGCGGTTTGAGGGGTCTGCTAGGGATTGTTCTTAGCTGCTGAGAAACAGAGTATGATTTTGATCGTGCGATTGTATCTAAGTGTCTGGAGTGGAGTGTCATTCTTCTTTAGGTCCAGCATATGCTTTCATTGCCGCAACCTTAGCAACTTGTTGCTGTGCTCTGTCCCTGGCCATGTCCTTACTTCCATGACTTCACTTTGATACATTAGTTCAGAGTATGATTTAGCACAGAGTTCTGTTTTCATGGATGTAAAAAATGGCAGCCCGGTGCATGTAGGCCCTGCTTGCGCAGGGTCCGGGGAAGGGTCCGACCACTTCAGATCTTTTGTATGCAGCCTTTTCCTGCATTTCTGCAAGATTCACTTTACCGCTGCGCCAGGGCTCCCCTTCTTTTCATGGATGTAATGCTCAAAATTAGCATATACCATTTGACTATCACTGTAAGTTCATGCTAATAATGGAACAACTTGTGGTATTCCATTGCCTACGGAAAAGGCTTTTTATTGGCTTTCAAATCTTTGATGATCATTTGCTAATGAAGAATTGAATATATTTTTGGCCTATTTTTTATGACATGGAACATTATTCCTTGCAACTAAAATCGAATTTTAAACAGCTGCTTATGGATGCCACCTCCAAGCTAACCTGTTAATTTTTGGCAGGTGTCGTTTTTTGTTCTGCCTGACTATAGGCCTCCTGTTGCTGCATGTGCTATGAATGAGATTTTAGCATTGATTTCTTCTGAAGCTCCCTCCATCCAGCCAGTTCTGATTGTACCATTCATCACAAGACCATCAGGCTGCTTCCATGGAATGGTTAATGCAACAAAAACTGGGCAGTTAACTACACTTCATGCTGCTGAAATAGGGGCATCAAATGAGTTTACTCACTTGTTGGTTGACGGAACTATTAAACCTCCGCCATCTTTGCAAATACGTAGTGAACCAATACAATGCTTGCTGGAAATAGTGCGGGTATTGAAGATACCCACAGTTCTTCTTGTCACATCAGGTGGGCAGCACCAAGGCAAAAGTTCTTCAGACTCTGACCTTGAGGTACAACTTCCCTTTCCATTTTTGTATGTTCTCATTATCTTTTACTGGAGTTTCATGGAAAGTAATGGTACTTCATACAGAATAAAGGAAACGGGAAATTGCTATGGTAATTTTAGTGGCAAATTTAAGAGCTACTCCCTCCGTCCGAAAATACTTGTCATCAAAATGGATAAAAAGAGATGTATCTAGAACTAATATACATCTAGATACATCCCCTTTTATTCATTTTGATGACAAGTATTTCCGGACGGAGGTAGTACTTCATACTAGGTTGCAATCGTGAAAAGCTTACATGTGGTCTGCTACCTTGAAGCTACCATTAATGTTGGAACCTGCTGAACTATATAAAAGTTGTATACTGAGTAGGAAAAGTCCTGATGTCCTCTTGTTTCCAAATAGAAAGCAAGAGTGTAGTGATGTTTGTGAAGGTTTACTCTAATGTCAACTAATGGTTTGTTTATTAGTTTTATATGTGGTATTATAATAGTACAAGAATTTGAATTCCATGATATTTCTGTGGAGCAATAATTCACAAACCACAATGCACACCACCCATATTGAATAGAAAATTGTATACCAAAAAGCGCTTGTTTGCTGTGAAAGAACTCGTCTTAGGGCAATTTAGTTTGTTTGTGCTACCCCCCTGACAATTTTCTATACAAGTTGACTTTATCAACATACCTGTGATTCCAGTGCCTGTTTGCTCACCTAATCTCTCTGCCTATTGTTACTTCCAGGTGCTGCAGTGCGTGGGAGATCACGTAGCCAAGCACATCAACTTGGAGTTCTCCAAAGAAACTGTCATTGAGACAGGGGTTGAGAAATCAGCGAGCATTCAAGAACCCTGGCGTGAACTGTATCTGTGACGATTCTAAAACATATCGTCTTTGTGCCCTTATAAATAGACATATTAACATTTTAGATTCGGATGTACTTTTTTTAGTACTCCCTCCGTACGGAAATACTTGTCATCAAAATGAATGAAAATGGATGTATCTACAACTAAAATACATCTAGATACATCCATCTCAATGACAAGTATTTCCGGACGGAGGGAGTATGTGATTTATGCAAGGGGCTTGTAACACGAGCCACACTTTATTTTCCTTTACATCCAACTTGTTAAGAAGTGCAATGTCGCATGTATGTGCTTTGTAATGTCTTGGATTTTGGGCCATACTGTCATAGTTGCAGCAGTACGACTTCGTGTTTGGTAACTTTTATGAAGGAGAACGAGGGAGTTGTGACGAGATTAGATATAGGACGTGGCATTTAATTTTCAATCCCTTGTTTGAGATGTGGGAATTTGAGAGGTGTGCTTATTCCCTTGTTTGTTTGGTGGGATTTCATTCGGACGAGCTGAGAGACGACGACAGGTTAAGTTATGACGGGTAGAGATGTTCTCCATATATCAATTCCCAACTCCCTCCCTGATAAACGAGACACGAGGCGCACGGAATTTTACGTGGAAACCCTCACGGGAGAAAATCATGGACGCACGAAGGTGCAAACACGAGATGACAGACCGTTTTAGGTGCGACTACATGGGAGGGGCAACACATAAGAGTCCTTATAGGACAAGTAACTACATGGGAGGGGCAACACATAAGAGTCCTTGTAGGGACAAGTAACGAGTTGTACTCATACGTGTCGATACCAATGCAAAGGCCCGCACCGTTTGTACCATGTCTAGTTCAATACGGTAGAATTTGGATCACAATTTAACAATCTCCACCTTGAACCAAATTTCCTCCAGTAGTCGAAGAAAATAAACAACTTCATCCAAATCAGTATAAACTCCTTGTGCGTTAAAGTCCATAGGACTAGTGAGAAATACCAATTAAGTCTGGGGACCTTGACACTGACGCTCTTACACAGTTCATTCGACTATGGGAGTTTCTGATTGATGTACAGTTGGACCCGGAGTTAGATGACACTCCGCTTTGGGCCTGGAACGAGTCCGGCAATTACTCGGCTGCCTCGGCGTATAAGATGCTATGTATGGGAGGGATACAGTTCCACTCCTTCGCGGCAATCTGGAAATGTTGGGCACCGTGATCCTGTAGAATCTTCATGTGGCTTGCGGTGCAATATCGTCTTTGGACTTCGGACAGGAGAACTAGGCACGGGTTACAAGACCAACATCCCCATGCTACCTCTATGACCAGGACGAGGATACGGTGGACCACATTCTACTACAGTGTGTGTATGCTAGGCACGTGTGGTATCTTTGCTTCATCAGGATCGGAGTTGACCAAACACTATGCCCCACGCCGCAATCCCAGATCACAGGCTGGTGGGGCGAGACGAGGAAGCGGATGATCAAGACGAGCAGGAAAAGTTTCGACACGGTTGTCATGTTAATCTGTTGGTTGCTGTGGAAGCAAAGAAACGCTAGGGTCTTTGGTAGGAGTGGCACGTTAGACGTTTTCGGAGTGACTGAGGCTATCTTTCAGGAACTGCATAACTGGAAGAAGGCCGTAGCGACTGGAGTGGCGCATGTAGTCGAGTAGTACGTAGTGTAATGGGAGTGGAGTGGAGGCGGTGTCACGGTCGACTTGTGACCTTGTGACTAGCAACTAAACTTCTCTTGTACATATTTTCTCCCTTCAATAAAGCTATGGTACACCTTTGGCGTACCCTAAGAAAAAGGAACTGGCTTTGTCATCATATCGGCAGGATTATCATGAATACTTATCTTGCATACCTTCAAATCGCATTCAGCAATAACATCTCGAATATAGTGAAATCTGACATCAATGTGCTCTGTTCTCTCATGATACATTGGATTCTTTGTAAGACATATGTCACTTTGGCCGTCAGAATAAATAGTAGGGCAAGATGAATCTCCACAGAGCTCAATATACAAACCTCTCAACCAGATAGCTTCTTTGCATGCCTCAGAAATAGCCATATACTCGGCATCAGTAGTGGAACAAGTCACAATAGACTGCAAAATTACTCTCCAACTCACACCATAACCACCAATGGTGAAAACATAATCTGTGAGCGATATTCTCTTATCCATATCACCAGCAAAATCAGAATCAATAAAACCAACAAGTCCATCTCTAGTTTTCCCGAACTGTAAATAAGCATTAGAAGTACCTCACGGGTATCTGAAAATCCACTGAACTGCTTTCCAATGCTCTTTTCCATGCTTAGCCATGTATCTATTGACAACACTCAATGCATATGATAAATCAGGACAAGAACAAACCATGGCATACATAAGTGAACCAACTGCACTTGAATAGGGAACTCTAGACATGTACTCAATATCTACATCTAACTTAGGACATAGATCTGATGATAATTTGAAGTGTGCAACTAAGGGTGTACTCACCCGCTTGGTGTTATGCATATTAAAACGACGAAGAACTTTATCAATATATCCCTTCTGACTTAGATATAGTTTTCTAGACAGTCTATCTATGGATATCTCCATGCCAAGTATTTTCTTTACTGCACCCAAATCCTTCATCTCAAATTCATTACTCAATTGCTTCTTTAGTTCATTAATATCTGACATGCTCTTTGCGGCAATAAGCATATCATCAATATAAAGGAGCAAATAAATAGTTGAACCATTGACAATTTTCAAATAAACACAATTAACATAATTAGACCTTTTGAAACCTTGAGAGAGCATAAATGTGTCGAATATCTTGTACCACTGTCTAGGGGATTGCTTCAATCCAGAAAGAGATTTCTTTAACTTACAGACAAACTTTTCTTTTCCAGGAATAACAAAACCTTCAGGTCGTTCCATATAAATATCCTCTTCTAATTCTCCATGTAAGAATGCAGTTTTTACATCCAATCGTTCAAGCTCAAATCACTCATGGCAACAATATTGAGTAAAACGCGAATAGAGTTATGCTTCACAACAGGAGAAAATACTTCATTATAGTCAAGACCTGGAATCTGACTGTAACCTTTAGCAACTAACCTTGCTTTATATATTGTTTCATCATTAGGAGAAACACCTTCTTTACTTTTGAAAACCCACTTGCAACGAATAGGTTTCTTCTCTCTAGGTCTAAATCCCATGTGCCATTCTTTTCAAGTGATTCCATCTCATCAAGCATAGCTGTCATCCACTTATTACTATCACCATAAAAAATAGCCTCGGAATATGAAGAAGGTTCAGCATTACCTTTAGTTTCCTCTGCAATAGATAAAGCAAAAGAAACAATATTGCACTCTTCAATTAACCTTTCAGGTTTATTAATACCCCGCTTAAGTCTGTCACGTGTGAGATGCCAACCAGGTGAAATAATATGCTGATTTGGAGTGGGAGTGACATGTTCATCATGAATGACAGGTTCATCATGTGCATCAACATTTTTCTTATTAGATGTATCACCTGAATTGATAACATGCTCCACCTGAACAGTAGGCTGCTGAATAGTAGGCTGCTGTTAACTCTCAACAGGAACATTACTAGGTGAAACATCATGTAACATAGCAGATTCATTAAAGATAACATTTCTGCTAATAACAACCTTCTGGGTTTCAGGATTCCACAATTTAAAACCTTTAACACCAGATTTATAACGAAAGATGCACTTAACAGCCCTAGGCTCCAACTTTCCATTATCAACATGAGCATAAGCAGTGCAGCCAAAAAATCTCAACTGTGAATAATCAGCAGGTGAACCAAACCATACCTCAATTGGACTTTTCTTATTAAGAGCAATAGATGGTGAACAGTTAATGAGATAACAAGCAGTGGAAGCGGCCTCAGCCCAAAAACGCCTATGCAAACCTGCATTGGATAACATGCAACGGGCTCTAGAAATAATGATCCTGTTCATATGCCCAGCAACACCGTTTTGTTGAGGAGTATAGGGAACGGTGTAATGTGTGACAATGCCTTCAGACTTGCAATAATTCTTAGATTGCTTAGAACAAAATTCCATACCATTATCAGTGCGAAGTATTTTTACCTTGTTTTTAGTCTGCCTTTCAATCATAATCTTCCACTCCTTAAAAATCGAGAACGCTTCATATTTATGCTTCAAGAAACAAGGCCAAACTTTTCTCGAATAATCATCAATAATAGTCAGCATGTAACTAGCACCACCTAGTGACTTTCTGCGAGATGGTCCCCATAAATCAGCATGAACATAATCAAGAATACCTTCAGTTGTATGAGTCGAAGTGTTGAACTTCACCCTCTTGTGCTTGCCAAAGATCTAATGCTCACAAAATTTCAATTTACCAGGTTCATATCCATCAAGAAGACCTCTCTTATTTAAGTCTGCTAAACCAAGTTCACTCATATGTCCAAGACGCATATGCCAAAGGTTAGCAACATCACAATCAGAATTCTTTGAAATAACTAGAGTAGTGTTACCTGAAACGGTAGAACCTCGAAGGTAATAAAGACCATTGGTCAAACTTAAGTCACCTTTCATCACAATAAGGGAACCTTTGGTGACTTTTCAAAATGCTATCTCCACCTGAATACTTGTACCCCTTTGCATCAAGGGCACTCATATAAATAAGATTTCTCTTCATCTTCAGAATATACTGGGCATCTATCAAAGTTCCGATTATGCCATCAAACATCTTGATTCGAATGGAACCTATGCCTTCAATCTTGCATGGTGAATTATCAAAACCCAAAACGGAACCAACAACAGTAGTAGAATCAAAAGTGGTAAACCAATCTCTATGTGGGCACATATGAAAAGTACATGCAGTGTCAAGTACCCACTCATCATTGGTCTCAGCACATCCAGCAATAACGACAAGAGAATCATCGAAACTATCATCACGAGCAACATTAGCAGAATTTTCACCTTGTTTGTTACCTTTCCTCTTTTCCTTGTTCTGTAACTTGAAACATCCTGAGATGTCATGCCCGTCTCTCTTGCAATATCTGCAATATTTCTTGTCTCTGGATTGCGGTCGATCCCTATAGTCGTTCTTCCTTTTGGCACTATTTCCACTACCGAAAAAGGCTTTCGCCCCGCTTTATAAATAAAGCAAACCACCACCACAGCCAACGAATACAATAAGGTTTACACCCCCACACACAGAGTATGAATCAGGACAAGTAGTATGGGGTTCTGCTGAGGGCACAACTCAACAAGCCCAAATAAAACAAAAACACAACAACGCGCAAGCCACAGACGACGAGATCTAATCCAGCTCTGGAGGTGGCGAAGGAAGCGGCGGTGCCAAGTGAATAATCAATGCACGCAGATCAACAATGATGGTGTTGATGGCGTCATGATCCCGGGGCGGCTAAGCGGCCAGCAAAGCTACAAGTAACCACACATTTTAAAAATTGCATCAGTCGAGCGCCGAAGGGGAACACATTGAATCAAGAGCTTATTGCGGACCGTCCACAATGTCCATGCAAGGACCCCAATCGTCAGCCACCTAATGTGGTGGCTAGACTGGGGCGATGCCTGAACCTCAGCGAAAAGGTCTGGCAAGTTGGTGTTGCACCAACGACCACTGACCGACTCGCGGAGGCAACTCCAAAGGAACTGGGCAGAGACGCAGGAGAAGAAAATATGATTGGAGTCCTTGAGCGTCCCACACAAGGGGAACATCCGGTCTCTAGGGCCATTATGCTTCAGCACTTCAACTCCTGACGGGACGCATCCTCTATTTCCATTATGTGAGTTCTTCCTTTGTCCTGCCACAAACAGATAATCCCTCGGCTTGGGATGCACTTGAACCATCATGAGGCACCATTAATTTAATCTTCTCCTTAGAGTTCAAAGCTTCATAAACTTCGTTAAGTGTGAGAGTATCACGACTGTATAATATGGTGTCTCTAAAATTGGTATAAGAACTTGGCAGTGAACAAAGTAACATTAAAGCAGTATCTTCCTCTTCATACTTAACCTCCATTGCACCTAGATCGGATATGATCTCTTTAAATTCTAAAATATGATTCAAAACATTACCTCCCTCGGGTAACCTGTGCAAGAATATTTTTTGCTTCAGATGCATCTTGTTGGTCAGATATTTTGTCATGCAAATGCCTTCCAGCTTTAACCATAGAGCGGCGACAGTTTTCTCACTCAAAACTTCTTGCTGGTTAGATCTTTTCTCCTCATCAGTCCAGTCCTGAATCCTTTACTTGCCAAAACTATCCAGTGCATCATCATAGTCGGCCTCTGCCAACAACGACCACATCTTGACTTGCCATAGGGTAAACCTTGTGTCACGGTCCAGCAGCGGAAGATCGTACTTTATGGATGCCATAAGTCGATAAACTATGCACAAAGTAGTACAAGTCGGTAGAAAAATCTTGACATAATTAATTAATGCGGAGCAAAGGACTGAAAAAGATAACACCTGATAGGACGTCTCGCGTGGGCGTAGCAAGCAAAAATAGAACAAAAGAATCTGATCTGTAGATCAGCCTTGCTCCATGTGAGATGTAATATACTAGTAATGTAGTACTAGTTTGGTTGATGATGGCTTGATGGGAAGCAGCAACAGCGTAACCTCGTCGGGACCTGATCCCATACATGGAAAGAAAAACGTGGCCGCGAGGGAACACCGGTAGCGGAACAATGACTGCCTTGGAGCTGATGCGCGTGTACACGCGGTACACGCCGCTGTCTTTACGGCCGGTGTACCGATTCGACAGCGGCTCAGCGTGTGGAGATCGCATCGGATTCGGTGGACTGCCACATCGGAATATCTTGTCGATCTTAGCGACTTTGCAGCGGCTGCAGACCGCAACCCTAACTCCCGTCTCAAATCTCATATCTGCAAACTTGGCTCTGTATACCACTTGTTAGATAAAACAAGAATAAACGAGACACGAAGCACATGGATTTTTACGTGGAAACCCTTGCGGGAGAAAAACAGGACGCACGAAGGCGCAATGACTATGATGGAGGAGTATTACAAGCACGAGACGACATACCATCTTAGATGTGACTACATGGGGTATATATGAGGGGCAACACATAAGAGTCCTTGTAGGACAAGTAAACGAGTTGTACTCATAAGCATCGATACCAACGCAAAGGCCCACACCATTTGTACTACATCTAGTCAAATATGGTAGAATTTGGATCATAATTTAACAGATGCGGCACTCAAAATTCTAGCCATATGGCAGAGGCATGCTCACTCGACCAGGAAGATTGATTTTGGTGAATCGGGTTATGAGAGCTAGGCCCACGTACCACTTGATCGTTGCTGAAGCGCCCGAATGGGCATTGGAGAGAATAGACAAAGGGTGTAGGGCATTCTTCTAGGCAGCATCAGAGGAGATCAGTGGAGTGATACGTCTCTGTCGTATTTATAATTTTTGATTGTTCCATGCCTATATTATTCAACTTCCATATACTTTTGGCAACTTTTTATACTATTTTTGGGACTAACATATTGATCCAGTGCCCAGTGTCAGTTCCTATTTGTTGCATGTTTTATGTTTCGCAGAAAACCCATATCAAACGGAGTCCAAACGAGATAAAAACGGACGGAGAATATTTTTGGAATATTTATGATATTTGGGAAGAAGAATCAACGCGAGACGGTGCCCGAGGGGGCCACGAGGTAGGGGGGCGCGCCCCTGACCCTCATGTGCACCCCGTAAGGCGGTTGCTGCTCTTCTTTTGCCGCAAGAAAGCTAATTTTCGGAAAAAATCGTGGCGAAGGTTTCAATCCAATCGGACTTATGGATCTCCGGATATATAAGAAATAGTGAAAGGGCAGAATCTGAGAGCGCAGAAATAGAGAGAGACAGAGAGACAAATCCAATCTCGGAGGGGCTCTCGCCCCCCCACGCCATGAAGACCATGGACCAGAGGGGAAACCCTTCCATCTAGGGAGAAGGTCAAGGAAGAAGAAGAAGAAGAGGGGCTCTCTCCCCCTCTCTCTCGGTGGCGCCGGAACACCGCCGGGGCCATCATCATCACCGCCATCTTCACCAACATCTCCATCACCTTCCCCCCATCTATATTCAGCGGTCCACTCTCCCGCAACCCGCTGTACCCTCTACTTGAACATGGTGCTTTATGCTTCATATTATTATCCAATGATGTGTTGCCATCCTATGATGTTTGAGTAGATTTTCGTTGTCCTATCGATAATTGGTGAATTGCTACGATTGGTTTAATTTGCTTGTGGTTATGTTGCTGTCCTATGGTGCTCTCCGTGTCGCGCAAGCATGAGGGATCCCTGCTGTAGGGTTTGCAATATGTTTATGGTTTGCTTATTGTCTGCGCTGCCTGAGTGACTGAAACACAAACACGGATAAGTGGGTCATGGCATATGGGATTAAAGAGGACTTGATACTTTAATGCTATGGTTGGGTTTTACCTTAATGATCTTTAGTAGTTGCGGATGCTTGCTAGAGTTCCAATCATAAGTGCATATGATCCAAGAAGAGAAAGTATGTTAGCTTATGCCTCTCCCACATAAAACTTGCTATCGGTCTAGTAAAATAGTCAATTGCTTAGGGACAATTTCACAACTCCTACCACCACTTTTCCACACTCGCTATACTTACTTTATTGCTTCTTTATCTAAACAACCCCTAGTTTATATTTACGTTCTCTTTATTATCTTGCAAACCTATCCAACAACACCTACAAAGTACTTCTAGTTTCATACTTGTTTTAGGTAAAGTGAATGTTAAGCGTGCGTAGAGTTGTATCGGTGGTCGATAGAACTTGAGGGAATATTTGTTCTACCTTTATCTCCTCGTTGGGTTCGACACTCTTACTTATCGAAAGAGGCTATAATTGATCCCCTATACTTGTGGGTTATCAAGACCTTTTTCTGGCGCCGTTGCCGGGGAGTCATAGCGTGGGGTGAGTATTCTCGTGTGTGCTTGTTTGCTTTATCACTAAGTAATTTTTATTTGCTGTTCTAAGTTGTTCTTTATCTTTATTAGGGATATGGAACACGAAATACCAAAAAAATTAGGTGTACTTTCTACTCATGGAGATGGGGAACCTCCTAAAACCCTCGATGCTCATTATGTGAAAGATATTATGTACTACATTGATAATCCTGAGAAAACCCCATACAATTATGTTATGGGAGACATGTTGGATCAACGTGAATACTTTAGGGATTATTGCTTGACACAAAAGGGAAACTATTCTGGGATCAAATTTATATGTTGTATTGGTATGCTAGGCAACTATGCTTGAGATATGATTATACTTGTTGCTCTAGGATGAAGGCTCCACACCTTCCCTTTTCATGCAAATTTAATGATGATAAAATCTTGGCTTCTTATGCTAATGGTATCTATGATTACTATGATGTGGAACAAATAGAAGAATTCGTTGCTTTTGTGGGTGCTTATGAAATTGAATCTTTGTTTAAAGAGTGTGAAAATCTTGATGATGCTGTCTACAGACCTGAAAATTGCTATACTTAAATATTGTTATGAGAATTATGAATACAATTCCGATATTCACTACAAAAAAAGACACATCCGTGACATTTTGGGCCGAACGAATTTTTTTTCTGTCATACATATGACACTTCTATGACGATAATTGTGAAAAAACCTAGTATCATCATAGATGTGGTGGGCTCCTACTTCTATGACAAAAAATCATGGCAGAAAATGGGCTTTTCGTCCTGGGCGGGCCGGAGACGTAGCTGCATGACATTCTTTGGGCCGTCCATGATGGAAAAAACCGTGGTAGAAGCGAGCGGGAGGAAAATTTCGGGGAGTTCCCGGTTACGGTGGAGGTCGGGGGCCGAGCGATGCGCGTTTCTCTCGTACACGTGCGAGGCGTTGGCTCTAACTGAACCCGAGCGAGGCGTTGGGCTCTAACTGAACCCGAGCGATTGCATTGCAGGCTATGCGTTACTGAACCCGAGCGATCGATCGATGGCTGTTAACTGAACCCGATCGAGCGATTCCTTCGCTACTGCTGCTAACTGAAGCCGATC
>NC_041391.1:326401955-326412021 GCF_002162155.2 Triticum dicoccoides | reverse complement strand
AGGACCCCATGGTGTGGAGGGCTGGATGAACAGTAGATGGTGGAGGGGTGGCCGTGGAGGGGTGGTTGAACAGGACCCCGCGGTGTGGAGGGCTGGATGAACAGTAGACGGTGGAGGGGTGCCCGTGGAGGGGTGGTTGAACAGTAGCCGGTGGAGTAGCACGCGGTGGAGGCTGGATGAACAGGAGCCCGTGGAGGTTGGAGGAGGTCGACGGTAGCCCGTGGAGGCCGGAGGAGGTCGACGGTGGAGATGAACAGTATCCCGTGGAGTCCCGTTTTGTGGTACGCCACACCCCTCCCGATGAACAGGACCACCGTTTCGACCATAGCGCTCCAACACAAGTCTGCTTCGTCCGTTTTGCGGTATGCCACACCCCTCCCGATCAACAGGACCCTCATTTCGACCGTAGGTGGTCTGTTTCGTCCATTTTGCGGTACGCCACACCCCTCCCGATCAACAGGACCCTCCGTTTCGACCGTAGGAGGTCTGTTTCCTCCGTTTTGCGGCACGCCACACCCCTCCCGATCAACAGGACCCGCGTTCCGAACGTAGGAGGTCCGTTCCCTCCGTTGTGCGGTACGCCAGGCCTCGTTTCCATCGCCTGTTCCGTCCAAGCCGGTTGGCTCCCATGCGTTCCATTGCCTCCCGATGAACATGACGCATTCTGTTGCCTCCCGATGAACACGACGAATTCCATTGCCTCCCCATGAACACGACGCATTCCGTTGCCTCCCGATGAACATGACGCATTCCGTTGCCTCCCCATGAACACGATGACGACACTGTTTCTCCATTCCGACCCAGCCATGTACACGAGCCCTTTCTCCATTCCGACCCAGCCATGTACACGAGCCCTGGCCGTACGTATGCGCGAGTAGGCGTTCGAGACCCTGCCCGTATGTACGTACGTGGCCGTATTTTCTTTCTTGCACCCTCGCCGCTGTACGTACGTGTACATGCTATGTGCGCGCCTCTACTACGACACGTGCGCGCCTCTATAACGACCAGTATGTATGTACACGTTCACGACCAGAATGACAACGCTACGTACGCTTCGACCAGGTGGGTCCTGACTGTTAGGCACTTCCTTGCCTGCGAAGATGTAGCTGGTGGGTCCCAGTAGTGAGGGGGGCGAATCTTTTTTTTTTGCCCGGACGCACTTCCTTGCGTGCGAAGATGTAGCTGGTGGGTCCTAGCAGTCAAGGGGAAACGTTTTTTTCACGAAATACGGTGGCCCGTCCGGTGGGTCCCGCTGTCAGGTGGAGTAATAATAATTATTTTGCGCGTAATAAGGAGGCACTTTCTTGCTGTGGCCGTGGACCCAGCTGTCAGCCTCTCCACGTACAATCCACGTCCGATGGAAGCCATTCCTTGACCACGTTGACCACGCCGCCCTGAGAGCACCAGGGCGGTGGACGACGGCAAGGCCTAGGAAGGGGACGACACAGAGCCGGGGAAGACGCGACAGTGGATGACCATGCGTAGAGGAGTACGAGGGTTCACTGGTTCGCTGCAGTGTGAGGCCGCCGTCACCGCAGAATAACAGGGGGTGTGGGTGAGTAGAGGGATGGCCTGGCCAACGGTGGGAGTAGTAGGGGGCGGTGAGGTCTCCGCCGCATCGCAGCCGGCCACGGGAGGCAGGAGCACGAGGCACGACCGGCGCTGGTTTGGGCGGCTGGAGCAAGAAGACCAGAGGTTGAAGAAGCACTACGGCCGTTGGATGGACATCGTACGGTCACTGGAGCTAGAATCGTGCATATTGACTAAGTTGACAAAGCCCTCCGTCCCTGTCAACTTAGTAGGCCCACAAGTCAGCCTGCCACTATACTGGGTCCCAGCTCACAGGGGGAGTATTCATTTTTTTGTGCGTAATAAGGACGCACTTCCTTGCGTGCGAAGATATAGCTGGTGGGTCCGAGCTGTCAGCGGCGGTAACGTTTTTTTCCACGAAATACAGAGGCCCTTTCGGTGGGTCCCTAATGTCAGGTGGAGGAATCATTATTTTGCGCGTAATAAGGAGGCATTTCCTTGCGTGCATCTGTGGACCCAGCTGTCGGCCTCTCCACGTACAGTCCACTTCAGATGCATGTCGGTCGTTGACCACGTTGACCAGGCCGCGCCGAGAGCACCAGGGCGGTGGACGACGGTGAGGCCTAGGAAGGGAACGACACAGAGGCAGGGAAGACTCGGCAGTTGTTTCCCACGCGGAGGGGAGTACGACTGTACGAGGGTTTACTGGTTCATCTGCCGTCGCCGGAGAATAACGGCAGGTGTGGGTGAGTAGAGGGATGGCTAGGCCAGCGATGGGAGTACGATGGGGCGGTGAGGCCTATGCGGCAGCACAGCCGGCCGCGGGGAGGAGGGAGCAGGCAGTCCCGCCGGCGCTTGTTTGAGCGGCTGGAGCAGGAAGAGCAGAGATTGAAGAAGCACGACGGCCATTGGATGGACATCCAACAATCACTGCTTGTGCGTCAACCTTTTTTTAGGAAAGCTTCAAATCTGTGGAAAACAACATACAACCCAGCTGCCATTATTTCTAATAATTTACAGCCCATTTGCTAATTCTTAAGGTTTTTTTGGAGCCCATATTCTTTTTGTTAGCATTACATCCCATATTGTGGCCACGGTTAAAAAATTATACGAAATTTTGCATATTTCGGTGCGGTCTGAACTGTTTTTAATCCCGAAATTTCGACTCACATTCAAACTGATTTTAAAAATAAATGTATATCAATATAAAATCCAACAAATTCTCCACGCATAAAAATTAATTTAATTTAAAATCTCGAAATGAAAAAAAGATATTTGAAACTAATTACCGGTTTGATGTGTTTTAAAAATGTACAACCCATTTCTCATTACTGATAGGCCATTTTCTCGGCCAGCTGAATGAAGCTCTCCTCGTCTTAAAAGATTTGCAGCCCAACAGGCCTGACAAAGCGACTTACTTGGCAAATCACAAAAAAACTGGGCTGTGGCCGTGGACCCAGCTGTCAGCCTCTCCATGCAGTACTCTTCCGATGGAAGTCGGTCGTTGACCACATTGATCACGCCGCGCCGAGAGCACCAAGGCGGTGGACGACGACGAGGCCTAGGAAGGGGACGACACAGAGCCGGGGAAGACGCGACAGTGGATGCCCACGCGGAGAGGAGTACAAGGGTTCACTGGTTCGGCTGCAGCGTGAGGTGAGGCCTCCGCGGCATCACAGCCGGCCACGAGAGGCAGGAGCACGCGGCACGACCGGTGCTGCTTTTGGCGGCTGGAGCAAGAAGACTAGAGGTTGAAGAAGCACTATGGCCGTTGGATGGACATCGTACGGTCACTGGAGCTAGAATCGTTCATATTGACTAAGTTGACAAAGCCCTCCGTCCATGTCAGCTTAGTAGGCCCACAAGTCAGCCACCCACTATGGTGGGTCCTAGCTAGCAGGGGGTATTCATTTTTTGGTGCGTAATAAGGAGGCACTTCCTTGCGTGCGAAGATATAGCTGGTGGGTCCGACCTGTCTGCGGGGGGAACATTTTTTTCGTGAAATACAAAAGACCTTCCCACATACAGTGCGTAATAAGGAGGAACTTTCCTTGCATGCGACCATGGACCTCGTGGGTCCCAGTCGTCAGGCTCTCCATGTACAGTCCTCTTCCGATGACTCTCGTATGTTGACCATGCCGCGCCGAGTGCACCAAGGCGGTGGATGACGGTGAGGCCCCAGACTGGAATGACCCGAAGATGGGGAAGATGCGGTAGTGGAGTCGCAGGAGAGGAGTGGGAAACTTGACTGGTTTGGTGCGGGGTGGGCCTACACTCGACAGAGAATAACAGGAGGTGCGGAGTGGAGGGATGGCCTGGCCGTTGGCGGGGTAGCGTTTCGCTGAGGAGCGCAAAACAACGCCGCTGGACGCCGAAGGCTGGAGCAGGCGGTTCCGGCAGCACTAGGGGAAGAAGACGAGAGATTGAAGAAGAATGTCGGCCGTTGGATGTAAATCCAACGCCTTCTTTGGCTTCGACCTACTGGCCCACATGTCAGCCAGTCCATTTGTTTTTTAGTCCATTTGGTGGGCTGGGTGAAACAATGATGTAGCATCTATGCAGCCCGTTTAAATCCCATTTGCATTTTTCTCGAAATCTGCAGACTTGCTGGGCTGGGTGAAAATATCATGTTGGGCTAGACGGAGAAATGTTATAAAAACATAAACACATGATTGCACGTCAGTAAAATCTTTGCAAGCTTATGTACGCAATCACTAGGAGTTAACTTGGCAAGTTATATATAAACAATTATTATTATTATTTTGTAAGAACTTTCAACTTACGAAATAAAATATCATTTTAATTTGATGAGTTAATAGTACGTGGGGTATTATTATTTTTTAGGCTAGACATGGGATAGTTGAGTTGGTTCTAGGGGAAAGTACTCGGAGAAAACTCAGTTTACATCGAAAAAGAAAGTGGGAGAAAATTCAGAGACCTGCTGGATCCACCTGAGGAGAGGAATATGTTGGGAGGAAGGAGATTCAAAGCACGGCAGCCGAGTGAACTAGTTTTTTTATGGACAAGTGAACTAGTTTACATACATAAGCAAGTAGCCACTAAAAAAGCAATCAGGTTAATGGGTTCTTAAAAGAAATATTTCGGACAAAATAGATAATTACGACACATAGGCTAATGCATGAAACACTCAGATGATAAAGGTGCTTATAAACAGATAAAGTACAACATCTAGACCTTCCTGGCATGCTTGATCATGATGCTGCGGCTGTCCGTGTACTCGTCGGTTATGGGAAGCAGACACGCCCTCATGTCCAAGATCTGCCTGTACATGTCTTAGCATGCGTATGCGTCCTTGGCCGCGTAGGTTATGTAGGCTAGATTCAGAGGTACCTCCCACGTGTTCAGGTCGTCTTCTTTCATGTTGGTGTATCAGGGGTCGATGATGGTCTCAGCGAGGTCAACCACGGAGTCCTTCTCCTGCCCGTTGCTGATGATCTTGTATTGCTTCTGGATGTCAACAAGCTTGTTGCACCAGATGGCCGAATCGTCGCGTTCTTCCTTCTCTCCACCGTAGCGAAGGTGCAGTCGGCGCTGCCGATGAAACGGGCGAATGCTCCAGAACCTGGTGCAGCCATAGGACTGAGGCGAGGCAGAGCTTCACCGAGTCCGTATCGCTGGTGTACATCACATTCAACTTGGTGCAGCCATAGGACTGAACGGTGAACTAACTCCTTGCTGAAGTCCATATCCAGTAGGCTCACCCCTCGGATCGCCATTGGAGTCTCTTTGAGTGAACGAGTGTGTAGGCGGCGACAACAGTTTGTTTTTCAGCTCTTGGGGAACTGGATTCAACAGTAAGCTGAGTGTGTACAGGCGACAACAGTTACTACCCCTTCCTCGTCCGCTGCATGCCCGACAGAAGATGCACCCTTGGCGCATTCAAATGCCTCCATTAAGAAACCTACTCCGGCCACATGTCGGTTCACGAGCGGGTCTGTATTGGTACTGTAATAACAGGAGTTAGTGGTCACTTCACTTAAATTTAATTAGCTTTAATAGAAATTTATACTTAAAACAAGCAATGCATTGGCTCGTTCTATCAGTGCCATAGGATCAACATGCACAACAATTAGAATTATTATTCTCAGGACGCACATGATCAGCACATTTGTCGCACTTTCACAAAGATAATACTACCAAGTTTGAACTGTTTGTTATGGTTGTTGTCCTATGCATCATCATGCCGTGTTTCCCAGCTTGCAAGATTCAGAACCAACAAATAAGATCCGAATAATAAGTACAACAAAGATGCCTACACATCTCATTGATTCCCAGCTTGCAAGATTCAGAACCAACAAATAAGATCCAAATAATAAGTACAACAAAGATGCCTACACATCTCATTGATTCCCAGCTTGCAAGATTCAGAACCAACAAATAAGATTCAAATAATAAGTACAACAAAGATGCCTACACATCTCATTGATTCCAAGCTTGCAAGATTCAGAACCAACCCATTAGAGCCTTTTGATAAAGTGAATATCGGGATTAAGTCCATCTTGGCTAGCCATGTCATACAATCGAAGAACTTGGCGAATGCTCTTGGCCGTCACAACATCTATAGTTGAGTATTCCTGTTTGCACAGCATGTTTGCACAACACAAACAAGGAGACAGGAGAGCATGATTTCACTTTAATAGCGGCCTCCTTGAACTCAACCTCCAGCTCCACTAGGATGAGGTCTGCCTGAAGTTCCATGATTCAATTCATGCGCCTTTTTCTGTAGTTCACCTGAAATGAAGCAAAGATTGCATGATTCAGCTAGCAAGAAGTACTTGCTCTTGTGAGCTGGCAGGTTCTTCTTTAGTAGTTGCACTAAAATTGAGGAACATTAAGGTTGGCTGTCCGGCTCATGTAAGGTGCAACTATAATTTTCTTATCCTTTTGTGCAGTTCCACTAAATTAAAGTGCCATTGTGGTGACAGTGACGGCTCCATCTTGCAAAGGCTAATAAAATGTTGCACGAGATTACCATCAGAACTTGTCGGAGATTTTGGAAACTCCAATCACCATTTTGTGCAGTTCCACCAAAATTGAGAGATGTTGCCCACGTGACATTTTAGTTGAACTGCACAAGACACCCATTCCAAAAAAAGTGTTTTGTGTAGTTCACCAAAAGGTCACAATAGCAACAAGGTGAAATGGATATCCCTATCTGCACAAAATGATAGAAAGTAAACAGTTGCTAGTCAATAATAATATACGGAACATATACAAAATGAAAAGAAGCTTCTCAATTATGTTCATGGCAATCACGCAAGGACAGTAGAAATTTTAAAACGTCAGCAATGCTTCATGTTACTAGAAGCATTACGATCAACAATGAGATTCCTCAAATATGGGATTACTTTAATGGTGGCATTGCTTGTTTACCAGACACAGTAAATCAACAGCAGCTAAAGAGTTGGTTTAAGGGCATGGGACCGTAGGGACACCAGGACACTCAGCAGCGTAAAGGAGCAACTTACTTATCATACTAGGGAAAATAGCAGGAGTGCCATTTGTAACACAGTTTAATTGCATCTTATCACTGGAGGCATTAGATTAACAATAACACTGGTTAGACATGTCCCTAAGGTAACAGTGTGATCGCTTCATTTTACATGTGCCCTTACATTAACAACAACAAAAGGTTGGTATAAGGACATGTGACAGTGGACGCATCAGCACAATGTACCTACAAGGAGGCATAAAGTGGTGATGCCGAGCTTGTTCACACTATGTGAGGGCATCAAACCTAATCCTGGAGACCTTGTACTATGTGAGGGCAGCAAACCTAATCCTGGAGACCTTTTACTATGTGAGGTAGCAAATCTAATCCTGGAGACCTTTTACTATGTGAGGGCAGCAATTCTAATCCTGGAGACCTTCTACTATGTGAAGGCAGCAAATCTAATCCTGAGACCTTTTACTATGTGAGGGCAGCAAATCTAATCCCGAGACCTTTTACTATGTGAGGGCAGCAAATCTAATCCTGGAGACCTTTTACTATGTGATGACAACAAATCTAATCCTGGACATACTCTGTTGACTTGTCCACCAGCCGCCACTTTCTATCCTTTTTTCAACCAATAATAGATCTGTTCCTTATCCAGTTTGTACTGCGTTTTCCCATTATTTCCCTTTTCAACCAAGAGACCGGTTGGGTATCCGGTCTCTACTACTTTCACCATATTATTTCCTCTTTGAATCAAGTCCTAGATTCATGCTACAACTTTCCCCCCTTTCTTCGTTGTTTGAACAAAGCCCTAGATTCGAATGCATGAAGTAGCTTTACCTCTAATAATACTAAAAATTTAGGTGGCTTTGGAAGAGCTGATGGGAGTAGAAAAAGATGCACATGCAGACACGTGGGGAGCCGGGGCAGTAGAGCAAGGCCGCTTTCGAAGAACTTATACCTGAGGGTCACCGGGATGTTGGCGGCGGCAGGTCGGATCTGCGGACAATACGGCAGGGAGGAAGAAGGGTCGGAGGACCTCCCGAGCCGGCGCTGTGTCAGAGAGAACGACATGGGCAGAGGATCGGGCCCCTCCGGCAGCTGTGGGTATCCTCCCTCGGCGGTGATGACCGCGTGAACGATGCACCTTTTAGTCCTCTACACACACCGGCTGAAGGGATCCGGCCAGATCTGTGACCAGCGGTGAGCAGAGAGAAAATGTCGCTACCGCTGTCTTATTTATATTTGGAGAGGATGAGAGAATGAAGAGAGCAACCCTAGTAAAGCAAGCGCTGAGGCCCCTGCGTCCATATATAGTGGAGTGATTATCTTTTTTCTCTCCACAACAAGTGTTTCAATTTGTGTACGTGGCATTAAAGAAAAGAAACTCTCTATTTAAGGTGACTACTCTACGACTCCTACTTACTACTGGTGAATAAACATACAGTAAGTACTGTATTTATATAGAACGAACAAGCTCGAACTATTTTTGCGTAGTTAAAAGTTGAGGGCGTGGCTTTTCCCGGGCAGTACGCGCGGCAGTTTTCGGGTAGGCGGTTTGACAGAGAGGCAAGGAGGGTGAGCGAGTGGGGCTATGCGATTTGACGGCGCGTTACTGCTGGAAAGACTTGTGATATGACCACTCACTATAGTCATGAATTACTGGCGCTCCGACCGGGGTGATGCCCCCCTTCCGTTCCACGCTCTAATTTGGTGCATGACACGTCGACCCGGATGCTGGCTCTCCCACATGTCGGAGTAGTAAGAAGGAGCAAAGAATGATGCGGTATATACTAGTACTATACTACTCCCTCCGTTCCTAAATATAAGTCTTTGGAGAGATTTCACTATGGACCACATACGGAGAAAAATGAGTGAATCTACACATAAAATGCATCTATATACATCCTTATGTGGTCCACAGTGAAATATCTACGAAGACTTATATTTAGAAACAGAGGGAGTACTACTCAGGTCGGAGGAGTGCGAACCACGACAGCCCAGTGAACCAGCAGTGTGAACCACGGTAACCCAATGAACCAATAGTAGAAAACAATGTGGTGATATGGCCATAAAAAACAATGTGCTACGGTCCACACTGTAGCATGTACAGTAACACTCCTCTTTGTTTGGATCCCTGAGTTAGAGCTAGTTTGGGTTGAAATAGCCTCAAATTATCGAAACAAGAGGGGTTAGTTTGAGCTAGTTTGCTCTAACCCAGCTAAAAAAACTAGCCTGGTGGAGAGGTTCTAATTGGGTTAGTTATCCTCAGGCCCACTAAAAGAGAACTAAAAAAATCTCACCTGCCCGCACCAGATCGCTCCCCTAAAAAAATCTCACCTGCCCGCACCAGATCGCTCCCCCCTCTCGCACGACTCCTCTCTGTTCCTCATAGGGCCGCCCACTCAAGCGCCGCTCGCCCTCTCTCTCCTTCGGCCGCCCTCTCCTTCCGGCCTCCGCCGCCCTACTCCGGCTGCCCTCTCCCTCCGAACTTCGAAGGTCGCCCCGCTCCCCCTTCACCAGTCATTTTTCTCCCTCTGTCATGCGCGGCGGCGGTGCATCTACCAGGGAGATCGCGAGAGGGGTGAGTTTGTTCATTCCTTCTCTGTCTCACGGCCATATCATTGATCTTGCTTGCTCTAGCGCTAATTCTTATTTGGAAAAGTAGATCCTGATCAAACTTGCTATAGATTTGTGGTGCACGCATGGAATTGTTTGATGTTGCTTGAGGAGGTAATAAATCTTTCTAGAGGACCAAAGATTCAGGTCACCTTTCTAGGTATTTCAATTTCAGGCTTGCATTATTTGTAGAGGCCCAAAGATTCAGTTCACCTTTCTAGGTATTTCAATTTCATGCTTGCATTATTTGTAGAGGCACAAAGATTCAGTTCACCTTTCTAGGTATTTCAGTTTCAGGATTGCATTATTTCTAGAGGCTCAAAGATTCAGTTCACCTTTCTAGGTATTTCAGTTTCAGGCTTGCATTATTTCTAGAGGCCCAAAGATTCAGTTCACCTTTCTAGGTATTTCAGTTGCAGGCTTGCATTATTTCTAGAGGCCCGAAGATTCAGTTCACCT
>NC_041391.1:326389135-326401464 GCF_002162155.2 Triticum dicoccoides | reverse complement strand
AGTTTCAGGCTTGCATTATTTCTAGAGGCCCAAAGATTCAGTTCACCTTTCTAGGTATTTTAGTTTCAGGCTTGCATTATTTCTAGAGGCCCAAAGATTCAGTTCACCTTTCTAGGTATTTCAGTTTCAGGCTTGCATTATTTCTAGAGGCCCAAAGATTCAGTTCACCTTTCTAGGTATTTTAGTTACAGGCTTGCATTATTTCTAGAGGCCCAAAGATTAAGTTCCCAGTCGGCGGCAAGCGGCCCTGCTACCCATGCCGGTGTCGACCTCAACTCGCAAGGGCCAGCATCGGAGGGGTTCCTGGGGCTTGGGATCTACAGAGCCTTCCTCCAGAGCAACGATGGCGAGCTCCTCCCTCGGTGCGTGAGGGGCTCTGGGCTCCCTCCCTATCGTGAATGACTTCCGTGATGAGTTAGCTCATTGTTTGTTTCATGAAGTGTTTTTTTATTTTGTGAAGCTTGATTGAAGACTTGTGTGTTTAAGTGGGATATCTCATTTGTATGGACAAAGTAAAAATTATCATGTTTTGCATGCTTGATTTGTATAGATGGTTCGTTTATGTCAATTGTGAGCGGAGGAGGCCACAGAAGAGCCAACCACACCAAGAGGGTGCTTGGATCCAAGGGACTTATTTTAGTCTAACTAAAAATAGGGTCCAAAGTAGTCAAATGATTGAGATAGAGCATTTATTGTCAATCTAACCCTGCCATCCACACACCTCTTTGGTTTAGAGTTAGTTCAGGGTTAGAATCTAACTCTAACCTCTAACTGAGTTAGAATTCTCCTCGTCTCGGTTCATCGCCATCATACTTTCCCCATTCCTGTGTTTTCAGTATCCTGAATCAAAGAGGCCCTTTTTTTGCGGGAAAAATCAAAGAGGCCCTTAGACTGGTTTAGGTCCGGTCATTTTTTATAAACGTGTTATCTGTTATGTCCAAAATTTAATGAACGTGCTCCGGTTTCCATGAAAATAATCCGGTTTGACGTAGTAATTCATTCATTTATTTATTCTTCTGCAGGGGGTTTGCATGTAATTTGTGAGGTCTGAAATGTAAAGTACCCCGGCATATGCTCCGAGTCGTGCATGCACTACGACCCAGATGCTCTATGTACCACATGTCGGCGAATGGGAGCACGTGGAAATAGCCTACGAGTACATATAGGAGGATAAATGCGTGAAAAAATATGTACTGTGAAGCTTAGCCACAGTTCGAAAAGGAGACCTAAAGTGATGACAGCTATAGGTTGCACGCACCCAACTAGTGGTAGTACTAGACATACAACTAATTTTTCCCTCAAAAAAAAAGAGGCACGAGTGCTCAGTACTCCTATTCTATAAACACGAGTCCCATCTGACAATAGCATCCGTGCTACATCTAGCTCTCCTCCCTCGTTTCTCTCTTCTAATTCTAAACTCGGCCGACGCCCGGTGGGCGGGGTGGGTTTGCTCAACTGCGGCCCCACCTCACAATGAAAACGTTACCACTGGAATAAAAATGCCATATACTCCCTCCGTTCATAAATATAAGCCTTTTTAGATACTAGTTCAAATGGAATACATCATACAGATGTATGTAGACATAGTTTAGAGTGTAGATTCACTCATTTTGCTCCATATGTGGTAGTCACTTGCTGGAATCTTTAGAAAGACTTATATTTGGGAATGGAGGGAGTACTATACTAATAAAACATTAAGGCCACGAGGCGATCCAGTGCTGGTTATAGGAGGCAAGAAGAAGAGATGCATCCATCGACGACGTCCACCTCCTCGACTCAGGGTGTCGGCCCACCGAACGGCGCCTAAGTAGCAGCGGCTTTCGTGGCCAGGTCGACGTGCTTCTGAACAATGGCGTCCAAAGATTCCAGCTGCTGGAAGAAGGCCAACGTCTTTCTGTCCTCGCTTGCCTTGTAGTGGCCTATGTAGACGATTTCCTCGTAGACGTGGATGTGCAGGTCGACGGTTTCTTGCATGGCGAGGCGCTGCGCGGCGAGCGCGACCTCGAGGTGCACATTCTTCGTCGCGACCTCCGGCACCTGCAGGGCCACCAGGGCTTGAAAGAGTTCGTCACCATGTAGGCCGATGAGGGTGGCAGGCAATGAGGAGCCTGGGCGCGCGGGCTGGAGCAGTACGGCAAGGTCGTCCGCGCGCTTCTTGACGACGGTGAACTTGCAGATGGAGTTGACCATCATGTCGTCCATGCGAGAGGCGAAGCCGGCGTCGGCGAGGGCTACGATGCCTGCGGTTGCCAGCACCGTCTGGAAACGCTGCGTGGTGCGGGGCCGCAGGCCGGCGCCTTGGATGATTTGGCACAGCCGACTGCCGCTCGCGTCCATCGCCTCCATAGGTGCTTGTGGCTTCTGGTCACTTGGTCTTGGATTGGAGTGAGCAGTGTTGTGCAGAGACTTGGGAGTAGATGGATTGGAGTGGTGGGGCGCCTTTATTATATGAGAGTACAAACTCCGTTGCATTCACATCGTGCTGGCTCTATTCTGCTTCTCCAATTAATTCCCTCTGCATGTAATTGAGGATGCATCATTGACCGTTCAATGTCTCGGGAACCGCTACCCTCTTCCTCCTTGGAATTCAAGCACCTATGGACCCGTCGACGACGAGGTGCCTATGGTGACTTCGTAAATTTCAAGATGATAATGCCGTGCGTGTGTGTGTTCATAGGGGTGAGTGTGTGCGCGTGTATATGAGCGCTTGCGTTTGTACTGTGTCAAAAAAACGTAAATGCGTGTCAAAAAGAGACTAGTCAGTATACTCAATATTGTGCACCTCGGAGAGGAAAACAATAGAACTAGTACCTATTTATTTATGTACTCCGTCTCGGTGTAGTCTAGTCACTTGTTGAAATCTCTAGAAGGGCAAATACTCCTTTCTGGTTTATAGGGCTATACTTGCAAGTAGTTGTACGTACTAGTACAATAGTGGGCTCACATAGCAATTTTGTCTCATGCAAGAGCCTGGCTATATGCATGCTCCAATGTTCACAACTGCAACATTCGATTTGCGCTTGGCTCTTCGCCTCTTCGAGAAGATGAACAATGATGTTACTACTACTGCTTCTACAGTGTCGAATCCACTGTTGCATGTCCGTCCACTACGAGCGGGACGGATAGCTTGTTGTAGAAGTACTACTAAGCAAAAGCCTGTCCTTGTTTGCGAGCAACCGCACGCATGGGCGAGGGAGAAGGCGTATAGTAAAATCAAGCTTCTCCTCGTTGTACGAGTTGACGCGACACATCATAGCACTGGCCCCACATGCTTGCCTCTAAACTTGGCTGAAAGACCCGCAGTGTACAATACATTTTCTGCAACCTCTAACATTTACCCACAACAAATTAAAATATATGTGGCCGTATGCATCGTTCTGATGCAGAGGCCGGGGAGTCCCCCCTTTTTGAAAAAAAAACAAATTAAAATATATATTCCTGTCTTGACCAGATGAGCGTGCAAACTACAATCACCAGGGTGACAGGTAGGGCCAGAAGACTATTTTACTTTTTTTTAAAAAAACTACGAGACGTCCACATAGCATGGAGCCGACCCCAACGATTTTAAGCTTACAGGCACGGTACACGCTATCCTAGACTACTCTACACATGAAACTGCCACACAAGCGTCCGGGCTGCGCTTGGCTCTTCGCCTCTTCGGGAAGTCGAACAATGATGGAGTACTACTGCACTGGAGGAGTACTACAGTACACTTCTGGCCATCTGACACCGATTGAACTGCTGCATGTCCATCGTGTGCGAGAGGGAGAGCGTGTAGCGAAATCTTCTCCTAGTCTTGCCAGCCACCACGCTCATGGGCGAGGGAGGGACGCTCCTGCCTTTGCATGTATGATAGGTGGGCCCGACAGGTGTGTGGCCAACCTGTCATACAGCCAAAGGCAGGTGCAGTTAAGTCCGCGAGGGAGAGGATAATCAAACTTATCGTTGATGTACGAGTTGACGCGACACATCAAAGCACTGCACTCGATATATTTCAATAATTTGCGTTTACCGATGCATTAATTACAACGCATGCATGCATGCCGTGACTCTTTTTTTGATACTTGCATGTGTTGATTTAATGCACCTTGAAGTAGTACTCCCTCCGTTCCTAAATATAAGTCTTTGTAGGGATTCCATTAGGCTGGTCATAGTGGAGAGTAACTTAGACTAGTAACATGCATATGTTACTAGTCTATGTTACTACCTTCATAGTGGGTAGTATCATATATGTGGTAATATAGATGACTTCATTTATTATTTTGTAGACTCATATTGCATTGGGAAGCGCTATGTGATGGTAACATATTATGTTACTCTATTTGCCTCTCTCCTTATTAACTACTTGCCACCTCATCATTTTGCTTATGTGGCATCTAAGTTACTACCTATGTTACTCCCACTATGACCAGCCTTATGAATTACATACGGATGTATATAGATGCATTTTAAGTGTGGATTCATTCATTTTGCTCCATATGTAGTCCACCTAGTGAAATCTCTATAAAGACTTACATTTAGGAACAGAGGGAGTATAAAATATGTGACGATGAAGCTTTGTAATACCCCGGCCCAAGTCGAGAGATGGTTGTGCACGAGGAGGGCGAGACCATGCAGACCGAACAGGAACAGGACCCGACGATGGAGCTCTCTAAGGTCTCGATGGACCTCACCATGCTCCACTGCCCCTTGTGCCTCCTCCCCTTGACGCCTCCAGTGTATGAGGTTCGAATACACTGTTGGGGAACGTAGTAATTTCAAAAAAAATTCCTACGTACACGCAAGATCATGGTGATGGCATAGCAACGAGAGGGGAGAGTGTTGTCCCCGTACCCTCGTAGACCGTAAGGGAAGCGTTATGACAACGCGGTTGATGTAGTCGTACGTCTTCACGATCTGACCGATCCAAGTACCGAACGTACGCACCTCCGAGTTCAGCACATGTTCAGCTCGATGACGATCCCCGGACTCCGATCCAGCAAAGTGTCGGGGATGAGTTCCGTCAGCACGACGGCGTGGTGACGATGATGATGTTCTACCGGCACAGGGTTTCGCCTAAACTCCGCGATGATATGACCAAGGTGGAATATGGTGGAGGGGGGCACCGCACACGGCTAAGGAACGATCCATAGATCAACTTGTGTGTCTCTAGGGTGCCCCCTGCCCCCGTATATAAAGGAGCAAGGGGGGAGGTCGGCCGGCCCTAGGGGGCGCGCCAAGGAGGGGGGAGTCCTCCTCCTAGTGGGAGTAGGACTCCCCTTTCCTAGTCCTACTAGGAAGGAGGAAGGGGGAAGGAAAGAGAGGGAGAGGGAGAGGGAAAGGGGGGGCCGCACCCCCTCCCCTATTCGAACTCGGACTCCTCAAGGGGGGGGGGCGCCACCTCCTGGGCTGCTGCCCTCTCTCTCCCCTCAGGCCCACTAAGTCCCATTACTTCTCCCGGGGGGGTTCCGGTAACCCTCCGGCACTCCGCTTTTCTCCGAAACCACCCGAAACACTTCCAGTGTCCGAATATAGTCGTCCAATATATCAATCTTTATGTCTCAACCATTTCGAGACTCCTCGTCATGTCCGTGATCACATCCGGGACTCCGAACAAACTTTGGTACATCAAAACTTATAAACTCATAATAAAACTGTCATCGTAACATTAAGCGTGCGGACCCTACGGGTTCGAGAACTATGTAGACATGACCTAGAACTATTCTCGGTCAATAACCAATAGCGGAACCTGGATGCCCATATTGGCTCCTACATATTCTACGAAGATCTTTATTGGTCAAATCGCATAACAACATACGTTGTTCCCTTTGTCATCGGTATGTTACTTGCGCAAGATTCGATCGTCGGTATCCAATACCTAGTTCAATCTTGTTACCGGCAAGTCTCTTTACTCGTTACGTAATGCATCATTCCGTAACTAACTCATTAGCTACATTGCTTGCAAGGCTTATAGTGATGTGCATTACCGAGAGGGCCCAGAGATACCTCTCCGACAATCGGAGTGACAAAACCTAATCTCGAAATACGCCCACCCAACATGTACCTTTGGAGACACCTGTAGTACTCCTTTATAATCACCCAGTTATGTTGTGACGTTTGGTAGCACCCAAAGTGTTCCTCCGGTAAACAGGAGTTGCATAATCTCATAGTTATAGGAACATGTATAAGTCATGAAGAAAGCAATAGCAATATACTAAACGATCAAGTGCTAGGCTAACGGAATGGGTCATGTCAATCACATCATTCTCCTAATGATGCGATCCCATTAATCAAATGACAACACGTCTATGGTTTGGAAACATAACCATCTTTGATTAATGAGCTAGTCAAGTAGAGGCATACTAGTGACCTTATGTTTGTCTATGTATTCACACATGTATCATGTTTCTGGTTAATACAATTCTAGCATGAATAATAAACATTTATCATGATATGAGGAAATAAATAATAACTTTATTATTGCCTCTAGGGTATATTTCCTTCAGTCTCCCACTTGCACTAGAGTCAATAATCTAGATTACACAGTAATGATTCTAACACCCATGGAGTCTTGGTGCTGATCATGTTTTGCTCGTGAGAGAGGCTTAATCAATGGGTCTGCAACATTCAGATCCGTATGTATCTTGCAAATCTCTATGTCTCCCACTTGGACTTGGTCCCGAATGGAATTGAAGTGTCTCTTGATGTGCTTGGTATTCTTGTGAAATCTGGATTCCTTTGCCAAGGCAATTGCACCAGTATTGTCACAGAAGATCTTCATTGGTCCCGATGCACTAGGTATGACACCTAGATCGGAAATGAACTCCTTCATCCAGACTCCTTCATTTGCTGCTTCCGAAGCAGCTATGTACTCCGCTTCACATGTAGATCCCGCCACGAGGCTTTGTTTAGAACTGCACCAACTTACAGCTCCACTGTTTAATAAAAACACGTATCCGGTTTGCGATTTAGAATCGTCCGGATCAGTGTCAAAGCTTGCATCGACGTAACCATTTACGACTAGCTCTTTGTCACCTCCATATACGAGAAACATATCCTTAGTCCTTTTCAGGTATTTCAGGATGTTCTTGACCGCTGTCCAGTGATCCACTCCTGGATTACTTTGGTACCTTCCTGCCAAGCTTATTGCTAAGCACACGTCAGGTCTGGTACACAACATTGCATACATGATAGAGCCTATGGCTGAAGCATAGGGAACATCTTTCATTTTCTCTCTATCTTCTGCTGTGGTCGGGCATTGAGTCTGACTCAATTTCACACCTTGTAGCACGGGCAAGAACCCTTTCTTTGCCTGATCCATTTTGAACTTTTTCAAAACTTTATCAAGGTATGTGCTTTGTGAAAGTCCAATTAAGCGTCTTGATCTATCTCTATAAATCTTGATGCCCAATATATAAGCAGCTTCACCGAGGTCTTTCATAGAAAAACTTTTATTCAAGTATCCTTTTATGCTATCCAGAAATTCTATATCATTTCCAATTAATAATATGTCTTCTACATATTATATCAGAAATGCTACAGAGCTCCCACTCACTTTCTTGTAAATACAGGCTTCTCCAAAAGTCTGTATAAAACCATATGCTTTGATCACACTATCAAAGCGTTTATTCCAACTCCGAGATGCTTGCACCAGTCCATAAATGGATCGCTGGAGCTTGCACACTTTGTTAGCACCTTTTGGATCAATAAAACCTTCTGGTTGCATCATATACAACTCTTCTTCTAGAAATCCATTCAAGAATGCAGTTTTGACATCCATTTGCCAAATTTCATAATCATAAAATGCGGCAATTGCTAACATGATTCGGACAGACTTAAGCATCGCTACGGGTGAGAAAGTCTCATCGTAGTCAACCCCTTGAACTTGTCGAAAACCTTTTGCAACAAGTCGAGCTTTATAGACAGTTACATTACCATCAGCGTCAGTCTTCTTCTTAAAGATCCATTTATTCTCAATGGCCTGCCGATCATCGGGCAAGTCAACCAAAGTCCATACTTTGTTCTCATACATGGATCCCATCTCAGATTTCATGGCCTCTAGCCATTTTGCGGAATATGGGCTCATCATTGCTTCCTCATAGTTCGTAGGTTCATCATGATCAAGTAACATGACTTCCAGAGTAGGATTACCGTACCACTCTGGTGCGAATCTCACTCTGGTAGACCTACGAGGTTCAATAGAATCTTGATCTGAAGTTTCATGATCAATATCATTAGCTTCCTCACTAATCGGGTAAGTTGTCATAGGAACCGGTTCTTGTGATGAACTACTTTCCAATAAGGGAGCAGATACAGTTATCTCATCAAGTTCTACTTTCCTCCCACCCACTTCTTTCGAGAGAAACTCCTTCTCTAGAAAGGATCCGAATTTAGCAACAAAAATCTTGCCCTCAGATCTGTGATAGAAGGTGTACCCAACAGTTTCTTTTGGGTATCCTATGAAGACACATTTCTCCGATTGGGGTTCGAGCTTATCTGGTTGAAGTTTCTTCACATAAGCATCGCAGCCCCAAACTTTAAGAAACTACAACTTTGGTTTCTTGCCAAACCATAGTTCATGAGGCGTCGTCTCAATGGATTTTGATGGTGCCCTATTTAACGTGAATGCGGCCGTCTCTAAAGCATAACCCCAAAACAATAGCGGTAAATTAGTAAGAGACATCATAGATCGCACAATATCTAGTAAAGTACGATTACAATGTTTGGACACACCATTTCGTTGTGGTGTTCCGGGTGGCGTGAGTTGTGAAACTATTCCACATTGTTTCAAGTGTAGACCAAACTCGTAACTCAAATATTCTCCTCCATGATCAGATCGTAGAAATTTTATTTTCTTGTTACGATGATTTTCCACTTCACTCTGAAATTCTTTGAACTTTTCAGATGTTTCAGACTTGTGTTTCGTTAAGTAGATATACCCATATCTGCTCAAATCATCTGTGAAGGTGAGAAAATAACGATACCCGCCGCGAGCCTCAACATTCATTGGACCACAAACATCAGTATGTATGATTTCCAACAAATCAGTTGCTCGCTCCATAGTTCCGGAGAACGGCGTTTTAGTCATCTTGCCCATGAGGCACGGTTCGCAAGTACCAAGTGATTCATAATCAAGTGATTCCAAAAGCCCATCAGTATGGAGTTTCTTCATGCGCTTTACACCGATATGACCTAAACGGCAGTGCCACAAATAAGTTGCACTATCATTATCAACTCTGCATCTTTTGGTTTCAACACTATGAATATGTGTATCACTACTATCGAGATTCAATAAAAATAGACCACTCTTCAAGGGTGCATGAGCATAAAAGATATTACTCATATAAATAGAACAACCATTATTCTCTGACTTAAATGAATAACCGTCTCGCATCAAACAAGATCCAGATATAATGTTCATGCTCAACGCTGGCACCAAATAACAATTATTAGGTCTAAAACTAATCCCGATGGTAGATGTAGAGGTAGCATGCCGACCGCGATCACATCGACTTTGGAACCATTTCCCACGCGCATCGTCACCTCGTCCTTAGCCAATCTTCACTTAATCCATAGTCCCTATTTCGAGTTGCAAATATTAGCAACAGAACCAGTATCAAATACCCAGGTGCTACTGCGAGCATTAGTAAGGTACACATCAATAACATGTATATCACATATACCTTTGTTCACCTTGCCATCCTTCTTATCCGCCAAATACTTGGGGCAGTTCTGCTTCCAGTGTCCAGTCTACTTGCAGTAGAAGCACTCAATTTCAGGCTTAGGTCCAGACTTGGGTTTCTTCTCTTGAGCAGCAACTTGTTTGCTGTTCTTCTTGAAGTTCCCCTTCTTCTTCCCTTTGCCCTTTTTCTTGAAACTGGTGGTCTTGTTAACCATCAACACTTGATGCTCCTTCTTGATTTCTACCTCCGCGGCTTTTAGCATTGCGAAGAGCTCGGGAATAGTCTTGTCCATTGCTTGCATATTATAGTTCATCACGAAGCTCTTGTAGCTTGGTGGCAGTGATTGAAGAATTCTGTCAATGACACTATCATCAGGAAGATTAACTCCCAGTTGAATCAAGTGATTATTATACCCAGACATTTTGAGTATGTGTTCACTGACAGAACTATTCTCCTCCATCTTGTAGCTATAGAACTTATTGGAGACTTCATATCTCTCAATCCGGGCATTTGCTTGAAATATTAACTTCAACTCCTGGAACATCTCATATGCTCCATGACGTTCAAAACGTCGTTGAAGATCCGGTTCTAAGCCGTAAAGCATGGCACACTTAAGTATCAAGTAGTCATCAGCTTTGCTCTGCCAGACGTTCTTAACATCGTCAGTTGCATCAGCAGCAGGCCTGGCACCTAGCGGTGCTTCCAGGATGTAATTCTTCTGTGCAGCAATGAGGATAATCCTCAGGTTACGGACCCAGTCCATGTAATTGCTACCATCATCTTTAAACTTTGCTTTCTCAAGGAACGCATTAAAATTCAATGGAACAACAGCATGAGCCATCTATCTACAACAAACACAGACAAGAAAAATACTATCAGGTACTAAGTTCATGATAAATTTAAGTTCAATTAATCATATTACTTAAGAACTCCCACTTAGATAGACATCCCTCTAATCCTCTAAGTGATTACGTGATCCATATCAACTACACCATGTCCGATCGTCACGTGAGATGGAGTAGTTTCAACGGTGAACATCAATATGTTGATCATATCTACTATATGATTCACGCTTGACCTTTCGGTCTCCGTGTTCTGAGGCCATATCTATTATATGCTAGGCTCGTCAAGTTTAACTTGAGTATTCCGCGTGTGCAACTATTTTGCACCCGTTGTATTTGAACGTAGAGCCTATCACACCCGATCATCACGTGGTGTCTCAGCACGAAGAACTTTCGCAATGGTGCATACTCAGGGAGAACACTTCTTGATAATTTAGTGAGAGATCATCTTAAAATGCTACCGTCAATCAAAGCAAGATAAGATGCATAAAGGATAAACATCACATGCAATCAATATAAGTGATATGATATGGCCATCATCATTTTGTGCTTGTGATCTCCATCTTCAAAGCACCGTCGTGATCACCATCGTCACCGACGCGACACCTTGATCTCCATCGTAGCATCATTGTCGTACCGCCATCTATTGCTTCTACTACTATCGCTACCGCTTAGTGATAAAGTAAAGCAATTACAGGGTGTTTGCATTTCATACAATAAAGGGACAACCATATGGCTCCTGCCAGTTGCCGATAACTTTGGTTACAAAACATGATCATCTCACAAAAATAAAATATAGCATCACGTCTTGACCATATCACATCACAACATGCCCTGCAAAAATAAGTTAGACGTCCTCTACTTTGTTGTTGCAAATTTTACGTGGCTGCTACAGGCTTAGCAAGAACCGTTCTTACCTACGCATCAAAACCACAACGATAGTTCGTCAAGTTAGTGCTGTTTTAACCTTCGCAAGGACCAGGCGTAGCCACACTCGATTCAGCTAAAGTGAGAGAGACAGACACCCGCCAGCCACCTTTAAGCACGAGTGCTCGTAACGGTGAAACTAGTCTCGCGTAAGCGTACGCGTAATGTCGGTCTGGGCCGCTTCATCTCACAATACCGCTGAACCAAAGTATGACATGCTGGTAAGCAGTATGACTTGTATCGCCCACAACTCACTTGTGTTCTACTCGTGCATATGACATCTACGCATAAAACCAGGCTCGGATGCCACTGTTGGGGAACGTAGTAATTTCAAATTTTTTTCCTACGTACACGCAAGATCATGGTGATGGCATAGCAACGAGAGGGGAGAGTGTTGTCCACGTACCCTCGTAGACCGTAAGCGGAAGCGTTATGACAACGCGGTTGATGTAGTCGTATGTCTTCACGATCTGACCGATCCAAGTACCGAACGTACGGCACCTCCGAGTTTAGCACACGTTTAGCTCGATGACGATCCCCGGACTCCGATCCAGCAAAGTGTCGGGGATGAGTTCCGTCAGCACGACGGCGTGGTGACGATGATGATGTTCTACCGGCGCAGGGCTTCGCCTAAACTCCGCGACGATATGACCAAGGTGGAATATGGTGGAGGGGGGCACCGCACACGGCTAAGGAACGATCCGTAGATCAACTTGTGTGTCTCTAGGGTGCCCCCTGCCCCCGTATATAAAGGAGCAAGGGGGGAGGCCGGCTGGCCCTAGGGGTCGCGCCAAGGAGGGGGGAGTCCTCCTCCTATTGGGAGTAGGACTCCCCTTTCCAAGTCCTACTAGGAAGGAGGAAGGGGGAAGGAAAGAGAGGGAGAGGGAGAGGGAAAGGG
>NC_041391.1:326372624-326388872 GCF_002162155.2 Triticum dicoccoides | reverse complement strand
AACCACCCGGAACACTTCCGGTGTCCGAATATAGTCGTCCAATATATCAATCTTTATGTCTCGACCATTTTGAGACTCCTTGTCATGTCCGTGATCACATCCGGGACTCCGAACAAACTTCGGTACATCAAAACTTATAAACTCATAATAAAACTGTCAGCGTAACGTTAAGCGTGCGGACCCTACGGGTTCGAGAACTATGTAGACATGACCTAGAACTATTCTCGGTCAATAACCATTAGCGGAACCTGGATGCCCATATTGTCTCCTACGTATTCTACGAAGATCTTTATCGGTCAAACCGCATAACAACATACGTTGTTCCCTTTGTCATCGGTATGTTACTTGCCCGAGATTCAACCGTCGGTATCCAATACCTAGTTCAATCTCGTTACCGGCAAGTCACTTTACTCGTTACGTAATGCATCATTCCGTAACTAACTCATGAGCTACATTGCTTGCAAGGCTTATAGTTATGTGCATTACCGAGAGGGCCCAGAGATACCTCTCCGACAATCGGAGTGACAAAACCTAATCTCGAAATACGCCAACCCAACATGTACCTTTGGAGACACCTGTAGTACTCCTTTATAATCACCCAGTTATGTTGTGACGTTTGGTAGCACCCAAAGTGTTCCTCCGGTAAACGGGAGTTGCATAATCTCATAGTTATAGGAACATGTATAAGTCATGAAGAAAGCAATAGCAATATACTAAACGATCAAGTGCTAGGCTAACGGAATGGGTCATGTCAATCACATCATTCTCCTAATGATGTGATCCCATTAATCAAATGACAACACATGTCTATGGTTTGGAAACATAACCATCTTTGATTAATGAGCTAGTCAAGTAGAGGCATACTAGTGACGTTATGTTTGTCTATGTATTCACACATGTATCATGTTTCTGGTTAATACAATTCTAGCATGAATAATAAACATTTATCATGATATGAGGAAATAAATAATAACTTTATTATTGCCTCTAGGGCATATTTCCTTCATACACCTCGTCCGTTTGGCTGATTGAGCAAGGTGCAGGTTTCTTGATTGATGTGCTGTTCGATTGATTTCTGCAGTGCAAGGGAGGACACCTGGCCTGCGCGGACTGCCGCGTCGTGCGCCCCGGGAACCAGCGGCAGTGCCAGAAGTGCGAGCGCGGTGGTGGCTTCGACGTGTGGAACACGGTGGTGGACTCCGTCCTATCGTCGGTGAGGGTGGAGTGCCCGCATGAAGGCTGTGGGCTCTACGTCACTTACCACAAGCTCGCTGATCACCAGAGCGTGTGTCCGCTCGCGCCCTGCAAATGCCCCATGCCCGTCTGCGCCTATGAAGGCCCGCCGCCGGTGCTCTAGCACCACATCAGCACCGCGCATCCCATGCCCATGCACAGGATCCAGTACGACAAGGTGCTCCAGTTACAAGTGCCACTGTCGGAGCCACGGCTCTTGCTGTTCGCGGAGGAGGACCGCGACGCGTTTTTCTTGGTCGGCGGCGTGCTCGACATCGGTGCGCCTATCGCCGTGTCGGTCATCTGCATCAGAGCGGGGGCGTCCCCACTGTCGCACTAGTTGGCCAAGCTGTGGGCGAACGGCCCACCGGGGGAGACCAAAGGCACGACCGACGCCGTCAAGGTGGAAATGGAGGTGACAAGCAGCAAGGATCTCGGCAACGTTGACATGCAGGAGCTGACCTTCTTGACAGTTCTGCCCAAGCTGCTGGCCGGGGCTAAGCTTGTGTCCCTCCACATTCAGATTGACAAGCTCACGTCCTAAATGTTTTGACAGTGCCTTCTGTTTATCTTAGTAATATGCTAATATAGGGATTACCTTGGTCTACTTTAGCTTAAGAAATGGTGGGTTTTGGTGGCGATGCAGCAATTACTTCGACACCAGATCAGTAATTTCCAACAGTCGAACGGATATTTTGTGTCTATTGGATATAAAGTTCCTTTGGGTAAGAAGTACTACTTGTCAACAAAATGGATAAAAGGAGATGTATGTAGACGCATTTTAGTTCTAGATACGTCCCTTTTTATCCATTTTGATGACAAGCACTCCCTCCGTTCCACAATACATGCCTTCCATTTGTCAAAATATAGATGTATCTACACATGTTTTAATATATAGGTACATCCATGATAGAGCCAATCAGATGGTTGAGAACACTACAATTCGTAGCTACAGATGCGTGTGCGACTCTCAGATGCAGAGGCCAGGGGTCATCATCCTCCTTTTCGAGAAAAAAACAGATGCGTGTGTGAGAGGACGAGTGCGTGCGTGCACCTCTTCTCTTCCTGTATAACATACTACTAAACTCAGAGTACAAGTTTTTGTGGGTGGCACGATGGTGCGTGCGAGAAGTCCCGAGAGATAGGTTTAATGCGTCTGAAAAAAGGACTAGCCTAGAGCTCGCCACGCGGCTATTCCTGTCGAACGCCCCATTAACCGTAAGATATGTATACGACGGTCCCTCCTTTCCGGTTTATGGTGAGTGGTGGAATATTTTTTGTAGTTTGCAAAAGCACCTAATTAATGCTCTTGTTTTTCTCAAAAAATTATGTTTATCAATGCATTAACTGCAATGCATGCATGCATAAAGTACATGCACTGGTCAATTTTCTCTTAATACTTGCATGCAATGATTTAATGCACCTTGGAATCTGAACATGTGTTGGGGAACAACCAAACTGAGCCTTATAAAATGGAAAAACTAAAATTTTGTGATAAGCCTTATAAAACCGAAAAGGAGGGAGTAGAAAAAGAAGTACTCCATCCGGGAATAGTGCCGCACTTTGAAACTAGAACCGTCAATAAATTTTGAGCTTGCGTCTCATCACATTCCAAATTACTCCACGCTATATTGAATTGCAAACCTGTTCACACCGATCACAACCTAAACGGTATCCCACTTAGGAGCGTATTAGTACCACGCTATATTGAATTCCAAACCTGTTCACACCGATCACAACCTAAACGGTTTCCCACTTAGGAGCGTATTAGTACTCGGTTATAAATACTAGTATGCCAAGATGACTGCACATTCCTCCTCAACTCCTCATCCACAAAAACAAACAAGTCATTCAGCATCCTTCCCTTGTGTCTGCCATGGCCAACGTGAGTTCTGGGTTGAGAGATTGCCACCAGGGAGAGGCGAGCATGGAAGCGGAAGCACGAGAGATGTCCCGCCTCGCTGCGAGAGCAGCCGACATGTCCCGCCACGCGGAAGTAGCAGCACAGAGGTCCCGCCGCGCCGCTGAAGTAGCACGGAGGTCCCGCCGCGCCGTTGATGCAGCAGACTGGTCTGGCCGCACCGTGGAAGCAGCAGAGATGTCCCGCCGCACCACGAATGCAGCAGAGATGTCTCGCCGCATCACGGCGGCCTGGGAAAATTTCTCGCGGGTAGGCGACGACTGTTACAGGCGCATGCATGCGATCGTCCATAGCCAGATGGATCAGATCTCCGGCTTGGCGAGGTTGCAGGACGACGTGAAAGCCTCATTTGAACAGGCTACCAGCGTCATCCGACAACTAAGGGAGGGCAATGAGAGGCTCCCGGCCGAGCGTGACCTGCTGAGGGAGAAGATCGTCCGAAGTGCAGACCAGCAGGAGGAGACCAGTGCCTTGTTGAAGAGGACCGGCGTCATCGTCAAGAAACTATGGACGAGAATGACATGCTCCGCAACGAGTGCCAAAGGCTGGTGGAAGAATCTGTGGATGTTCTCAAGCAGTGTCTTGAGGACACGAAAGAGCTCATCGCCGCTCGCCGCGGAGACTAGTTCCCGCGGCCTACAACAACGCATCAAGAAAGTAGAGATCAACGAGCCAAATCCTTGTCTTTCTTCTTGTTTTGCCCTTGTGTATTTTGGGCGTAGCCGCATGTGGATTTTTTAATTATCTTTCTAATTATGTAAGACAATTAATCGTCCTTATCTTTCTGTGGAAGATCAATGTTGCGAGGCTGGAATGAAGAAAACTCTTGCTGTGGCAACCCTGGCGTTGCTGTTCTTCTAGTTGCTGCTAGGCTTCCTTCAGTTTCCTGGTTTCTTTTGATGTAATAATTGGTTTAGGATGTGGATTGTGTCGTCGGTTGTGAAATGTTGGGTTCTAGAGCGGATGTTTGGCCTTTGTTGGCCTCTTGGGATGTTGCGATTTCAATCTGGTAGCTTTTAGTCCTTCGTGTTAGGCTGGAGTTGTGCTGAACTTCTTGTGCATTGTGGTGGTTTTCAGTAATGAAAATCAGAAGGGGCAAGACCTTCTTTGATAATTTTTTTAATCGTCCTTATATATTCATCAGTCTTGCTATAAGTCGCAGTAGATGCTATATAGGTCCATCGGATCTTACATCAAGATCCGTGCTTTCAGATTTTCTTTTTTCTCTCTTAAATCTCAGTTGAGTGAGACATAGCCACGCCATTAAACAGAGGCTCGGGCGCCATTAATGGAGACCTTGGGAGAGAGGTGGACGGCAGATGGAGGTCAAAGGGCTCTCCTCCCGATAAGCACGCGTAGGGGGTCTGATCGCACGCCTCTCGTACTCAAATAGCTACCCTGCATGGCGCCTCCTAGCTAATAAAAAATGGGGATGCGTGGCGGCACGTAAATGGTACTAGTAAGTAGAACGCCCATGGTTTCAATAATACTTGTGTTTCCGATTGTAACGTGACATCACTTGTTCCAAAATGACTTTGTTGATTGTTAATGTGTGCGCCTTCGCAAATCAGACTGCAAATTTACCACAACATGTTGGTGCCATGTCATGGCACCAAGACAAGTTCCATTATTTTCATGCGTGTTTTGGATTTACAGGAATTAAAAAACTAAGTTTCTCAATGTTTCCAACCCAGCCATGATGCCCAGAATTTTGAATTTCATTCCCATTTCTTGCATGGAACCTAGAAATTTACCCGAGGACACACATGTGATTTTTCAACCAACTTTGGTGCACTGGAACATGTGCTTGTATTTCAAATTTGAATTATGCACACAAAGGTGACACGTTCCCTCCCAGAACAACGAGCTTTCTTGAGAGAAGCTCCGATTTGCAAGAAGCTTATACCAAAATTTGTTCCTATTCGGCCAATTTTTTTACCATGGCATGGTACTACCATGACATGACACCATGCCAAGTTTCATGATTTTAAAACCAAGTTTCTCAATGTTCTCGACCGAGCCACGATGCCCAGATGTTTGAATCTTATTCTCATTTTTTGCATGGGACCTACTCCCTCCTTCCATCTATATAGGGCCTAATGTGTTTTTCAAGACAGCCTTTGACTATTGACAAGATTAATAGCACATGAGATGTACACTATGAAAATTATATTATTGGAAGCTCCTTTGACATACAAATTTGAAGGTATGCTTTGTGTAAGTTGCATGTCATATATTATTGCTCTAACGTTTGGTCAAAGTTAGCCTCGAAAAACACATTAGGACCTATATAGATGGAAGGAGGGAGTAGAAATTCACCCGAGGACACAAATGTGATTTTTCAACCAACTTTGGTGCACAGGAGCACGTGCTTGTAGTTCAAATTTGAATTATGCACATTAAATGAGCAAAAACTCAATTAATGTGTAAATAGGGCCAAACGAAGCCGGAATAATTCCAAAATTTAACAGGGCACTCATGTAGTTCTATGTTGCCTTTGTAAATAAACTCAAGGGGGACAACGTATGTCGTTTCGCACTCAAAGGTGGCACGTTCCCTCTCAGAACCACGAGCCTTCTTGAGAGAAGCTTCGGTTTGCAAGAAGCATATACCAAAATCTGTTCCTATTCGGCCATTTTTTTACCACAACATGGTAGTACCATGACATGACATCCTGATACATCCATTTTGCATCATGCTTTCATATCAATATTTATTGCATTATGGGCTGTTATTTCACGTTATGTCACAATACTTATGGCTATTCTCTCTTATTTTACAAGGTTTACATGAAGAAGGAGAATGCCGGCAGCTGGAATTCTAGGCTGGAAAAGGAGCAAATATTGGAGACCTATTCTGCGCAACTCCAAAAGTCCTGAAACTCCACGGAATATCTTAAAATAAATAAAGAAAAATTGTCGCCAAAGATGAAGGCCAGGGGGCCCACACCCTGCTCACGAGGGTGGGGGGCGCCCCCTACCTCATGGGCCCCCTGGTGGCTCTCCGACGCGCATCTTCTCCTATATGAAGTCTTTCGATGAGAATTTTTTTTAAAAGGCAACCTTTTGGGACGAGACTCCACCACCATGAGGCGGAACCTTGGCGGAACCAATCTAGGGCTTCGGCAGAGCTGTTCTGCCGGGGACACTTCCCTCTGGGAGGGGAAATCATCACCATCATCATCACCAACGCTCCTCTCATCGGGAGAGGGCAATCTCCATCAACATCTTCACCAGCACCATCTCATCTCCAAGCCCTACTTCATCTCTTGTATCCAATTGTTGTCTCCAAGTCCGGGATTGGTGCTAGTAGGTTGCTAGTAGTGTTGATTACTCCTTGTAGTTGATGCTAGTTGGTTTATTTGGTGGAAGATCGTATGTTCAGATCCTTTATGCATATTATTACCCCTCTGATTATGAACATGAATATGCTTTGTGAGTAGTTACGTTTATTATCGAGGACAAGGGAGAAGTCTTGCTATTAGTAGTCATGTGAATTTGGTATTCGTTCGATATTTCGATAAGATGTATGTTGTCTAGCCTCTAGTGGTGTTGTGTGAACGTCGACGACATAACACTTCACCATTATTTGGGCCTAGAGGAAGGCATTGGGAAGTAATAAGTAGATGATGGGTTGCTAGAGTGACAGAAGCTTAAACCTAGTTTATGCGTTGCTTCGTAAGGGGCTGATTTGGATCCATATGTTTCATGCTATGGTTAGGTTTACCTTAATACTTTTGTTGTAGTTGCGGATGCTTGCAATAGAGGTTAATCATAAGTGGGATGCTTGTTCAAGTAAGAACAGCACCCAAGCACCGGTCCACCCACATATCAAATTATCAAAGTACCGAACGCGAATCATATGAGCGTGATGAAACCTAGCTTAACGATATTCCCATGTGTCCTCGGGAGCGCTTTTCCTATTATAAGAGTTTGTCCAGGCTTGTCCTTTGCTACAAAAAGGATTGGGCCACCTTTCTGCACTTTATTTACTTTTGTTACTTGTTGCTCATTACAATTATCTTATCACAAAACTATCTGTTACCACTTATTTCAGTACTTGCAGAGCATACCTTGCTGAAGACCGCTTATCATTTCCTTATGCTCCTCGTTGGGTTCGACACTCTTACTTATCGAAAGGACTAGATAGATCCCCTATACTTGTGGGTCATCAAGACTCTTTCTGGCGCCGTTGCCGGGGAGTGTAGCGCCTTTGGTAGGTGGAATTTGGTAAGGGAAAATTTATATAGTGTGCTGAAATTTTCTGTCACTTGTTACTATGGAAAGTAATTCTCTGAGGGGCTTGTTCGGGGTATCTTCACCCCTTCCAGTAGAGCAAAGAGTTGCTCCTCAACCTACTGAACCTATTGAAAATGAAACTCCTTTTGAAATTCCTTCGGGTATAATTGAAAAACTGCTAGCTAACACTTTTACAGGAGATGGAGCAAAGCATCCTGATAAACATCTACTCTATGTGGATGAAGTTTGTGGACTATTTAAGATTGTAGGTATACCCGATTATGTTGTTAAGAAGAAGGCTTATCTTTGAAGGGAGACGCATTGACATGGTACAGGCTATGTGATGATATGAGATCATGGAACTATAAAATATTGAAATTGGAATTTCATCAAAAGTATTACCCTATGCATCTTGTTCATCGTGATCGCAATTATATATATAATTTTTGGCCTTGCGAAGGAGAAAGCATCGCTCAAGCTTGGGGGAGGCTTAAATCAATGTTATATTGATGCCCCAATCATGAGCTCCCAAGAGAAGTAATTATTCAAAGTTTTTATGCTCCGCTTTCTGATAACAATCGCACCATGCTCGATACTTCTTGTGCTGGCTCTTTTATGATGAAGACTATTCAATTTAAATGGAATTTATTGGATAGAACTAAACGTAACTCTTAAGATTGGGATCTCGACGAAGGTAAGGAGTCAGGTATGACACCTAAGTTTGATTGTGTTAAATCTTTTATGGATACCGATATTTTCCGTAAGTTTAGCACTAAATATGGACTTGACTCTGAGATAGTAGCTTCTTTCTATGAATCTTTTGCTAACTATGTTGATCTCCCCAAGGAGAAGTGGTTTAAATATCATCCTCCCATAGAAGTAAAAGTAGCTGCACCTGTTAAAGTTGAAGAAAAGGCTGTCACTTATAATGATCCTATTGTTCCCACTTCTTATGTTGAGAAACCACCCTTCCCTGTTAGATTGAAGGATCATGCTAAAGCTTCAACTGTTGTTCGTAAAAGCAATATTAGAACTTATACACCTCCTGAGCAAGTCAAGGTAGAACCTAATATTTCTATTGTTAAAGATCTCTTGTCTGCTAATATTGATGGGCATGTTATTCAATTCTGTGGTGAAACTGCTAGAATTGCTAAACCTTGTGCTAGAGATAAACATAGACCTGTGGTAGGCGTGCCTGTTATTTCTGTTAAAATAGGAGATCATTGTTATCATGGCTTATGTGATATGGGTGCTAGTGATAGTATAATACCCATTGACTTATATAAAGAAATTATGCATGATATTGCACCTACTGAGTTAGAAGATATTGATGTTACAATTAAACTTGCCAATAGAGATACTATATCTGCAATGGGAATTGTTAGAGATGTTGAAGTCTTGTGTGGGAAAACTAAATATCCCGCTGATTTTCTTGTTCTTGGTTCTCCACAAGATAGCTTTTGTACCATTATATTTGGTAGACCCTTCTTGAATACTGTTAATGCTAAGATAGACTGCGAAAAGAATGTTGTTACTATTGGCTTGGATGATATGGTTCATGAGTTTAATTTCTCTAAATTTAGTAAACAACATCGTGAGGAAGAATTTCCTAGTAAAGATGAAATTATTGGTCTTGCTTCTATTGCCGTACCTCCTAGTGATCCTTTAGAACACTATTTGCTAGACCATGAAAATTATATGTTCATGAATGAAAGAAGGGAAATAGATGAAGTATTCTTTAAACAGGAACCTATTCTGCAACACAATTTGCCTGTTGAAATCCTAGGGGATCCTCCTCCACCCAAGGGTGATCCCGTGTTTGAGCTTAAACCGTTGCCTGATAATCTTAAATATGCTTATCTTGATGAAAAGGAAATATATCCTGTCATTATTAGTGCTAACCTTTCAGAGCATGAAGAAGAAAGATTATTGAAAACTCTGAAGAAGCACCGTGCCGCTATTGGATATACTCTTGATGATCTTAAGGGCATCAGTCCCACTCTATGTCAACATAAAATAAATTTGGAAGCGGATGGCAAACCAGTTCATGATCCTCAACGATGTTTGAATCCTAAAATGAAAGAAGTGGTAAGAAAAGAAATACTCAAGCTTCTGGAGGCAGGTATAATTTATCCCATTGCTGATAGTCAGTGGGTAAGTCCTGTCCATTGTGTTCCTAAGAAGGGAGGTATTACTGTTGTCCCTAATGATAAAGATGAATTGATTCCGCAAAGAATTATCACAGGTTATAGGATGGTAATTGATTTCTGCAAATTAAATAAGGCTACTAAGAAAGATCATTACCCCCTACCTTTTATTGATCAAATGCTAGAAAGATTATGCAAACATACACATTATTGCTTTCTAGATGGTTATTCTGGTTTCTCTCAAATACCTGTGTCGGCTAGAGATCAATCAAAGACTACTTTTACATGCCCTTTTGGTACTTTTTCTTATAGATGTATGCCTTTCGGTTTATGTAATGCACCTGCTACCTTTCAAAGATGCATGATGGCTATATTCTCTGATTTTTGTGAAAAAAATTTGTGAGGTTTTCATGGACGATTTTTCCATCTATGGTTCCTCTTTTGATGATTGCTTGAGCAATCTTGATCGAGTTTTGCAGAGATGTGAAGAAACTAATCTTGTCTTGAATTGGGAAAAGTGCCACTTTATGGTTAATGAAGGTATTGTCTTGGGGCACAAAGTTTCTGAAAGAGGTATTGAAGTTGATAAAGCCAAGGTTGATGCTATTCAAAAGATGCCATGTCCCAAGGACATCAAAGGAATAAGAAGTTTCCTTGGTCACGCCGGATTTTATAGGAGGTTCATTAAGGACTTCTCAAAAATTTCTCGGCCTCTGACTAATTTACTACAAAAAGATGTACCATTTGTCTTTGATGATGATTGTGTAGAAGCATTTGAAATACTTAAGGAAGCATTAGTCTCTGCACCTGTTGTTCAGCCACCTGATTGGAATTTACCCTTTGAAATTATGTGTGATGCTAGTGATTATGCTATAGGTGCTGTTCTAGGGCAAAGAGTTGATAATAAATTAAATGTTATCCATTATGCTAGTAAGACTCTAGACAATGCTCAAAGAAATTATGCTACTACCGAAAAGGAACTTTTAGCAGTTGTATTTGCTTGTGATAAATTCAGACCCTATATTGTTGATTCTAAAGTAACTATTCACACTGATCATGCTGCTATTAAATATCTTATGGAAAAGAAAGATGCAAAACCTAGACTTATTAGATGGGTTCTCTTGCTACAAGAATTTGATTTGCATATTGTTGATAGAAAAGGAGCTGAGAACCCCGTTGCAGATAACTTATCTAGGTTAGAGAATGTTCTTGATGACCCACTACCTATTGATGATAGCTTTCCTGATGAACAATTAAATGTCATAAGCACTTCTCATGGCACTCCATGGTATGCTGATTATGCTAATTATATTGTTGCTAAATTTATACCACCTAGCTTCACATACCAACAAAAGAAAAAGTTTTTCTATGATTAGCGACATTACTTTTGGGATGACCCACATCTTTATAAAGAAGGAGTAGATGGTGTTATTAGACATTGTGTACCTGAGCATGAACAGGAACAGATCCTACGCAAGTGTCACTCTGAAGCTTCTGGAGGACACCACGCTGGAGATAGAACTACACATAAGGTATTGCAATCCGGTTTTTATTGGCCCACTCTCTTCAAGGATGCCCGTAAGTTTGTTTTGTCTTGTGATGAATGTCAAAGAATTGGTAATATTAGTAGATGTTAAGAAATGCCTATGAATTATTCACTTGTTATTGAACCATTTGATGTTTGGGGCTTTGATTATATGGGACCTTTTCCTACCTCTAATGGATATACACATATTTTAGTTGCTGTTGATTACGTTACTAAGTGAGTAGAAGCTATTCCAACTAGTAGTGCTGATCATAACACATCTATTAAAATGCTTAAAGAAGTTATTTTTCTGAGGTTTGGAGTCCCTAGATATCTAATGACTGATGGTGGTTCACACTTTATTCATGGCGCCTTCCGTAAAATGCTTGCTAAATATGACGTTAATCATAGAATTGCATCTCCATATCACCCGCAGTCTAGTGGTCAAGTAGAATTGAGCAATAGAGAGCTCAAATTAATTTTGCAAAAGACTGTTAATAGGTCTAGAAAGAATTGGTCCAAGAAACTGGATGACGCATTATGGGCCTATAGAACTGCATATAAGAATCCTATGGGTATGTCTCCGTATAAAATGGTTTATGGAAAAGCATGTCACTTACCTCTCGAACTAGAACATAAGGCATATTGGGCTATTAAAGATCTCAACTATGATTTCAAACTTGCCGGTGAGAAGAGGTTATTTGATATTAGCTCACTTGATGAATGGAGAACCCAAGCTTATGAAAATGCCAAGTTGTTTAAAGAAAAAGTTAAAAGATGGCATGACAAAAGGATACAAAAGCGTGAGTTTAATGTAGGTGATTATGTGTTGCTATACAACTCTCGTTTAATATTTTTTGCAGGAAAACTTCTCTCTAAATGGGAAGGTCCCTACGTTATCAAGGAGGTCTATCGTTCCGGTGCCATAAAAATTAACAACTTCGAAGGCACAAATTCTAAGGTGGTAAACGGTCAAAGGATCAAACACTATATCTCAGGTAATCCTATAAATGTTGGAACCAATATTATTGAAATCGTAACCCCGGAGGAATACATAACGGACACTTTCCAGACCGTTCCAGACTTCGAAAAGGAATAGGTATGTGGTACGGTAAGTAAACCGACTCGAAAACAATTTTTAAGGCAATATTTCTCCGTTTTGGAATATTTAGAAAAATAGAAAAATAAGTAGCAGTCCGGGAAGGACACGAGGCCTCCACGAGGGTGGAGGGCGTGCCCTACCCCCTGGGCGCGCCCCCTACCTCGTGAGCACCTCGTGTACCCTCCGGACTCCGTTTTCTTGCACGATACGTATTTTGGTCGGTAAAAATTCATTATATATTCTCCCGAAGGTTTTGACTCTCGTATCACGCAAATCTCCTCTGTTTTCATTTCGAGCTGTTTCCGTTGCAGATTTAGAGCACCATGACTTCTCCCTCCTCCAACAATGAAGACAAGGATGCTTGGCTATTGAAGATAGAGTTGAAAAGAGAGGAACTGGAAGAGATCAAGAAGGCCATTGAGGCTCAAGCTCTGGTGGTGAAAGAAGAAGACACTCCTCAACCTTTACCAAACCTTTTCACTCCAACAGAGATTGAAGTTTTCAAGATGATTGAGTTAGCCCGCATAAAGAACAAGTATCTCACAGAGGAGAATATTTTGTTGAAGGATCATATTGCTGGGCTCAAGGGCATTATCCGCAAGTTGGAGGAGCTTTTACGCTCGATGTGCGATTATCCACTATCATCACCACCACCTCCATCACCAAAGAAGGAGACATAATCACATGAGTATGGGCACTCCCCTTGGCAACTGCCAAGCTTGGGGGAGGCGCCCTGGTATCATATCACCATCACAACTCCTATCTTTACCGTTTTTCTTAGTTCGATCCTTCTAGTAGTATTTTGATTTAGTAGAATAAAGTCATGGCATGATCTAGTTTTTAGTTTTGCTTTATGATCCTTCTTTGTAATCGAGTCCGTGAGATTTATATAATAAAGATTAGTGTTGAGTCAAGGGCTTGATTATTTTGCCCTGATCTTGGGTGAATAAATAGAAAGAAGAAAAAGAATAAAAAGAATCAAAGAGTTCATATTGATCTTATTGAAAGTAATGACTTCACATAGAAAGAGTATGATGATTAAAAGTTGTTGGGAGTTGGCAAATATAGCTTTGGTCATCGTTGCAATTAATAGGAAGTAATAAGGAAAGAGAGGTTTCACATATAGATATATTATCATTGACATCTTTTATGATTGGGAGCACTCATTAAAATATGACATGCTAAAGAGTTGAGGTTGGACAAGGAAGACAACATAATGAGTTATGTTTTCTTACATATGAGATAAAGTATGTTGTCATGGATCCTCTAACGTGTTGAGCTTGCCTTTCCCCCTCATGCTAGCCAAATTCTCAGCACCAAGTAGAAATACTACTTGTGCTTCCAAATACCCTTAAACCAGTTCAGCCATGAGAGTCCACCATATCTACCTATGGATTGAGTAAGGTCCTTCAAGTAAGTTGTCATCGGTGCAAGCAAATAAAAATTGCTCTCTAAATATGCATGACTTATTAGTGCAGAGAAAATAAGCTTTGTACGAACTTGTTGTGGAAGTAATAAAAGCGATGGACTGCATAATAAAGGTCCACATACAAGGGGCAATATAAAGTGACGTTCTTTTGCATTAAGATTTTGCGCATCAACCCTAAACACGCATGACAACCTCTGCTTCCCTCTTGTAAGGGCCTATCTTTTATTATTATCCTCTACCTTATGCAAGAGTCACGGTGATCTTCACCTTTCCTTTTTCATTTTATCCTTTGGCAAGCTCAGCATGTTGGAAAGAACATGATATATATATATCTAATTGGATGTAGGGGAGCATGAATTATTATTGTCAACATTACCCTTGAGGTAAAAGGTTGTGGGGCAAAACTATAAGCCCCTATCTTTCTCTGTGTCCGATTAAAACTCCGTAACCACAAGTATTGCGTGAGTGTTAGCAATTATGAAGGACTAAGTGATAGTTGAGTATGTGGACTTGCTTTTAAGCTCTGACATAGACTCTTTCCGATGTTATGATAAATTGCAATTGCTTCAATGACTGAGGTTATAATTTATTGGTGCTCAATAAGGTTTCTGATTCATACTTTTGCATTGTGAAAAGATCATCACTTGAACATAAGTAATCATATGACAAAATCTATATATGTTGCTGTTATGGAAATAATCATGATGCCTTCATGTCCGTATTTTATTTTTATCGACGCCTCTACCCATAAACATGAGGACATATTTATTGTTATCGGCTTTTCGCTTGAGGACAAGCGAGGTCTAAGCTTGGGGGAGTTGATACGTCCATTTTGCATCATGCTTTCATATCAATATTTATTGCATTATGGGCTGTTATTTCACGTTATGTCACAATACTTATGGATATTCTCTCTTATTTTACAAGGTTTACATGAAGAGGGAGAATGCCGGCAACTGGAATTCTGGGCTAGAAAAGGAGAAAATATTGGAGACCTATTCTGCGCAACTCCAAAAGTCCTGAAACTCCACGGAATATCTTAAAATAAATAAAGAAAAATCGTCGCCAAAGATGAAGGCCAGGGGCCCACACCCTGCTCACGAGGGTGGGGGGGTGCACCCCCCGGGGCGCGCCCCCTACCTCGTGGGCCCCCTGGTGGCTCTCCGACGCCCATCTTCTCCTATATGAAGTCTTTCAATGAGAAAAAAAATAAAAGGCAACCTTTCGGGACGAGACTCCACCGCCACGAGGCGGAACCTTGGCGGAACCAATCTATGGCTCCGACAGAGCTGTTATGCCGGGGACACTTCCCTTTGGGAGGGGGAAATCATCACCATCGTCATCACCAATGCTCCTCTCATCGGGAGAGGGCAATCTCCATCAACATCTTCACCAGCACCATCTCATCTCCAAACCCTAGTTCATCTCTTGTATCCAATTCTTGTCTCCAAGTGCGGGATTGGTGCTAGTAGGTTGCTAGTAGTGTTGATTACTCCTTGTAGTTGATGCTAGTTGGTTTATTTGGTGGAAGATCATATGTTTAGATCCTTTATGCATATTATTACCCCTCTGATTATGAACATGAATATGCTTCATGAGTAGTTACGTTTGTTCCTGAGGACAAGGGAGAAGTCTTGCTATTAGTAGTCATGTGAATTTGGTATTCATTCGATATTTTGATAAGATGTATGTTGTCTAGCCTCTAGTGGTGTTATGTGAACGTCGACTACATAACACTTCACCATTATTTGGGCCTAGAGGAAGGCATTGGGAAGTAATAAGTAGATGATGGGTTGCTAGAGTGACAGAAGCTTAAACCCTAGTTTATGCGTTGCTTCGTAAGGGGCTGATTTGGATCCATATGTTTCATGCTATGGTTAGGTTTACCTTAATACTTTTGTTGTAGTTGCGGATGCTTGCAATAGAGGTTAATCATAAGTGGGATGCTTGTTCAAGTAAGAACAGCAACCAAGCACCGGTCCACCCACATATCAAATTATCAAAGTACCGAACGCGAATCATATGAGCGTGATGAAAACTAGCTTGACGATATTCCCATGTGTCCTCGGGAGCACTTTTCCTATTATAAGAGTTTGTCCAGGCTTGTCCTTTGCTACAAAAAGGATTGGGACACCTTGCTGCACTTTATTTACTTTTGTTACTTGTTGCTCGTTACAATTTATCTTATCACCAAACTATCTGTTACCACTTATTTCAGTACTTGCAGAGAATACCTTGCTGAAAACCGCTTATCATTTCCTTCTGCTCCTCGTTGGGTTCGACACTCTTACTTATCGAAAGGACTACGATAGATCCCCTATACTTGTGGGTCATCACATCCATGCCAAGTTTCATGATTTTCAGAAGTGTTTTGGATTTACAAGAATTTTAAAACCAAGTTTCTCAATGTTCTCGGCCGAGCCACGATGCCCAGATGTTCTAATTATATTCTCATTTCTTGCATGGGACCTAGAAATTCACCCGAGGACACAAATGTGATTTTTCAACCAACTTTGGTGCACGAGAGCATGTGCTTGTAGTTCAAATTTGACTTATGCACATTAAATGACCAGAAACTCAATTAATGTATAAAAGACGACAAACAAACCCGGAATAATTCCAAAATTTAACAGGGCACTAATGTAGTTCTATG
>NC_041391.1:326285136-326372301 GCF_002162155.2 Triticum dicoccoides | reverse complement strand
GTGGCACGTTCCCTCTTAGAATCACGAGCCTCCAAATCGGCTACCACAACATGTTAGTGCCACGACATGACACCATGCCAAGTTTCATGATTTCCAGCTAAGTTTTGGATTTACATGAATTTAAAATCTAAGTTTCTCGATGTTCTCAGCAGAGTCATGACGCCCAGATGTTTGAATTTCATTCTCATTTCTTCCATGGGACCTAGAAATTCAACCAAGGAAACACATGTGATTTTTCAACCCACTTTGGTGCATCGGAGCATGCGCATGCAATTCATATTTAGATTATGCACATTAAAAGTCCAAAAACTCAATTAATGTATAAAAAGGCCAAATGAACCCGAAATAATTCCAAAACTTAACAGGGCACTCATATAGTTCTATGTTGCCTCTGTGAATAAAATCAGGGGGAGGCAGCGTATATCATTTCGCACACAAAGGTGACACGTTCCCTCTCAGAACCACAAGGCTTGTTGAGAGAATCTCCGGTTTTGCAAGAGGCTTATACCAAAACTTGTCCCAGTTCAGCCAAAAATTATACATATGAAAACAGGGTTTAGATTATCCCGAACATCTCGCTACCTAGACCAATAATGTACTATGATTTGAATAAAACATAAAATGGATACAAATATTTGAATTGGAGAGCGTATGGTACATGTAGTTCATAGTGAAATATGATTACTGCTATATGCATGTCTTTTTGTTATAACCCCACGGTGTGTGTAACGCCCCAGATTCGATGCGCCAGGTGTCCGCCAGTTATTCATCATCGTTTCCATGTCATGTTCTTGCGTGTTGCATTTTGCCATGTCATCATGTGTATTTTATTTTTGCATACGTGTTCGTCTCATGCATCCGAGCATTTTCCCCGTTGTCCGTTTTGCAATCCGGCACTCCTATGTCCCCCGACGCCCCCTTTTACCTCGTTTCATGAGTGGCCGAAAAATGTTCTCGGAATGGGTCGAAGCTTGGCTTGCGGTCTTATTATAGTGTAGACGGAGGCCTGTCAAGTTTCGTCGCATTCGGAGTTTGTTTGACTGCCCAACCATTAAATATATAACCGCGATATAGCCGGTATAAACGTTGGATGGTTTTGGTATCTGAAACCTGTGCCGGGCCGCACTTCATCTCTCTCCTCTCAGCCCAACCTCTCTTCTCAACCCAACAACATCCCACCTAGTCCCTCTCCACTCCAGAGCCGTCCGATGATGATTGTATGGTCCGAAACGGTCTCAAAACCCCCCAACCATAACAAATCTGCTATAAGTAGACCCCATAGTCCATTTTTGGACATCCCTGGCCTACATCTAGCCCTCCACCTACCTCCTGCCGGAGCCTCCACCCTCCTCCTCGTTTTCCGCGCTGGCCAAACCCACCACCACCAAGTGGCGCACCCCCACTGGCCTTCGCCGCTGCAGCTGGCGCGCCAGGCCAACCGTAGGGCGCCACGCGTCCTCCTGCGTCCCCGCAGCCCCCAGTGCCGCCGCGGCCTACCAGGCCCGCGGGAGGCCAACCGTGGACCGTTCTGGGCCCGGCTCCCTCTCTCTCTCCGCCCGAGTGCCCCCGCACCTCGCCTCCTCGCCCGCTTCCCCCGCCGCCTCGCACCTTCCACCGGCGACCCCGGTAGCCGCGCCGACGAGCGCCGGCAGCCAGGCCAGAGCCTCGCCGTCCCCTGCTCCCTCTTCCTCCCTGCATCTCCTCTCTCTCTCACCCGACTCCTATCTCTCCCCGCAGGGACTGCCGCCGCCTCCCGGAGCTCCGCCGTGGCGTCGCCCATTCAAGCTCGCGCCGCCCCGCCCCATGGAGGCCTCCTCATCGCCGGTGGCCTCGCCGTCGCCGGGAATGGATCCCCGGTGAGCCCCTCGTCCCGGATCCGGCCTCCCCTTGCTGGATCTGGCCTCCTCCACGCCCCATTGCCGAGACCCACCGCCCTCCGGTCACCGTCGTCCACTTGCCGCCGCCAGTCGGTCGGGAGGAGCCCGATCCCGTCGGCGTTGACCGCACGTGGGCCGCTGCCCCTCAAGGCCCAGCGTCGCCCCCGCGTCTGGCCTAGATCCCCGTTGGCCCAGCTCCAGCCTCTGCCCAGCCCGCCTGGCCTCCTCTTCGTGTTCTGGGCCTCGGCCCATGGTGAGGACCCGTCAAAACCCGCGCCCAGGGCATCATTTAGTATCCATCGCCCGACTCTGTTTTTTTCACTGTCCCTGAAAAATCTTTCTACGTGTGCAAGTTTGACCTGCTGTAACTTCTTGTGCATAGCTCCGTTTTGTGCATACAATATACCAAAATGTTCATCAGGATGTGCTCTTCATTTTGTTCTATTGTGCCATGTTCATTTGAGTCCATCTTGATGCCCTAACCATCGTTGCAAGAGTGCTGTATGATGTTAACCTACTGAAACTGTTATAACTTGGTGATTTGTCTTTTTCATTGCATTTTGTGTGTGCATCTTATGAGCATGAGCTCTACATGTGTTTTGTGCCACATCATGCCATCTTTACAGTGGCAATCCATGTATTTTTGTGAGTCTTGTAGTGAGTGCATCGAGCTCGTGAAGTAGGGTACTTGCTGTTACTGGTTTGCTAGGCTGAATCTGCTATGTCCTGATGCTATGTAAACCTGCTGCTACAAGTCATTCTATGCATAATCTGGAGATGTTCACTAAGGATGTTTTGCTATACATGTCATGGTCTAGCTATCCGTGCCCCTGGTTGCATTTATAGCCTGCCTTAACATGTTGTAATCTTGCTCTCAAATTGCTAAATAATGTTGCTCTCAGCCTGTTAACATTAAGTTCATATTTGCCATGAGCTTTGCTGGTGATCCGTGCACCCTATGAAATTGCTCTTGCCATGCTTAGCTTTATAAATATGTCATCTTACTGTTGGTCACCTTTTCATGCCATGTATTGCTCTGTGGTGAGTGGTACAAGCTCACCGACATGCCTACTTACCGTTGTTCCTGCCATGTCTGAATCTGTCATATCATTTGCCATGTTTGCATGGATGCTACCATCTTTCCTGTTGACCTTTGGAATTAGTTCAGTAATGGTGTTTTGTTCTTTGTCTTTAGTATTAGCATTCCATGCCTTATCTTGCCATGATAGCTTCCAGTAAGATGTTGGTTGATAGCTCTAAACATTGCAACCTGATGTTATTTCTGCTAAGTCTGTAAACTGTTATTATTTGCAATCTTGCCATGTCCTTTTGAGCATGTTCTAGTGATTTCTGGAGATAGCTCAGTGTTCATGTTTTGTGATGCTTTACCTGTCCTTCATGCCCATGCTTTTTGTTCTCATGTTGAGGTGCTATAGCATATTGTTGTGATGTTTGTAAGATACCTATCCCTTTTCTATCAAGCCTCCCAAATTGCCATGTCAGCCTCTAACCTTGTCACCCTTCCTAGCAAACCATTGCTTGGCTATGTTACCGCTTTGCTCAGCCCCTCTTATAGCGTTGTTAGTTGCAAGTGAAGTTGAAGATTGCTCCATGGTGGACAGGATTATGTTGGAATATCACAATATCTCTTATATTATTAATGCATCTATATACTTGGTAAAGGGTGGAAGGCTCGGCCTTATGCCTGGTGTTTTGTTCCACTCTTGCCGCCCTAGTTTCCGTCATATCGGTATTATGTTCCCGGATTTTGCGTCCCTAACGCGGTTGGGTGATTTATGGGACCCCCTTGACAGTTCGCCTTGAATAAAACTCCTCCAGCAAGGCCCAACATTGGTTTTACCATTTTCCTACCACCTATACCTTTCCCTTGGGAGTAATTAACCCGAGGGTCATCTTTATTTTAGGCCCCCCGGGGCAGTGCTTCTCTAAGTGCTGGTCCGAATCGAGCAGCCTGCGGGGCCCCCTCGGGGAAACTCGAGGTCTGGTTTTACTCGTAGCTTGACTTATCCGGTGTTGCCCTGAGAACGAGATATGTGCAGCTCCTATCGGGATTGTCGGCGCCTCGGGCGGCTTTGCTGGTCTTGTTTTACCATTGTTGAAATGTCTTGTAAACCGGGATTCCGAGATTGATCGGGTCTTCCTGGGAGAAGGAATATCCTTCGTTGATCGCGAGAGCTTATCATGGGCTAAGTTGGGACACCCCTGCAGGGTATACACTTTCGAGAGTCGTGCCCGCGGTTATGTGGCAGATGGGAATTTGTTAATGTCCGGTTGTAGATAACTTGACACCAGATCCGAATTAAAACGCATCAACCGCGTGTGTAGCCGTGATGGTCTCTTCTCGGCGGAGTCCGGGAAGTGAACACGGTTTTGGGTTATGTTTAACGTAAGTAGGAGTTCAGGATCACCTCTTGATCATTGCTAGCTTCACGACCGTTCCGTTTGCTCTCTTCTTGCTCTTACTTGCGTATGTTAGCCACCATACATGCTTAGTCGCTGCTGCAACCTCACCACTTTACCCCTTCCTTTCCTATTAAGCTTTGCTAGTCTTGATACCCATGGTAATGGGATTGCTGAGTCCTCGTGGCTCACAGATTACTACAAAAACAGTTGCAGGTACAGGTTATTCGATGATCATGACGCGAGAGCGATGTTTGCTTGTTTTGGAGTTCTTCTTCTGCTTCTTCTTCGATCAGGGGATAGGTTCCAGGTCGACAGCCTGGGCTAGCAGGGTGGATGTCGTTTGAGTTTCTGTTTGTGTTTCATCTGTAGTCGCATGGTGCTCTTATGTAAGATGATGTTGTATTCGTGTGGCATTGTATGCCTCTTGTATGTACCCCCCATCTATTATGTAATGTTGATGTAATGATATCCACCTTGCAAAAGCGTCTTGAAGATGCGCTTCTATCCTTGGTGGGACCTTCGAGTCTCTTTAGGATAGGGTCGCATCTTGGGTGTGACAAGTTGGTACCAGAGCCTCAACCGACCTTCGGAGCCCCCCTTGATTGATTGTTTAGTTTGGCCACTGTTGAGTCTAGAAGAAAACTGATTTTGGAGTCTACTTATATCGAGAGTAGGATTTATTTTTACTCCTCAGCCCCTTCGTTGCTCTGGTAAGGAATCTTGACATAGGTGTTTTGAATTACTTCTCTTTCCCTTCAAATTTTCTTTAGGATCACGCAGTTGGTTTTTCGATCATTGGTTCTCAACTCTTTTCATCCGGTGCATTTCTCGTCGAGTTGACTCGAGCCTCTTCATCTTTGAGTTCAATCCTCAGTTGTTTTCTTTTTCCCACCCATCCACCCCTTTTTCTTCTTGGAGCTCGAGTCCGTAATCGAGTATCCTTCCTACTCGTGCGAAGTCTTTGCTTTCTTTCCTCAATGATTTCAACCGGTGTTTTCTCTTCTAGATATTCGTCGGTTCCCCCTTCCAAGTTGCCTTTGTTTTCCCGCCCTCCCACCCTCTTCTTCCCGGAGCCCTAGTCTCTTTCGAGCATCAATTTCATTCATACGCAGTCTCTTCAGTCTTCCCTCAATTGTTTCAACCAGTGAATTCTCGTCTCGTTCGTCATTCTTCATCTCTTTTTCTTTTCCGGTGGACTCAATTCAAGTTTTTTCGGGTTGATCACATTCTTTTCCTTGGATTAAATGTTTTCCCCTTGCTCGTTCACCTCTCGCCAGTTTATCTTTTCGGAGTGCTCAAGACATCTCAAAAGATTCGTTTGTGTTCGAATTAATTCGAGGGTGTCACCTCATTCAAATATTTCATTTGTTCCGGTGCATCGTCTATCTGTTCATCATCCCTTTCCAATGGTGATTTTCTCTTCAGTGGGCCCTAACCCACAGGTCTTTTCCCAGGATCTTACCTGACTCTTCTAATTTCCCGGAGCTATTCTCAAATTCTTTTCGAGTTTGACGTAAAAATGAATCTCGTCAGTCAGCTGTTTTCCAAGATTGATCTCAAAATTATCATTTTTCATTGTTGGCTCAACCTCTTTGCTTTTCATTCTCCGGAGTATCTCAACAATTCATGGTGGTGTTTCTCGTCGTCATTCTTGGATTTTGAAGACCGAAGAGTTCCTTTTAAATCCTTACCCGTTCTTCCAAAGATGCGTAGTTCAAGCTTGATGCCATCCTCTCATAATTGTTTTTGATTGTGAGAATTCTTTTCACCCATCCGGAGCATGTCATGAGTTGTTTCCGTTTCTTTCCTCCGAATGCCATCATGTCATAATTCTTGATTCTCAGCGTGTAGCTATCATTCTCCAAATCTTACCGGTGAATCGTTCAAATATCCTCTAATCAGTTCATGATCTCTTCGTTCTCAGGGATCTAAATCCCCCCAAGTATCTTCATTCGTTTTCCAATTCTTCCCGGTGAATTGTGCATTTGCTACGTTCATTTTAAATTCTTACGGTGGTTCGTTCAAGATTTCTTTTCCTTGATTATCATATCAATTCATTCGTTCTTTTCAATTCCTACCAGTGGTTTGCTGAAGACCTTATTCAAGTTTACGTTATATCTCTCTTAATCCTTTCAACGAGAATAAGTAGAATGCCTATCTGTTGCTTGTCATCAATTTAAGATGGTGAAGGGTAAGCATGACATAAATCTTATTCTTGTTTTCCTCAAGGTGATTTAATACCTTATTCCGGAGTTTGTTCAGGATATCATATTCTCGATTCAAGTTGCTCACCTTTCTTTTCCGGAGTTCCAAGTTTTATTGGATGTCTCGTCACGAAGCTCCATCTATATCATTGCAAGGCTTCAATCTTGTTCGTTTCAACCTTCAATTCTTTTATGTTATCATTTCCTATCCGGAGTTCTTCATGGAGGCTCAACATGGTGGTTCGTCAAGGATTCCTTTCATTCTTCAATTGTTCTTCAAGATTTCTCTCGAAGTTATGACCCGCCAAGCTATACTCTAAAAAAATAAACATGGTGCTCAACACATGTTTTGTTTTGAGGAGTTCAAGCATTCTTCATCTTGCATTCCGAAGTGCAATCCTTTCTACCATATCTTTTGAGATGGTGTTATGTCATCCTTGGCAATTTCTCCTCGTGTTTTATGATTCACAAGTTGTCAGGAATGAGTTAATTAAATCCATCATCTTCTCTTCGTTCAAGAGATCTTTTCAACTAATCAATCTCTTCGTTGGAGTTATCGTGTGTCATATTTCACCTAAAGCCTTCCCTAAGGAATGTTGCTATTTGTGGTGTGTATCTATGATCCAATTTTCTCCTTTTCATCTTGGTGAAGAAGTTTGTCATCTTTTTGGTGATCTTAATCAAATCAATGGTTTCCATTAGTGTCCGGTTGTCACCTCATAATCTTGAGATGTTATCCATAAGTCCACAACAAGAAATTCTTTGTTGTTGATTTTCTCAACAACTTCGTTCAATCTTTTCTCGCAAGGATGCTTTTTAAATTCATTCATCGAAGAAGTTGTCATCTTCTTCCCCGTTCTTCTCATTCCAATCCGTCAAGTCTTTCGGAGGTTTTGTGTTGTTCCTCAAGTCAAGTATCATTCCATCTTCTCAAGTTCATGTTCTATTCCATCCATGTTCAAACGGGGTGCTGCCTAAATTCTTTCAGTCTTATTCCATTCTTGTCTTGTTCCTCGAGTTTTTGATTCTCGTCTTAGTCGTTGTTCCACTCTTCTTCCCGAGTGCTCTCGACTTTTTTCTTCTTCTCTTGCGTTCTTGTTTCCCCTCATTCTTTTTCACTCCCGTCTCGGTCCTAAGATCTCGGGACGAGATCTCTTGTTAGTGGAGGAGTGTTGTAACGCCCCTGATTCGATGCGCCAGGTGTCCGCCAGTTATTCGTCGTCGTTGCCATGTCATGTGCTTGCGTGTTGCATTTTGCCATGTCATCATGTGCATTTTATTTTTGCATACGTGTTCGTCTCATGCATCCGAGCATTTTCCCTGTTGCCCGTTTTGCAATCCGACACTCCTATGTCCCCCGGCGCCCCCTTTTACCTCGTTTCATGAGTGGCCGAAAAATGTTCTCGGAATGGGTCGAAGCTTGTCTTGCGGTCTTATTATAGTGTAGACGGAGCGCTTGTCAAGTTTCGTCGCATTCGGAGTTCGTTTGACTGCCCAACCGTTAAATATATAACCGCGATATAGCCGGTATAGACGTTGGATGGTTTCGGTATCTGAAACCCGTGCCGGGCCGCACTTCATCTCTCTCCTCTCAGCCCAACCCTTCTTCTCAACCCAATGGCATCCCACCTAGTCCCTCTCCGCTCCAGAGCCGTCCGATGGTGATCGTATGGTCCGAAACGGTCTCAAAACCCCCCAACCCTAACAAATCTGCTATAAGTAGACCCCATAGTCCATTTTTGGACATCCCTGGCCTACATCTAGCCCTCCACCTACCTCCTGCCGGAGCCTCCACCATCCTCCTCGTTTTCCGTGCTGGCCAAACCCACCGCCGCCAAGTGGCGCACCCCCACTGGCCTCCGCCACTGCAGCCGGCGCGCCAGGCCAACTGCAAGATGCCACGCGTCCTCCTGCGTCCCCGCAGCCCCCAGCGCCGCGGCGGCCCGCAAGGCCCGCGGGAGGCCCACCGTGGACCGTTCTGGGCCCGGCTCCCGCTCTCTCCGCCCGAGTGCCCCCGCACCTCGCCTCCTCGCCCACTTCCCCCGCCGCCTCGCACCTTCCGCCGGCGACCCCGGTAGCCGCGCCGGTGAGCGCCAGCAGCCAGGCCGGAGCCTCGCCGTCCCCTGCTCCCTCTTCCTCCCTGCGTCTCCTCTCTCTCTCACGCGACTCCTTTCTTTCCTTGAAGGAACTGCCACCGCCACCCGGAGCTCTGCCGTGGCGTCTCCCATTCAAGCTCGCGCCGCCGCCGCCCCATGGAGGCCTCCTCATCGCCGGTGGCCTCGCTGTCGCCAGGAATGGATTCCCGGTGAGCCCCTTGTCCCGGATCCGGCCTCCCCTTGCCGGATCTGGCCTCCTCCGCGCCCCATCGCCGAGACCCGCCGCCCTCCGGTCGCCATCTTCCACTTGCCACTGCCAGTCGGTCGGGAGGAGCCCGATCCCGTCGGCGTTGAGCGCGCGTGGGCCGCCGCCCCTCAGGGCCCAGCGTCGCCCCCGCGTCCGGCCCAGATCCCCGCCGGCCCAGCTCCAGCCTCTGCCCAGCCCGCCTGGCCTCCTCTTCGTGTTGTGGGCCTCGGCCCATGGTGAGGACCCGTCAAAACCCGCGCCCAGTGCATCATTTAGTATCCATCGCCCGACTGTTTTTTTCACTGTCCCTGAAAAATCTTTCTATGTGTGCAACTTTGACCTGCTGTAACTTCTTGTGCATAGTTCCGTTTTGTGCATATAATATATCAAAATGTTTAACAGGATGTGATCTTCATTTTGTTCTATTGTTCCATGTTCATTTGAGTCCATATTTATGCCCTAACCATCGTTGCAAGAGTGCTATATGATGTTAACCTGCTGAAACTGTTATAACTTGGTGATTTGTCTTTTTCATTGCATTTTGTGTGTGCATCTTATGAGCATGAGCTCTACATGTGTTTTGTGTTACTTTATGCCATCTTTACAGTGGTGCAATCCATGTATTTTTGTGAGTCTTTTAGTGAGTGCATGGAGCTCGTGAAGTAGGGTACTTGCTGTTACTGTTTTGCTAGGCTGGATCTGCTATATCCTGATGCTATGTAAACCTGCTGCTACAAGTCATTCTATGCATAATCTGGAGATGTTCACTAAGGATGTTTTGCTTTACATGTCATGCTCTATCTATCTGGCCCCTAGTTGCATATATAGCCTGCTGTAACTTGTTGTAATATTGCTCTCAAATTGCTAAATAATGTTGCTGTCATCCTGTTAACATTAAGTTCATTTTTGCCATGAGCTTTGCTGGTGATCCGTGCACCCTATGAACTTGCTCTTGCCATGCTTAGTTTCATAAATATGTCATCTTACTGTTGGTCAACTTTTCATGCCATGTATTGCTCTGTGATGAGTGGTACAAGCTCACCTACATGCCTACTTATCGTTGTTCCTGCCATGTGTGAATCTGTCATATCATTTGCCATGTTTGCATGGATGCTACCATCTTTCCTGTTGATCTTTGGAATTAGTTCAGTAAGGGAGTTTGGTTCTTTGTCTTTAGTATTAGAATTACATGCCTTAGTTTGCCATGATAGCTTCCTGTAACATGTTGTCTGATAGCTCTAAACATTGCAACCTGATTTTATTTCTGCTAAGTCTGTAAACTGTTATTATTTGCAATCTTGACATGTCCTTTTGAGCATGTTCTAGTGATTGCTGGAGATAGCTCAGTGTTCATGTTTTGTCATGATTTACCTGTAATTCATGCCCATGCATTTTTTTCTCATGTTGAGGTGCTGTAGCATATTGTTGTGATGTTCGTAAGATGCCCAGTTGCTGTTTTGGACAGCTTGTCCTTTAAACTTGTATAGTGTATGTGTTGAACCGTTGCTCCGTTTTGAGTGTGCTCTATATGAAACTTGCTTGATTTTGAATGTAGTTTCATATTGACATGTTGCATCCATGTTTTGAGAGTGTTTGCTTGATGTTTGAATTCATTTTGCACCAATGCCATGTTTGACTTGTTTTGCTCATATCTTCTAGGCCGTAGCTCCGAACTAAATGAACTTTATATGTAACTTGACTAGAATCTCGTGTAGATCGTCTTGGTGCATCTTAACTTGTTGTTTAACAACTTGAACATAAGGTTTATTCAGATCAGGACCAATTTGTAAACTTGCATATGAGGACCTACCGGAATTGTTATATGTTGTTTCCGGCCTCATTTAACTTTGCTTTGATGTGCTGTTCTTGTATGCATCATCTCTTGCCAGGAGTAGCCTCATCTAGTTTTGTCATGCACCATTCTTGGTTGTGCATCATGTCTTGTCCATGTGTGGTGTGTTTACCATGTTGTGTGCTTCTTCTCGATAGTTCCTGTTTCGTTGCGATCGTGAGGATTCGTTCGTCTACGCTTGGTTCGTCTTCGTGGCTTCATCTTCTTCATGGACTCGTTCTTCTTCCTAGCGGGATTTCAGGCAAGATGACCGCTACCCTGGATCTCACTACTATCATTGCTATGCTAGTTGCTTCGTTCTATCGCTATGCTGCGCTACCTATCCCTTGTTCTATCAAGCCTCCCAAATTTCCATGTCAGCCTCTAACCTTGTCACCCTTCCTAGCAAACCATTGCTTGGCTATGTTACCGCTTTGCTCAGCCCCTCTTATAGCGTTGTTAGTTGCAGGTGAAGTTGAAGATTGCTCCATGGTGGACATGATTATGTTGGGATATCACAATATCTCTTATATTATTAATGCATCTATATACTTGGTAAAGGGTGGAAGGCTCGGCCTTATGCCTGGTGTTTTGTTCCACTCTTGCCGCCCTAGTTTCCTTCATATCGGTATTATGTTCCCGGATTTTGCGTCCCTAACGCGGTTGGGTGATTTATGGGACCCCCTTGACAGTTTGCCTTGAATAAAACTCCTCCAGCAAGGCCCAACATTGGTTTTACCATTTTCCTACCACCTATCCTTTCCCTTGGGAGTAATTAACCCAAGGGTCATCATTATTTTAGCCCCCCGGGCTAGTGCTTCTCTCAGTGCTGGTCCGAACCGAGCAGCCTGTGGGGCCCCCTCGGGGAAACTCGAGGTCTGGTTTTACTCGTAGCTTGACTTATCCGGTGTTGCCCTGAGAACGAGATATGTGCAGCTCCTATCGGGATTGTCGGCGCATAGGGAGGCTTTGCTGGTCTTGTTTTACCATTGTCGAAATGTCTTGTAACCCTGGATTCCGAGACTGATCGGGTCTTCCTGGGAGAAGGAATATCCTTCGTTGATCGCGAGAGCTTATCATGGGCTAAGTTGGGACACCCCTGTAGGGTACAAACTTTTGAGAGCCGTGCCCACGGTTATGTGGCAGATGGGAATTTGTTAATGTCCGGTTGTAGATAACTTGACACCAGATCCGAATTAAAACGCATCAACCGCATGTGTAGCCGTGATGGTCTCTTCTCGGCGGAGTCCGGGAAGTGAACACGGTTTTGGGTTATGTTTGACGTAAGTAGGAGTTCAGGATCACCTCTTGATCATTGCTAGCTTCACGACCATTCCGTTTGCTCTCTTCTCGCTCTTACTTGCGTATGTTAGCCACCATACATGCATAGTCGCTGCTGCAACCTCACCACTTTATCCCTTCCTTTCCCATTAAGCTTTACTAGTCTTGATACCCATGGTAATGGGATTGCTGAGTCCTCGTGGCTCACAGATTACTACAACAACAGTTACAGGTACAGGTTATGCGATGATCATGACGCGAGAGCGATGTTTTCTTGTTTTGGAGTTCTTCTTCTGCTTCTTCTTCGATCAGGGGATAGGTTCCAGGTCGACAGCCTGGGCTAGCAGGGTGGATGTCATTTGAGTTTCTGTTTGTGTGTCATCCGTAGTCGGATGGTGCTCTTATGTAAGATGATGTTGTATTTGTGTGGCATTGTATGCCTCTTGTATGTACCCCCCATCTATTATGTAATGTTGATGTAATGATATCCACCTTGCAAAAGTGTCTTCAAGATGCGCTTCTATCCTTGGTGGGACCTTCGAGTCTCTTTAGGATAGGGTCGCATCTTGGGCGTGACAGTGTGACCCGGAGGTGGTGCTGCAACCCGGAGATGTGAGCCGGCCGGTGGCAGCTTGCCTAGCAAGGCAAGGCGACTTAGAACCCGAGTTGGTCATGTTGTATGATCCGACTTGGACTATTGTACGCCCAGGGCCTCGACCTGTGTATATAAAGGCGAGACCCTGCGGCGGGTGAAACCAAGTTACAATCGATCGATAGCTAGGTTAAGCGATTCTGCTCCCCTGTAATCGATACTCAATCAATACAACACAAAGCAGGATGTAGGCTTTTACCTCGTTGGTGAGGGGCCGAATCTGGGTAAACTTGCGTCTCTCATCCCGCTCAACCCCTTTAAGATAATCATCGTAGCCATGGCCTTACATGTAAGTCCTTTCACGAGGGCATCTTCCGTGACAAAACCACAACAGTTGGCACCCACCATGGGGCCAGGGAACGGTGGTTTCGAGTTCTTGAAGGGCACTTTCCTAGGGATCGAGGGATACACCGTTGGCAAGATGACCAAGAGTCGCCGCGGCAAGCTCTACATCGACGATGCTGGATGGGGCCCTGAGGCTGACTCAATCAAGTACGGGTACCCTATCCCCTTCGGCGGAATTCACATCTTCACCGGCAAAAGCGGCGAGTCTGAGCCTGAGCCGGACACCTTCGAGTCGGCTCGGCGCACGCAACTGATACGTCTCCAACGTCTCTATAACTTCTGCTTGTTCCGTGTTATTATATTATCATTCTTGGATGTTTTACAATCATTTATAGCAACTTTATATCATTTTTTGGGACTAACCTATTGACATAGTGCCTAGTGCCAGTTGCTGTTTTTTTGCTTGTTTTTTAATTCATAGAAAATCAATACCAAACGGAGTCCAAACGCAGCAAAACTTTTTGGAGAATTTTTCTGGACCAGAAGACACATGTTGGGCCAAATAAGTACCAGAGGGGGCTTCGAGGGGAGCACAACCCACCTAGGCGCGTCCGGGGGCCCAGGCATGCTCTGGTGGGTTGTGCCCACCTCGGCCGCGTCCCGCACTGCCTCTTTGCTCTATAAATAGCCCCAAAATCCAAAAACCTTGGGGGAGTCAACGAAACACAATTCCAGCGGGCGCAAGTTCCAGAACCACCAGATCCAATCTAGCACCATCACGGAGGGGTTCATCATCCTCATTGGTGCCTCTCCGATGATGCGTGAGTAGTTCATTGTAGACCTATGGGTCCGTAGGCAGTAGCTAGATGGCTTTCTCTCTCTCTTTTGATTGTCAATACAATGGTCTCTTGGAGATCTATTTGATGTAACTCTTTTTGCGGTGTGTTTGTTGGGATCCGATAAACTTTGAGTTTATGATCAGATCTATTTTATCCATGAAAGTTATTTGAGTTTTGATCTCTTATATGCACGATTTCTTATAGCCTCGTATTTCTTCTTTGAATCTTTGGTTTAGTTAGGCCAACTAGATCGTATTTTTTTTGCCATGGGAAGAGGTGCTTTGTGATGGGTTCGATCTTACGATGCTCAATCCCAGTGACAGAAGGGGACATCTATTCGGGAACGTAGCATGCAATTTCAAAAAAATTCCTACCACCGATACACGTGGATGCTATACAAATGGTTTTTAACCCCTTTCCACGACATCATTCAGAACCGTCACCTTGTGAGTGTAGGCGATAGGGGGTCCTTCCCACACGACCCAGAAACTATCAGGGATATGCCCTCCTGGCACACACGCTCGACAAAATGAGGTCGTGTGCGACCGGCGAGCGAGCAAATACGGTTATACATATAGTAGTGCTAAAAAAATTCAATTATACAGGCGAAATCATTTCCGGTCATAAGTACATCCCACACAGTCAATCCCCGCTAAACGTTTCCGTTCGTACATACATCCCACACAGTCGCTACAAGGAAAACGTTTCCATTCGTAGGTACATCACACACAATTTTCCCCGTTAAATCATTTGTGATGGCCTTCCCATCACACACAGTATTAATAATTTTATCGTTTGCGTCATTGAATGCATCACACATGGTGCATAGAAGAAACTGTGTGGCAAAGTCTATCCATCACACACAGCTGTTATGCGGTAAAGTTTGTGCAAGGTGGCCTAACACAAACAATTTTGAAGAGAATCTCGTGTGTGATTGCTCATTGATCCAACACGGTTTATTCCTAGAAACTGTGTGCATTGCCTTAGGTCATTGCCCACAGTATTTTCTCAATAACCGTTTGCAATAGCAAAAACCAATTAGCAGGCTAATTGCCCTATTATTAATAATCCATTTATTAATCTAATTGACATTCATATTAAAAACATAATATATTTCATTCCCATATTAAGGAAGCAGGATTTCATAATTGAAATACATCAGAGTACAACATGATATAGCTTCAGCACTCAGCTATCCCATTACACAACTGCACCAGCACCAAGTTTCACATGACCTTTCAAAATTAGCATCATAGACGGTACATAGACAAATGCATCTCATCGGGAAAACTGCTGAAGTGGAAGGCGAATATTGAGCCTTCATTGATGTTGAAGGTCTTTGCAACTTTAGGCCAGTGCCTGTGGATGATTGACCATCCATCCTTCTTCCTCTTTAGGAACACTTCAATATTGAACTGTGGGTGTTGTATGAATACCTTCCTCGCCTCCTGTCCATACATGTGGTTTGAGAGGTAACCATCAGTGAGCTGTTTTGGAAAGGCCTGAAAACAAGGATGTGCATAAATATCTTCTCTATATTGGAAATGGACCAAAGGAATAAAAAAGACAAGGTATAATAGTATACAATAACAGAATGCAGCCACAACAATTGAACATCGCATTGCAGAATTGAACCAAGCAGTTAACTAAACACCACAACAAATGAACCAACCGTTAACTGAGCATCACATTGCACAAATATAACATACTTCTAATAGAAGATCAGATGGTTAACCAAACCAAGCATGCTTAACAACTTGGAAATATAGCAATTGTATTTGTTTCTCATGTATTTAGTATAGCCAAATTCAATTTATTTCTCACATGGTATACAATAACAAAATGCACACACAACAATTGAACATCGTATTGCAGAATTGAACTAAATAGTTAACTAAACACCACAACAAATGAACCAAACATTAACTGAGCACCACATTGCATAATATAACATACTCCCAATAGAAGGTCAGACAGTTAACCAAACCAAGCATGCTTAAAAACTTGGAAATATAGTAATTGTATTTGTTTCTCATGTATTTAGTACATCAAAAATTGATTTATTTCTCACATGGTATACAATAACAGAATGCACACACAACAATCGAACATCACATTGCAGAATTGAACCAAACAGGTAACTAAACACCACAACAAATGAACCAAACGTTATCTGAGCACCACATTGCACAATATAACATACTCCTAATAGAAGATCAGATAGTTAACCAAACTAAGCATGCTTGAAAACTTGGAAAATTGCACCCTAAAGAATTGAGCATCACATTTGCAGAATTGAACCAAACAGTTAACTGAACACCACATTGCACGACATATAGAACATATACACTAGAGCAGAAGATTGCATGGTAAAAGTAGATAGCACAATTCACTAGAATTTGTTAAGGAAAGGCAGTAGCTAGCAAACTGAACATGGATCCTTATAGTGAGCTAATAAGACAAGCTACTCATTGTTGGAGATATCGATGATGATTGGCTCCTTGGACATGGAAGAGGGCGAGGCCTCCGCATCGTGGGTGCCCTCATTGTAGTGGTGAGTTGCCTGAGCCGCTCTGGGCACCAACCTGCTGGCTCTCGAGATGAGGTAAGCACGTGCACGCTGAGAAAACACCTCGTAGTCTTTGTCGAAGGCACCGACGGTGGCCTCGAGAAACTGCCACGAACTGTCGTTTAAAGCAGCCAACCGCGTCGCGGCGTCGGCGTGTGAGGCGTCGATGGTGGCCTCGATGATGAGGTGCTCCTCCAAGATCTTGGGGTCGGCACAAATGGCAGCCATCGCGACCTCATCCACGCGTGCGGCCGCGATTTGCTTCTCCGCTGCCAAATGCTCCTTGAGATCCTGGCTATACTGCATGCACCATGGCTTAGGATGGCGCTTATTTGGTGGAGGGGTCGGTGATTTGAGTGGAAGGTGTCGCACTCGCACCGACGGTCGGGGAATGTGGGATGTGGAAGACGGAGGAGGATGGGGTTCGGGTGTGGATTACCTGCCTGGATAGGCAAGGCCGAGCAGCGTGAAGGAGGGTCGCCGACGAGGAGGCAGCGCTGCAAGCAAGGAGTGAAGGTTTCAACTTGGAAAGGAAGGCGGAAACAGGGGAAATGTGGCTTTTGGTAAGGGGGGTGCTGGGAGGTAGATATTTTCGTGGAAGCCGAAAAATTGGAATCGCTTCAGCGAAAAAACTGGCGCGCAAAGTGTCATCAGGCATGGTCCCTTATTCATATCGGGCTGTGGAGTGTAGCCGACGAACCTTCTCAAGTAAGCCATAGGCGTACTATACACCGACGGTGCTCCAGGATATTTTGTACTGCATCTCACACGGTTGGTGATAATAAACTGTGTGCGATCTACTTGATTTTTCATCTTGATTTGAATTACATAATGGGGTCACAGCTGCAAAGGATGGTGTTTTAATTGCTAGAACTTCTATCTGTAGTGAACATGCAACTATAGGTGTGTCGTCAAAAAATTTGGAATTATTCAGGGTTTGTTTGGACATTTTTATACGGTAACTTGGTCTTCTAGTCATTTCAGGTGCACAATTCAAAATTAAACAACATGCACATGCTCCGGTGCACCAAAATGGGTTGTGAAATGATATATGTGTCCATGGGTTGATGCTTAATTATGTCCCATTCAACAAATGGGGATGAATTTCAAACACCACGGCACCTTGGCTCTCCGGCAAATGTTGAGGTGCTTGCTTTTGTAATTCTAGTAAATCCAAAAGTCATCCGAAATTCATGAAACTTGGCATGCTATCATGGAGCGACATCGACATGTTGTGGTAAATTTTTTGTCCCATTTGGGGCAGGTTTGGGTATAAGCTTCTCATAAACCAGAGCTTCTCACAACAAGTGTGATGGTTTCGGTAGGGAACGTTTCACCTTTCTGGACAAAACGATATCCGTTGCATCTTATCGATTTCAAATTTTTTCCTAGTGTCAACATAGAACAACAAGAGTGGTGTGTTAATTCTTGGGATTTTTCAGGGTTCGCTTGGACATTTTTATACATTAACTAAGTTTTCTATGCATTCATGTGCATAATTCAAATTTGAACTACATGCATAGGCTCTAATGCATATAAATTAGTTGAAAATTCAAATACGTGTCCTTGGTTGCATGCTTAATTAGGTCCCATGCAAGAAATGAGAATTAATGTCAAACACCCTACCACCGTCACTCAGCCACAAACATTGAGATATATACCTGGTTTTTAAATTCTAGTAAATCCAAAGCTCGTCTGAAATTCATGAAACTTGGCATGCTGTCATGGAGCGGCATCAACATGCTGTGGTAAATTTTTTATCCCATTTGGGGCAGGTTTGGGGATATATGCTTCTCACAAACCAGAGCTTCTCACAACAAGCCCGATGGTTTTGGTAGGGAACGTTTCACCTTTCTGGACGAAACGATATGCATTGCCTCTTCTCGATTTCAATTCCTTTCCTAGTGTTAACATAGAACAACAGGGGTGTTGTGTCAACTTTTGGAATTTTTGGGGGTTCCGCTTGGACATTTTTATACATTAGCTGAGTTTTCTATGCATTCATGTGCATAATTCAAATGTGAACTACAGGCACATCCTCTAATGCATATAAATTGGTTGAAAATTCAAATATGTGTCCTTGGTTGCATGCTTATTAGGTCCCATGCAAGAAATGGGAACAAATGTCAAACACCCTGCCACCGTCACTCGACCGCAAACATTGAGATATATACCTGGTTTTTAAATTCTAGTAAATCCAAAGCTCGTCTGAAATTCATGAAACTTGGCATGCTGTCATGGAGCGGCATCAACATGCTGTGGTAAAATTTGTCCCATTTGGGGCAGGTTTGGGGATATATGCTTCTCACAAACCAGAGCTTCTCACAACAAGCCCGATGGTTTTGGTAGGGAACGTTTCACCTTTCTGGACGAAACGATATGCATTGCCTCTTCTCGATTTCAATTTCTTTCCTAGTGTTAACATAGAACAACATGGGTGTTGTGTCAACTTTTGGGATTTTTGGGGGTTCCGCTTGGACATTTTTATACATTAGCTGAGTTTTCTATGCATTCATGTGCATAATTCAAATGTGAACTACATGCACATGCTCTAATGCATATAAATTGGTTGAAAATTCAAATATGTGTCCTTGGTTGCATGCTTATTAGGTCCCATGCAAGAAATGGGAACGAATGTCAAACACCCTTCCACCGTCACTCGGCCGCAAACATTGAGATACCTGGTTTTTAAATTCTAGTAAATCCAAAGCTTGTCTGAAATTCATGAAACTTGGCATGCTGTCATGTAGCGGCATCAACATGCCGTGGTAAATTTGTTATCCCATTTGGGGTAGGTTTGGGGATATGCTTCTCGCAAAAAGCCCGATGGTTTCGGTAGGGAACGTTTCACCTTTCTGGACGAAACGATATCCATTGCCTCTTATTGCTTTCAATAATTTTCTAGTGTCAACATAGAACAACACGAGCGTTGTGTCAATTTTTGGGATTTTCGGGGTTCGTTTGGACATTTTTATGCATTAGATGAGTTTTCTATGCATTCATGTGCATAATTCAAATTTGAACTACATGCACATGCTATAATGCATATAAATTGGTTGAAGATTCAAATCTGAGTCCTTGGTTGCATGCTTAGGTCCCATGCAAGACATGGGAACGAATGTCAAACACCCTGCCTCTGTCACTCGGCCGCAGACATTGAGATTCCTTGTTTTTAAATTCTAGTAAATCCAAAACTCGTCTGAAATTCATGAAACTTGGCATGCTATCATGGAGCGGCATCAACATGTCGTGGTAACTTTTTCCCATTTGGGGCAGGTTTGGGTATAAGATTCTCACAAACCAGAGCTTCTCACAACAAGTCTGATGGTTTCGGTAGGGAACGTCCCACCTTTGGGGACGAAATGATATCCACTGCCTCTTATTGCTTTAAAAAAAATTCTAGTCTCAATAGAGAAGAACAGGAGTGTTGTGTCAATTTTTGGGATTTTTTGGGGTTCGTTTGGACATTTTTATGCATTAATTGAGTTTTCAATGCATTTATGTGCATAATTCAAATTTGAACTACATGCACATGCTCCAGTGCATATAAATTGGTTGAAAAATGAAATACGTGTCCTTGGGTGCATGCTTAGGTCCCATGCAAGAAATGGGAATGAATTTCAAACACCAGGGCACCGTTGATTGCCGGCAAAACATTAAGATACTTTGATTTTAAATTCTAGTAAATCCAAAACTCGTCTGAAATTCATGAAAGCTGGCATGCTATCATGGAATGGCACCCAACATGCTGTGGTGTTTTTGGTGTCCATTTTGAGAGAAGGCACACTCGAATAACAACCAACAAAGGCATTTTGAAACAAATAGCTGCCACTTTAATATCTCAAACGTTTGTATAATTCAAATCATGTGCGTTCTGTTAACCATTTACGTGACGCCACGTGTCTTGGTTTTAATGGCTATAGGAGGTGCCGTGCGTACAACTGCTTGATTGAACGGGAGGCGTGCGAGCGCAGTCCGGTGCGCAGGCTGACCGAGAGGCTCACCGGGAAGCGTGGGAGCTGTTCAACACAGGATTTGTGCATCTCTTCAACACAAACGGTTCAGATTGAATATGATATGCAAATTAAAGCCAGACTTCGGCGCTAAGCCAAGAGACACTACGATTTGTCAAAATATGCAGCTAAAAATCACTAGCACTATCTAATTTTTGCAACTAAATCACTACCACTATCTAATTCATGCACGTGTTCGCTACGCACTCTCCATACGGGGAGTGCTAGTAGGTCTGTGAAATAACGATAGGCGTGCCAGTAGTCTGCCGCGTAGGCTCACCGGGAGGCGAGCTAGCCCTTTGACCGCCACCCACCTTGCTCCCACTCCTCCATATTAATGGCGTGTCTGCCTCGCTCTGTGAAATGATGGTATAGGAACGCCACAAGTCCGCCACGCAGGCTCACCGCAAAGCGAGACAACCTTTGACCGCCACCCATCTCGCTCCCACTGGTTTGTATTAATGGCATGCCCGAGCGGCCACACCCCCATCCTCGCCACACACACAATCCTATCTCTCCGCCCGCATCCTCGACGCCGCTCTTAGTCCTCAAAGTGCACCGGAGCACGGCGTGAATATGGAGACAGAGGTTTCTGTTGCCGCCGACGAGGTGGAGAACGAGGCTGCCAACAAGCAGAGGTGGGTCGAGAAAGAACCACAAGCGACTCCAGCAGGCCTAGACTTCATCAGCAACCTCCCCGATGATATGTTGATAGTCATCATATCCCTCCTCCCAATCAAATATGGGGCGAGGACAACCGCCCTTTCCCGGCGGTGGCGCCCCCTATGGCTCCTCATCCCTGTCGACCTCCTCGACACCCACAAGCTCTACCATGGCTATCGCAAAAGCTTGGATGCGTTCTCCTAGATCCTCGGTAGTCACCATGGCCCAATCAGAGGCCTTATCACGGGCAAGTTCTGTTCCAATGGCAAGGACCGAGTCAACACTACTAGGGAAAAGCCTATACACAGAATCTTACCAGCAGCACTCCTCAAAATACCACGCTACTGCTATTTAGCAGCAGCGCGTGATATCAAAATGCGCTGCTAAAAGGAAAATAGCAGTAGCGCGTCCAGCACAAACCGCGCTACTGCTATAATTGCCATGACCTCGCCCCCCGCTAGTTATAGCAGTAGTGCACTATACCGAACAGCGCTACTGCTATAGAAGTTAGCAGCAGCGCGCTTCGGGGAAAACCGTTACTGCTAAGATCAACCCACAAGTTTAGTCCCACCTTGCTCCGTGAACAGGGTGTTTACCACCTTAAATATGTTATTTCTGAAACTACCACAACCAGTTGGTCTTCACTGAACTCTATTTGTAAAATTTGTGGCTGCAATATGAGTCCTCTCCGGTTCCTACCGGAGAGGACACATATTGACAATTCAGATTGTACACAAAAAGATCATTGATGGCCAATGTATTTTTGCATTGATGTATTTTTTGTATAGTTACACTTAGCAGTAGCGGTTTATATGCAAAGCGCTACTGCTATTCAGATTAGCTATAGCGCGTTTTGGCAAACGTGCTGCAACTATCCCTACCTTATCCCCACGCGCACGACCGGCCCTCACTCACACTCTCACTCTCGCCCGTGTGCCGATAACCGTTGTCGTGCGTCGTCGCCGCCGCCGCCTTCGTCCGTCCGCCGCCGAGGTACTCCCATCCTTCTGTCCCTCCTCCCTCCTCCTCGCACATCCTCCCTCCGCCTGCGGCCGCCCCTCCCTCCTTCACCGCCGCCCTCCTCCCTTCGCCTGCGGCCGCCCCTCCTCCCTCCTCCGCCGGCAGCCCTCCTCCCATCGCCCTCGACCTCGCTGCCCCTAGCTACCTCTCCGTCGCCCCCACCCCCTGCCACTAGTTAGTACTAGATTTAGTAGTAGTAGATGTTAATTTAGGGTTCATAGCTAGTACTAGATTTTTAGTAGTAGTAGATGTTAATTACTAGTAGTGATGGTACTAGTTAACTAGGGTAGTATGATTAATAGTAGTTGTAGTTGAACTACTTTAGTTGTAGTTGAACTAGTTTAGTAAGTAAATTAATAAACTAGTTGAACTAGTTGAATTAATAGAACTAATGTATTTTTAGTAAGATAATTAATATAACTAGTTGAACTACTTTATTTTTAGAAAGAACTAGTTTTTTCTATTTATAGTAAGTTTATATTTAGTAAGAACTAGTTGAATTAATAAAACTAGTTGAACATGTCATATTTGTTGTTATTTTTTAGTTTAAGCAATTATTCGGGATGTATTAGTGATAACTTATACGGTTTCAGGTGACCACCATCGTCCCCGTCACTGACCCCCTCCGACATCCCCGCCATCGTCCCAGTCACCGACCCCCTCTGACATTGAGGTGGGACCAGCCAAATATCCTTGTATATCTTGTGTTGTTGCTCAAATAGGATATGTGGTTGCCCAAGTGGCTGTTCATGTTCAGTTTACATCTCCGAGTGGCCTATGTTTTGCCGGAGTGTTGATTAATTTCTGTTCCGGCAAATTTCAGGCGCTCGATATGTCCTTTTTTAGCAAAGGTCATGCCGGATTTTTTCATGAATTCTGGCATGACTTGTGCTAGAATATGTACAAGTTTAATCTTTGAATTATGAACGTAGGAAATGTCGTACTCGGACGACGACAGTCTCCTGGGGGAGTGTAGCTGGTACCATGACGATCTAGGTATGTGCGACAGGTTCGTTGAGCTGGACGAAGATCGGCGCTTCAGCATTAAGCTCGAGGAGACCTTCGATTGTGAAACGGTACGCATCAACGACAAGTGTTTTTTTCGTAATTAAGCATGACTTCAACTATTTCAACGTCTAATTTTCATATTTTACAATTCGACTAGCTTATCCCATGCCATGCAAGACGCTATGTCTTGGAGAGGATGGGTTTTGAAGACCATGAAAATTTTGAAACAAAGAAAATACACCTAAGGACCCATCATGATATGGATTTTGAAGTAAATCTGTGCAATGCTCAGAGCGTAACCCATTTTGGTTGCCAAAATTGGGAAGCACTTTGCAAAATGTATGGTTTTTATGAGGGTATGATTGTCACCATGTATCTTGGTGATCCTGACATCGAGCAAGACAATATGGACATTTGGGTCCTTGTTGATACGCTTCTGATTGTACCGCTATGTGAGTTTCTCAAACATAGTTATTAACTAATTTATATTGTTTATTTCAAAATAGTTGATAGCTTATTTCCATTGACAACTTATTTTGATTCTTCAAAGATTGTGCGGAAGATGGTAGATAAAACCCACTACACCGATGGCACCGAATTAACGTATAAGGAGAAAAATCGTCTGATCGCATTTTGTACTGTTCTTGAGAATTACAATAACTATTATCGAACTCCTCCAAATTATGGTGAATACATGCCACTAGTCCATGTGTTGAACCAAGGTAACTTCTCTCGAGATACCCTGGTAAGATTTTTTACTATTACGACATCCATGCATCTTTTGCATACTTCTAAAACTAGTACATCATTGCTAACTACAAAGTTATTATGTTTTTCAACAGAAACTCCCGATGGATTGTGTGCCTCATCTGATGTCTCTGAATGGTCGCCTCTTAGTTCTGAACATACTGCCAGGTAAATCTAGGGAGCTCACCTGTGCATATTGGATTTCTAAAACCGGTGAACACATGTTCATCAAAGAATGGAAGAAATGTATGGACATTCGCAAGGAGGTTCTTGGAAGTAACATTCAGCGAAAGGCAAGAATTGGAGACAGGCTAATCTCCATTCTCCGTAATGGAGAGTCAGGGGCTATCTTGTTTTTTGCTATTTTACCTTAGAAAATGTAGTAGGTCTTAATCGAATGTAGTAGGTCCTATGAGGTACAATATGTTTATTATGTGGTAATGTGTTAGAGTTGATAATGAGGAGTACTTGTGATTACGACTAGTGACCAATTTGCTATGTGATGTCATTGATGAAAACGATGATCTTGAGGAGGTGTTATATGAAAATGATGTATTATGATGATAAGTTGTTAATGATATGATGATGATGATGATATTATTATATCATTGGGTGAAAGAACCGCAGATTAGTTTCAAGTGGATGGACATCCACTTGAAACTAGTCCACGGTTCTTTCACCCCATGTTGTAATAACTCATTATGATGTAAAAACAATCTCTAAATTCCTGTTGTATGAAAACTTGTGTAAAGGTGTATGAATACAACATGAAATAAAAAAGAAATAAAATACTAAATAATAGTAGTAGCGCGGGAAAGGAGAAGCGCTACTACTAATTACTAGTAGCGCTGTTCTGAAGAAGCACTACTACTAAGTCAATTTAGCAGTAGCGTGGATCTAGGCGCGCTATTGCTAAGCATTAGCTGTAGCACCTTATCAGTAGCGCTCCTGCCCGCGCTACTGATAGGCCTAAAACCCGCGCTGCTGCTAGGCTTTTCCCTAGTAGTGCAAGCTTGATGAGTGGTTCCGATCCCCCGCCATAGATCAGCTCGAGAAGCTCAGTTTTAATTATTGGCATATGCGCTCGCTGCCAAGTCCGTGCTCCGCTTCGCGCCCATGCTGCACCTTGCCAAGTTCATGAACTGCCACCCCCCTTAATGACAGACCCACTATTTTTCTACCACGACTTAAGCACCTCGAGCTCGTCGTCATCCGCATCCCAAAGGATGACATGGAGCGCCTGCTTCGCGACTGTACTGCACTCGAGTTCCTTTGTCTTCAGGCGATGAATTGGTCGAGTACCTTCCACATCACATCCTGGACTCTCCGGACTATTTATGTGTGTTGCTGGTGCTGCAACGAGAGATCACAAAAGATGGACCACAATATGGTCACTGAGGACACACCTTCACTTGAGAGATTACTTGTAGTTGATCAACAAGGTCCTACAAGAATCAATGTCATTTGTGCGCCGAAATTGATAGCGGTGGGCTACTCGTCTGTCAAATACTACTACTTTCAGGTACAAGAGTCGCCTTATACCTCTCTTTCTTGATATCAACTGTAACATCCAAGTTTTCAATTTGGATGTTATACATAGATCATCATATGCATATCATATTTATTCTTGCATTTGGTTGTGATCCTAGAAATCTTAAGCAACTCAAGGACCCAAGGAGAGAGTTGGAGGTTTCACAAATTTCTTATTTGAATTTAATTCAAATTTGAAGAAAGGATCAATTTGATTTTATTATTTTTCTCTCCAATTATTAAAAATATATGAGAGAAGATAATATGACTTCTTCAACCCAAGAGAAATATTGGAGAAAGAATTTTAAAATCAAACTATGATTTTATTGGTATTTTATTTGCTATTTTATTTGAATTACAAAAATATTGCATTTTTGAAAATTGCATCTTGGTCCAGAAAAATGTTCATCTTGTCCTAAATATTAGGTTTGAACGGTGAAAATTATTTCTGGAATTTTTAGTTTTTTCTTTATATTTATTTAGGATTTTTCCTCGCGGCGAATTATTTAAAAGAAGTTCCTCTTGGACCGAACTGGGCCGAAGGCCCAGCCGGCCCGTTGCGCCACCGGCTTGCCCTCCCGTGTGGGAATCAGACTCGCCGAAGTCTGAATCCGCGCCGCCGCCGCCGCCCGGGACTCTGCCTCCCGAGGCCGAGCCCCCCCTTTATAAGCTACACCCGGCCCCCCTGGACCCCGTCCACCGCCGCCTCTCGCCGCTGCCTCGCCGAGCGCGCCGCTGCCGCCGCCTTGCGCCGCCTACGTGCCACCCCACAAGCTCCCCGCAAGCCCCGCGCAGGCCACCGCTACCGTCGCCTTTTTTTCGAGAACCGGTAAAAACCCCACCGAACCGCCCGTTTTTTAAAGGTTTTTGTCGGTTTATTTTTTAGGCTGGTTTGGTTATAAACGAAGGTTCATTCATTTAGATATGTTAGTGAATGGTTTTCGTTAGATTAGTTCTGTTAGTGAACGTTCGTGCCGTATGTTTTTTTAGTTTATTTTCGGCCAGGGACCTATCTGTGAATAATTTTATCACGACTTAGCCCCTGATCGTTAAACTAGCATAACTTTTTACTCATTTATCCAAATTAGAGGAAGCGAGTGCCTAAATCTTCGTATCGTTCTGTTCTTTCCTGTTAACCAACTTGAACATGATTTTGGTACTATAAAATTTGACTTTAGTCCATATTAGTAAACGATCTTGTTTCGTTCGTAATTTGAGTTTCGTTTCTCCGTTTGAGTTGAATCTTTTTTGCAAATCATAGCTAATCACATGTACTTACTGTTAAGATCTAATCCACATGATAATATTGCTGTTAGGTTTGACTTTTGCTTGTTTAACTCCTTTGCTTGTTTCGTGTTTGATTTGGATCTTTTCTCGGTTTTCTCGGTGTTTTGTTTGAGTGCTTGCTTATGTATGCTATTGTTTGTCTACGCCAGATTAGCCGGAGTGCAAAGCTTGTCACTACGAATCTCTAGAGTTTGCAGATCATTAGCAAGGCAAGTTACACTTTGATCATACTCTTTTATACCCAGCTTTTACTATACATTAGTTCTGCCTCTCAAATATTTGCATGAGTAGGATTGGGAACATGTGGTTTTGGTTGTAGTACTTGAGGTAGGAACCTAATACCTTTTGATCACCATGGGAATATACGTTATGCTTATTTATTGCTTAGCCATGCTCGTAGATGGGGATTGGATCGTGAGTCACACATGGAAGTTTGAGAGTTATTTAATCATGGATAACATTAAGGTGGCAACTTCAATATACATCTGGGTGGATTGGTTGAGGCACCTGGGGAACCCAGTGTTGCCTATTTTTGGGAAATCCCGGAGTACCTGTGTGATTTTTCCTATGGAATGCCACCCAGTCTCAAAGGGATCATAAGATTATTCATGCTAGAAACTTCCGTGTGCAGCCACAAGCCATTATGGGCTTTGGCATACTTGAGTAAGTTGTGTGAGCTCTTGAAGAGGTGGACTAGCAGATGTAGGGGAAAGTAGGTGTACCGGTCCGCCCGGAGTAGAGAGTTACTGCTTCAGAAAGAGTATATCTCGATCATCCGATCATGGATGCTGTCGAGTCTTGTGGGGAAAAGTGTGCAAACCTCTGTAGAGTGTATAAACTAATCATGGTTAGCCGTGTCCCCAATTTTGGACATCTTGAGTATCTATTACTTGAATCTATTGATGTGATCCCATCACTTTACTTTAATTAATTTGATTTGGGTTAATGTTGATAATTTCAATTGGGATTTGAGTTGGGGTTACCTTCTCAAATATTGGGCAACTTGCGAGTAGTTAAACAAATTTGTTCCTTTGTTGTAGGGAAAAACTAGCTTTATCCAAAATCATAAACTTACAGCCTCCACCAGCCAAATATTGCATGTAGATATAGTTCTTGCATTTTATTGCTTTGCAGTGTAACTCTGCCAGCATATTCAATGTGCTGACCTACACGGCTACAACGTCTCATGTTGCAGACTACTCAGACGACGAATAAGGTGTGATAGGTCGTTGTTTTGCACTCAGCTATGCCGTTGGAGTTGATGGACTCATTTACCTTTGAAGCTTCCGCAGTTATCTAGTTTAGATGGCCTTCAGCCATGATATTTTTGTGTAGTCATACTCTTTATGAGGACTCGATGTAATAAGTGTGTGATTGAAACTCTCTTATAATTCCTCGAGTACTATCCGTGTCAGCATTACCATCCAGGGATGACACTGATGCACAGAGACTAGACCGTTTGAGGTCTGGTCACTACAAGATGGTATCAGAGCACACGCTGACTGTAGGACGCGACCACTAGAATAAGCCACATATTTCCTTCTCTACCCATTTCTAATTCTCCTCTTTTTCTACTCTATAGATGGCGGATCCCAGGAACAAGTTCACTCAGCCGGATGACGACACTTGAAGGAAGTCACTAAGTATTTGAACATCAGACTACGAAGCTTCACGGGGACTCTCTACATCTGTACCGGAAGAGGAGCGCTGGAAGATCAAAATCTGGGTACCTGGGAGGACATTTGCGCCAACAACGGAGCCTATTGATTTCTATCTGGATGCACCAAGCTGGAGTATAGGAAAGAGCATGGCAGCACATATCACCTTTGGACACATATGTGAGGTGTATCACAAGGAGCTGGAGAATACCATTTATCAGATATGTGGCCGCCGAGATGACAAATGGGAGTTGATTCGTGCTACCTCTTGAGCATGCATTGGTTTTCCCTTGAAGAGGAAAGGGTGATGCAGCAAAGTAGCATAAGTATTTCCCTCAGTTTTTGACAACCAAGGTATCAATCCGGTAGGAGGTTACACGCAAGTCGCCTTGTACCTGCACATACAAATAAGAACCTTGCAACCAACGTGATAAAAGGGTTGTCAATCCCTTCACGACCACTTGCCAAAGTGAGATCCGATAGAGATAATAAGATAAATATTTTTGGTATTTTTGTTGTATATATTCAAAAGTAAAGATTGCAAACTAGTAAATGAGATGCAATGTAATTAAAAGAGATATAATACGATGGAAAAGAGACCCTGGGGACATAGGTTTCACTAGTGGCTTCTCTCAAGATAGGATATCTTACGGTGGGTGAACAAATTACTGTCGAGCAATTGATAGAAAAGCGCATAGTTATGAGAATATCTAGGCATGATCATGTATATAGGCATCACGTACGTGACAACTAGATCGAAACGATTCTACATCTACTACTATTACTCCACACATCGACCGCTATCCAGTATGCACCTAGAGTATTAAGTTCATAAGAACAGAGTAACGCATTAAGCAAGATGACATGATGTAGAGGGATAAACTCAAGCAATACGATATAAACCCCATCTTTTTATCCTCGATGGCAACAATACAATACGTGCCTTGCTGCCCCTGCCGTCACTTGGAAAGGACACCGCAAGATTGAACCCAAAGCTAAGCACTTCTCCTATTGCAAGAAAGATCAACCTAGTAGGCCAAACCAAACTGATGATTCAAAGAGACTTGCAAAGATATCAAATCATACATATAAGAATTCAGAGAAGAATCGAATATTGTTCATAGATAATCTTGATCATAAACCCACAATTCATCGGATCTCGACAAACACAACGCAAAAAGTATTACATCGAATAGATCTCCAAGAAGATCAAGGAGAACTTTGTATTGCGAATCAAAGAGAGAGAAGAACCCATCTAGCTAATAACTATGGACCCGAAGGTCTGTGGTAAACTACTTACACATCATCAGAGAGGCTATGGTGTTGATGTAGAAGCCCTCCGTGATCGATTCCCCCTCCGGCGGAGCGCCGAAAAAGGCCCCAAGATGGGATCTCACGGGTACAGAAGGTTGCGGTGGTGGAAATAGGGTTTCGTGGTGCTCCTGGATGTTTTTGGGGTATATGAGTATATATAGGCAAAAGAAGTAGGTCGGTGGAGCGACGAGGGGCCCACAAGTGTGGGGGCGCGCCTACCCCCTGGGCGCTCCCTCCTACCTCGTGGCCGCCTTGTTGCTTCCTTGATGTCCACTCCAAGTCTCCTGGATTGCGTTTGTTCCAAAAATGATTCTCCCGAAGGTTTTAGTCCGTTTGGACTCCGTTTGATGTTCCTTTTCTGCAAAACACTGAAATAGGCAAAAACAACAATTTGCACTGGGCCTCCGGTTAATAGGTTAGTCCCAAAGATAATATAAAAGTGCATAATAAATCCCATTAAACATCCAAAATAGATAATATAATAGCATGGAACAATAAAAAATTATAGATACCTTGGAGACGTATTAAGCATCCCCAAGCTTAATTCCTGCTCGTCCTCGAGTAAGTAAATGATAAAAACAGAATTTTTGATGTGGAATGCTACCTAACATAATTTTCAATGTAATTCTCTTTATTGTGGCATGAATGTTCAGATCCAAAAGATTCAAGATAAAAGTTTAATATTGACATAAAAATAGTAACACTTCAAGCCTGCTAACCAAGCAGTTTATGTCTTATCAAAATAAGATAGCCAAAGAAAGCTTATCCCTACAAAATCATATAGTTTGGCCATGCTTCATTTTCGTCACACAAAATGCTCCCATCATGCGCAACCCCGGTTACAGCCAAGCAATTGGTTCATACTTTTTAACGCGCTTCAGCCTTTTCAACCCTCATGAAATACATGAGCGTAAGCCATGGACATAGCACTATGGGTGGAGTAGAGAATGATGATAGGGATTATGTGAGGAAACAAAAAAAGGAGAAAGTCTCACATTGACGCGGCTAATCAACAGGCTATGGAGATGCCCATCAATTGATGTCAATACGAGGAGTAGGGATTGCCATGCAACGGATGCACTAGAGCTATAAATGTATGAAAGCTCATCAAAAAGAAACTAAGTGGGTGTGCATCCAACTTGCCTACTCATGAAGACCTAGGGCATTTTGAGGAAGCCCGTCATTGGAATATACAAGCCAAGTTCTATAATGAAAAATTCCCACTAGTATATGAAAGTGACAAAATAAGAAACTCTCTATCATGAAGATCATGGTGCTATTTTGAAGCACAAGTGTGGAAAAAGGATAGTAACATTGTCCCTTCTCTCTTTTTCTCTCATTTTTTTATTTGGGCTTCTTTGGCCTCTATTTTTTTTCTCTTTTTTTATTTCGTCCGGAGTCTCATGCCGACTTGTGGGGGAATCATAGTCTCCATCATCCTTTCCTCACATGGGACAATGCTCTAATAATGGAAATCATCACACTTCTATTTATTTACAACTCAAGAATTACAACTCAATACTTAGGACAAAATATGACTCTATGTGAATGCCTCCGGCGGTGTACCGGGATATGCAATGAATCAAGAGCAACATGTATGAAAGAAATATGAAGGTGGCTTTGCAATATGTACCGGGATACGATGTCAACTACATGATCATGCAAAGCAATATGGCAATGATGGAGCGTGTCATAATAAATGGAACGGTGGAAAGTTGCATGGCAATATATCTCGGAATGGCTACGGAAATGCCATAATAGGTAGGTATGGTGGTTTTGAGGAAGATATAAGGAGGTTTATGTGTGATAGAGTGTATCATATCACGGGGTTTGGATGCACCGGCGAAGTTTGCACCAACTCTCAAGGTGAGAAAGGGCAATGCACGGTACCGTAGAGGCTAGCAAATTGCGGAAGGGTAAGTGTGCGTATAATCCATGGACTCACATTAGTCATAAAGAACTCAGATACTTATTGCAAAAGTTTATTATCCCTCGAAGCAAAGTACTACTACGCATGCTCCTTGGGGAAGGGTTGGTAGGAGTTAACCATCGTGCGATCTCGACCTCCACTCATAAGGAAGGCAATCAAAGAACACCCCATGCTTCAAATTTGTCACACAACGTTCACCATACGTGCATGCTATGGGACTTGCCAACTTTAACACAAGTATTTATCAATTTCATAATTATCCAAATAGCATGACTCTAACATTACCACCTTTATATCTAAAAACAATTATCAAGTACCAAATTTATCATAGTGTTTAATGCACTCCATATGAAAGTTTTTATTTTACCCAACTTGGATGCCCATCATATTAGGACTAATTTTATAACCAAAGTGAATTACCATGCTGTTCTAAAACACTCTCAAAATAATATAAGTGAAGCATGAGAGATCAACAATTTCTACAAAATAAAACCACCACCGTGCTCTAAAAAGGTATAAGTGAAGCACTAGAGCAAAATTGACTAGATCAAAAGATTTAAGTGAAGCACATAGAGTATTCTAATAAATTCTGATTCATGTGTGTCTCTCCAAAAGGTGTGTACAGCAAGGATGATTGTGATAAACTAATAATCAAAGACTCAAATCATACAAGACACTCCAAGCAAAACACATATCATGTGGTGAATAAAAATATAGCCTCAAGTAAAGTTACCGATAGACGAAGACGGAAGAGGGGATGCCTTCCGGGGCATCCCCCAGCTTAGGGTTTTGGCTGTCCTTGAATTTTACCTTGGAGTGCCTTGGGCATCCCCAAGCTTAGGCTCTTTCCACTCCTTCTTGCAAAATCCATCAAATCTTTACCCAAAACTTGAAAACTTCACAACACAAAACTCAATAGAAAATCTCATGAGCTCCGTTAGTGCAAGAAAACAAACCACCACTTTAAGGTACTATAATGAACTCATTCTTTATTTATATTGGTGTTAAACCTACTGTATTCCAACTTCTCTATGGTTCATACCTCCCTTTACTAGCCATAGATTCGTCAAAATAAGGAAACAACACACGAAAAACAGAATCTGTCAAAAACAGAACAATATTTAGTAATCTATAACTCTCGAATACTTCTGTAACACCAAATATTCTACCAAATTAGGAAGTCCTAGGTAATTTGTTTGTTAATCTTCTGCAAAATTAATCAACTGAAAATCACGTTTCTGTGATTTATGAAAACTAATCTTGTGCGTGCAAAAATTTCTGTTTTTCAGCAAGATCAAATTAACTATCACTATAGGTTATCCTAAAGGTTTTACTTGGCACAAACACTAGCTAAAACACAAAACCACATCTAACAAGAGGCTAGATGAATTATTTATTACTAAACAGGAACAAAAAGTAAAGAACAAAAATAAAATTGGGTTGTCTCCCAACAAGCGCTATCGTTTAACGCCCCTAGCTAGGCATAAAAACAAGAATAGATCTAGGTATTACCATCTTTGGTATTTATCTTTTTAATGGAGTTATGCTCGGATCCGGGAGGTTCCTTACGTTTTCCTTCATGCTCGGAGATCTTTAGATCTAGAGCATGCAACCGCTTATTGCAAAGTGTAATCAAAGTATTCATGCGGTTGAGATTCCCACCAACATTTTTAGGAGGTTCAATAGATTTTTGCAATTCACATAATTTCTCTAAGATTTGGGTTCCTTCTTGAGTAAGGGGTGGTCCCTTTTGTGGGGGAAGTACTCCTACTATCCCCTCTATAATTTCATAAGCAATACTAGGATAAATTCCAATAAAATTCCCTTTGGCGGCAAAATCAAGGAGTTGTCTATGGGATATGGTTAGCCCAACATAAAAATTGCGAAGTAAAATCTTGAAATCTCCTTATATAGTGCAACTACGATAGGAGTCTATCATCCTATACCAAGCATCTTTTAAGTTTTCTCCTTGTCTTTGTTTGAAGTGGAGGACTTCAAAATCGGGAGACGAAGGAAGGGAGAAAGAGCTAGCCATGACGGTGAAATAAATGATCTAACACATGAGCACACAAGAAGCAAGCAAAAAGAGACGAACTGAAAAAGGGCGGATAAAACCTCAAGGGTGAAGTGGGGGAGAGGAAAGCGAGAGGCAAATTGCAAATAATGTAATGCAAGGGATAAGAGTTTGTGATGGGTACTTGGTATGTCTTGACTTGTGCGTAGATCTTTCCGGCAACGATGCCAGAAATCGGCGAGTTGTCGAGAGACCAAATCTTGACTTGACTTGGCGTAAGCCTCCCCGGCAACGGCGCCATAAATCCTTCTTGCTACCTCTTGATCATGTGTTGTTTTTCCCATGAAGAGGAAAGGGTGATGCAGCAAAGTAGCGTAAGTATTTCCCTCAGTTTTTGAGAACCAAGGTATCAATCCAGTAGGAGGTTACACACAAGTCGCCTTGTACCTGCAAAAACAAATAAGAACCTTGCAAGCAACGCGATAAAGGGGTTTTCAATCCCTTCACGACCACTTGCAAAAGTGGGATCTGATAGAGATAATAAGATAAATATTTTTGGTATTTTTGTTGTATAGATTGAAAAGTAAAGATTGCAAAATAGTAAATGAGATGCAATGTATTAAAAGAGATATAATACAATGGAAAAGAGACCCAGGGCCATAGGTTTCACTAGTGGCTTCTCTCAAGATAGCATATCTTATGGTGGGTGAACAAATTACTTCCGAGCAATTGATAGAAAAGCGCATAGTTATGAGAATATCTAGGCATGATCATGTATATAGGCATCACGTCCGTGACAAGTAGATCAAAATGATTCTGCATCTACTACTATTACTCCACACATCGACCGCTATCCAGTATGCACCTAGATTATTAATTTCATAAGAACAGAGTAACGCATCAAGCAAGATGGATGTAGAGGGATAAACTCAAGCAATATGATATAAAGCCCATCTTTTTATCCTCGATGGCAACAATACAATACATGCATTGCTGCCCCTGCTATCACTGGGAAAGGACACCGCAAGAATGAACACAAAGCTAAGCACTTCTCCTATTGCAAGAAAGATCAATCCAGTAGGCCAAACCAAACTGATAATTCGACGAGACTTGCAAAGATATCAAATCATACATATAAGAATTTAGAGAAGAATCAAATATTGTTCATAGATAATCTTGATCATAAACCCACAATTCATCGGATCTCGACAAACACACCGCAAAAAGTATTACATCGAATAGATCTCCAAGAATTTCGAGGAGAACTTTGTATTGAGAATCAAAGAGATAGAAGAAGCCATCTAGATAATAACTATGGACCCAAAGGTCTGTGGTAAACTACTGACACATCATCGAAGAGGCTATGGTGTTGATGTACAAGCCCTCCGTGATCGATTCCCGCTCCGGTGGAGCGCCGAAAAAGGCCCCAAGATGGGATCTCATGGGTACAAAAGGTTGCGGCGGTGGAAATAGGGTTTCGTGGTGCTCCTGGGTGTTTTCGGGGTATATGAGTATATATTGGCGAAAGAAGTAGGTCGGTGGAGCCACGAGGGGCCCACGAGGGTGGGGGCGTGCCTACCCCCCTGGGCACGCCCTCCTACCTCGTGGCCGCCTCGTTGGTTCCTTGACATCCACTCCAAGTTTCCTGGATTACGTTTGTTCCAAAAACGATTCTCCTGAAGGTTTCATTCCGTTTGGACTCCGTTTGATATTCCTTTTCTACGAAACACTGAAATAGGCAAAAAAATAGCAATTTGCACTAGCCTCCGGTTAATAGGTTAGTCCCAAAAATAATATAAAAGTGCATAATAAAGCCCATTAAACATCCAAAACAGATAATATAATAGCATGGAACAATCTAAAATTATAGATACGTTGGAGACGTATCAATTCGTACCTGGAGGGATGGATCAATTGTAGGCTACATTCAAGAGATGGGAGATCATATTCGTCGACAAGAGAATCAACAAATTATCCACATGAAGAATATCAAGAAACTGGTGAAGAGAAACAACAAGCTAGAAGAACAACTCAAGTATACATGCGATGGATACGAGGAAGAGATTGTCGTACTACTGGAGAAGCATGAAGACCTGAAGAGGAAGATGGGAACATCAGTGGAGAATATCAAGCGAGCAACAGAGATCCGTTCGGAGGACTACATCATCATGGACGACACCGACACGGATAGTGATGCAAATGATGACAACAATGACGACTACATTGATGAAGATGGAGCAAATATCATGGAGTCTTCCTCTGAGAAAAATTTCTAGATGACCACCATTGTAACTAGTAGTATTTTCTCCAAGTAGTTAGGAACGATCGAGTTTGTAATCATAGGTTAGACGAGTTGTGTGATCTTGTGTGCTATTGAATGAAGTGAAATTGATTGTGTTTGTCTCATGAGCATATGGGTAGTGAATCTCTCTTAGACCTCATTCTATTCTATTTTCTCACCTCGTCTAACCCATCTGATGCCTCCGAGACGTGACAATGAATTTGCCTTCCCACCAGAGCTCACTCAGTTGATCCAGCAACAGAATGCCTTGATGCAGATACTAGTTCAGAACCAGAACCAAGGCAACAACAACAACAACAACAACCCACCACCACCCCCCCTGTTGATCACCTAGCCCACTTTCTAAGGCTGAATCCACCGGTGTTCTCTAGTAGCACCGAGCTAATTGTTTATGATGATTGGATCCACAAGATTGGAAGAGAGCTTACCACTGCAGGATGCACATATGCGGAGAGAGTGTGTTTTGCCGCACATCAGCTTGATGGACCCGCAACATCTTGGTGGGAGAATTTCACAGCCACTTACCCCATTGACACTGTTAAATGGGATCAGTTTCAGCAGGCTTTCTACACTGTCCGTGTGTCAGCAGGAGCTATGAGCATGAAGAAGCGCGAGTTTCACAACTTGCGCCAAGGAGGACGTATAGTGGGTCAGTATGTGGATGAGTTTAGCAAGTTAGCACACTATGCCCCTGATGACGTAGCTACATATGCCGCTAAGCAGGAGAAGTTTCTGGAGGGACTGAATGATGAGCTGAGCATGCAGTTGACAGTGGCAACATTCAACAACTACCAGGAGTTAGTAGACAGGGCCCTCATGATTGAAGGAAAGTAGCAACAGATTGAATCGCAAGAGGAAGTATGGGCAGGGGAGGTACACCTCTGGAGCACAGCAGAAGCCCCGCTATTACCCGTACTTGGGAGGACATAACCACAACCATGGAGGACATACGCACAATGGAGCAAGTTCGCACAACCACATTGGCCCCAAGAATGGCAATGGGAATGGAGGAAGCAGCAGCCAGAACCGTTCCAACCCTTCAACACCAGCTAAGAGGGATCTGAGCCACATTACCCGTTTCAAGTGCCAGAAGACCGGACATGGTTCTTTTCGATACTGGTGCATCACATTCATACATATCAAGGGGATTTGTGGATAAGTATAACCTGCCAACCGTAGCCCTTAAGTTACCTATGTTAGTAAGTTCCCCAGGAGCGGGGTATATGGCTAGTAGGGGATGCTATCAGTTGCCACTAACCATAGGTAGACATGTTTTCCCCACCGACCTAATTGTTCTGGAGTCACAAGGATTGGATGTGATACTGGGAATGGATTGGCTATCCAATTTTGAAGGGAACATCCATTGCGCCAGTAAATCAATTCTTCTCACCACCCCAGAGGGAAAGAGGATCAAGTATGTATCCCGACATGCGCCGAAGAGGACTCAAGTGAATTCCTTATCAGGAGTTGTACAGGAGGAAGTACCAGTGGTGAAGGACTACCCCGACGTATTTTCGGAGGAATTACCAGGCATGCCACTGGATCGAGACATTGAGTTTTTGATTGAGCTATTGCCAGGCACCAGACCAATATCAAAGAGACAGTATCAGATGCCCACAAAGGATCTGGAGGAAATTAAGATGCAGATAAATGAGTTACTGGAGAAATGTTACATTTGACCAAGTTCATCACCTTGGGGAGCCCCAGTGCTTCTAGTGGAGAAGAAGGATGGATCTTTAAGGATGGTTGTTGATTATCGTGCGCTGAATGAAGTGACGATCAAGAACAAATACCCGCTGCCAATGATCAATGATTTGTTTGACCAGTTGCAAGGAGCTAAAGTTTTCTCTAAGATCGATCTTTGATCAGGTTATTACTAGTTGAAGATCCGAGAGCAGGATATACCTAAGACAACTTTTACCACCAGGTACGTGCTATATGAGTATACCGTTATGTCATTTGGTCTGACTAACGCCCCTACCTATTTCATGAATATGATGAACAAAGTGTTTATGGATTTTTTGGATAAGTTTGTCGTGGTGTTAATTGATGATATATTGGTCTACTCGAAGAATGAAGAAGAGCATAAGGAGCATTTGCGTTTGGTTCTTGAGAAGCTCAGAGAACATCAGTTGTATGCCAAGTTCAGCAAATGTGAGTTTTGGTTAAAGGAAGTTGGATTTCCCAGACATGTTATATCCGAAGAAGGAATAGTAGTAGACCCTACCAAGGTTACTTCTGTCACTAAATGGGTGGCACCCACATCAGTTGGAGAGATCAGAAGTTTTCTTGGACTCGCAGGTTATTATCGGAGGTTTATTGAGAATTTCTCCAGGATTGCAAAGCCCATGACGGAGTTATTGAAGAAGGACACCAAGTTTAAATGGACTGAGGAGTGTGAAGCCAGTTTTCAGGAGTTGAAGAAATGTTTGGTTACAACCACAGTGCTGATTCTCCCAGACCAACGTAAGGATTATCAAGTATATTGCAACGCTTCACGTCGAGGACTTGGAGCTGTGCTTATGCAGGAAGGAAGAGTTGTTTCATATGCCTCACGACAACTTAAACCTCATGAGCTGAATTATGCTACACATGATTTGGAGTTAGCAGCCGTAGTGCATATGCTGAAGACATGGAGACACTTTCTCATTGGAAACCATTGTGATGCATACACGGATCATAAGAGTTTGAAGTACATCTTCATGCAGAAGGAGTTGAACCTCATGCAAAGGAGATGGTTGGAGCTCATCAAAGATTATGATATGAAAATTGCACTATCATCCCGGAAAGGCCAATGTCATAGCAGATGCGTTGCGCCGCAAGAGTTATGTTAACAAGCTCATAACCGGACGATTACCTAAGGAGCTAGCAGATGATCTTCGAGAGCTTTGCTTGGAGATAGTTCCGAGAGGTTATGTTGCAGCATTGGAAATTCAGTCTGCTCTTTTGGATAAGATCAGGGAAGCCCAGAAGACTGACAAGGAGATTGCAGAGATAATGGAAAGGATGAGTAAAGGAAAGGCTAAAGGATTTCGTGAGGATGAGCACGACACTTTATGGTTTGGGGATCGCATATATGTGCCTAACGACCCCGAGATCAGGAAGTTGATTCTGCAGGAGGCCCATGATTCACCATACTCGATTCACTCAGGAAATACTAAGATGTATCTGGATCTGAAGGAAAGTTTCTGGTGGACAGGCATGAAGAAGGATATAGCCGAGTATGTGGCAGTATGTAATGTATGTAGAGAGTCAAGGCAGAGCATCAGAAGGCAGCTGGATTGCTACAACCATTGCCGATACCCGAATGGAAGTGGGATAAGCTTGGCATGGATTTTATCACTGGATTACCCAGGACTCATTCATGTTATGACTCTATCTGGTTTGTAGTCAATCATTTGATGAAAGTATCTCATTTCATCTTGGGGAAGACCACCTATACGAGTGCTAAGTTGGCAAAGATATACATGACCATGATCGTGTGTCTGCATGGAGTTCCAAGGACCATTGTATCAGATAGAGGAACCCAATTTACTTTAAACTTTTGGAATCAGTTGCATGAAACTTTGGGTACCAGGCTAGAGTTCAGTACAACCTTTCATCCACAGACAGACGGATGGACCGGGAGAGTCAATCAGATTCTGGAGGACATGTTGAGAGATTGTGCACTAGATTATGGATCTAGTTGGGATGACAATTTGTCATGTGCAGAGTTCTGTTATAACAACAGTTATCAAGCCAGTTTGAAGATGGCCCCTTTTGAAGCCTTGTACGAAAGGAGGTGTAGGACACTGTTATCATGGGATGAAGTTGGAGATCGACAGTTGTTCAGACCAGACATAATCAACGACTCAGAAGAGAAGGTTAAGTTGATTTGCGACAGACTCAAGGTAGCCCAGTACAGGCAGAAGAGTTTTGTGGATACTAAATGCAAGGAGATAGTTTACGAAGTCGAAAACAGAGCATATCTTTGTGTGTCCCACTTTGAGGAGTGAAACGTTTTGGAGTCAAGGGAAAGCTAGCACCATGTTTTGTGGGACCATATATAGTTTTGGAAGGCATGGGAGAAGTTGCATACAAGCTGGAATTGCCAGAAGGATTGTCAGGAGTTCATGATGTGTTTTGCGTTTCCCAGTTGAAGAAGTGCCACGCAGAGATGGCCGATATTCCTCTGAGAGATACAGTGCCACTGGAAGCAATTCAGTTAGACTGTGATTTGACCTATGAAGAGAAGCCAGGCAAGATTCTCGAGTTTTCCAGTCGAGTTACTCGCAGCAAAGTTATCAAGTTTTGCAAAGTTCAGTGGAGCCACCATACCGAGGAGGAAGCAACCTCAGAGCGAGAAGAAGATCTCCGTAGAGACCACCCAAACCTTTTTGCTGACCAACCCGAATCTTGAGGGCGAGATTCATCTTAAGGGGGGTAGGTTTGTAACATCCCAATTTTCAATTTGGATGTTATACATAGATCATCATATGCATATCATATTTATTCTTGCATTTGGTTGTGACCCTAGAAATCTTAAGCAACTCAAGGACCCAATGAGAGAGTTGGAGGTTTCACAAATTTCATATTTGAATTTAATTCAAATTTGAAGAAAAGATCAATTTGATTTTATTATTTTTCTCTCCAATTATTTCCAATATTAAAATATATGAGAGAAGATAATATGACTTCTTCAACCCAAGAGAAATATTGGAGAAAGAATTTTACAATAAAACTATGATTTTATTGGTATTTTATTTGCTATTTTATTTGAATTAGAAAAATATTGCATTTTTGAAAATTGCATCTTAGTCTAGAAAAATGTTCATCATGTCCTAAATATTAGGTTTGGACGGTGAAAATTGTTTCTGGAATTTTTAGATTTTTCTTTATATTTATTTATGATTTTTCTTCGCGGCGAATTATTTAAAAAAAGTTCCTCTTGGATTGAACTGGGCCGAAGGCCCAGCCGGCCTGTTGCGCCACCGCCTCGCCCTCCCGTGTGGGAACCGGACTCGCCGGAGTCCGGATCTGCGCCGCCACCGACTCCCGAGCCCGAGCGCCCCTTTATAAGCTGCACCTGGGGTCCCCCTGGACCCTGTCCGCCACCGCCTCTCGTCGCTGCCTCGCCAAGCGCGCCGCTGCCGAAGCCCGCTACTGCCGCCGCCTTGCACCGCCGTTGCTGCCACGTCGCTTCGCGGCGCCGCCGTGCCATCTCCCGCACCCACGCCGCAAGCACACAACAAGCCCCGCGCAGGCCGCCGCCGCAGTCGCCGCCGTCGCCAGAAGCCGCCGCCGCCGCCGGATCTCGCCGCCGCCGCCGGATCTCGCCGCCGCCGCCGGATCTCGCCGCCGCCGGTTTTTTTGGGAACCGGTAAAAACCCCCACCAAACCGCCCGTTTTTTTAGGTTTTTGTCGGTTTATTTTTTTAGGCCGGTTTGGTTATAAAATGAACGTTCGTTCGTTTAGATCTGTTAGTGAACGATTTTTGTTAGGTTAGTTCTATTAGCGAACGTTCGCGCCGTAGGTTTTTCTTTTTTGTTTATTTTCGGCCAGGGACCTATCCGCAAATAATTTTATTGCAACTTAGCCCCTGATCTTTAAACTAGCATAACTTTTTACTCGTTTATCCAAATTAGATGAAACCAGTGCCTAAATCTTCGTATCATTCTGTTCTTTCCAGTTAACCAACTTGAACATGATTTTGGTACTATAAAATTTGAGTTTAGTCCATATTAGTAAATGATCTTGTTTCGTTAGTAATTTGAGTTTCGTTTCTCCGTTTGAGTTGAATCTTTTTGCAAATCGTAGCTAATCACATGTACTTACCGTTAAGATCTAATCCACAGGATAATCTTGCTGTTAGGTTTGACTTTTGCTAGTTTAAGTCCTTTGCTTGTTTCGTGTTTGATTTGGATCTTTTCTCGGTTTTATCGGTATTTCGTTTGAGTGATTGCTTATGTATGCTATTGTTTGTCTACGCTAGATTACCCGAAGTGCAAAGCTTTTTACTACGAATCTCTAGAGTTTGCAGATCATCAGCAAGGCAAGTTACACTTTGATCATACTCTTTTATACCCAGCTTTTACTATGCATTAGTTCTGCCCCTCAAATATTTGCATGAGTAGGATTGGGAACATGTGGTTTTGGTTGTAGTACTTGAGGTAGGAACCTAATACCTTTTGATCACCCCGGGAATATATGTTATGCTTATTTATTGCTTAGCCATGCTCGTAGACGGGGATTGGATCGTGATCCACACATCGAAATTTGAGAGTTATTTAATCATGGATAACATTAAGGTGGCAACTTTAATATACATTTGGGTGGATTGGTTGAGGCACCTGGGGAACCCAGTGTTGCCTGTTTTTGGGAAATCCTAGAGTACCCGTGTGATTTTTCCTATGGAATGCCACCCAGGCTCAAAGGGATCATAAGATTATTCATGCTAGAAACTTTCCTGTGCAGCCACAAGCCATTATGGGCTCTGGCATAGTTGAGTAAGTTGCGTGAGCTCTTGAAGAGGTGGACTACCAGATGTAGGGGAAAGTAGGTGTACCGTTCCGCCCGGAGTAGAGAGTTAATGCTTCAGAAAGACTATGTCTCGATCATCCGATCATGGATGTGGTCGAGTTTTGTGGGAAAAAGTGCGCAAACCTCTACATAGTGTATAAACTAATCATGGTTAGCCATGTCCCCGGTTATGGACATCTTGAGTATCTAGTACTTGAATCTATTGATGTGATCTCATCACTTTACTTTAATTAATTTGATTTGGGTTAATGTTGATACTTTTAATTGGGATTTGAGTTGGGGTTACCTTCTCAGATATTAGGCAACTTGGGAGTAGTTAAATAAATTTATTCCTTTGTTGTAGGGAAAAACTAGGTTTATGCAAAATCATAAACTTACGGCCTCCACCAGCCAAATATTGCATGTAGATATAGTTCTTGCATTTCATTGCTTTACAGTGTAACTCTGCTAGTATATTCAATGTGCTGACCTACACGGCTACAACGTCTCATGTTGCAGACTACTCAAACGACGAATAAGGTGCGATAGGTCGTTGTTTTGCACTCAGCTATGTCGTTGGAGTTGATGGACTCATTTACCTTCGAAGCTTCCGCAGTTATCTAGTTTAGATGGCCTTCAGCCATGATATTTTTGTGTAATCATACTCTTTATGAGAATTCGATGTGATAAGTGTGTGATTGAAACTCTGTTATAATTCCTCGAGTACTGTGCGTGTCAGCATTATCGATCCAGGGATGACACTGATGCACAGAGACTTGACTGTTTGAGGTCTGGTCGCTACATCAACATTATTTCGAGTTTTGAAGATCGTCTGTCATCTAGCAAAGCTTCACCCAGATTCTGGGCACAGTGAAGGTCTTGGCACTAGAATCTGTCGGACCCAACCTGGACCAAGTTGTCAGTTGCCTGAAATGCTTTCCGCGACTGAAGAAGATGTTTATCAAGGTGATGTTCCTTTCCTGTTAAATGTTAACCATAAGGGAGTTCAATTTTTGCACCTTTTCCCAAGTTTACAATGACAATGACTACCATTTGTGAAGGAATTTTGGAGGATTTCAAGACATATACCCCCACCACATATTGGTTGCTTGATTCATATGGTTAGAATCCATAAGCATTTCTCCTTTGGATTCATCTGTACTAGTTTTCTTAGGGAATTTTTCATCCAATCCAACCTCTTGTGAAGAAGGCTACATGTTTCTAGATTGTAATCAAATGCCCATGTTAATCATGTCAGATCAAAGATGGCACATTGGTGCATTTTACAAATCCTACAAACCAAATAGGCGTGTGGTAGTGTTCAAAACTGCATGTAGGTACTAACACGTTCACTTCTTTTGCAGATAACAATAGGCCCGGAGGTGGATAATGTTTATAACGACAATCACATCGAATGCCTGGATCCGCATCTCTCAAATATTACTTTGAACTCCTACCAAGGGACCTTACCGGAGATTACACTCGCCAGGTTCTTTCTTGCCAGAGCAAAGTTGCTGAGGGTACTAAGGTTGGACACACATTTAGTTAGGACAGATGAATGTTATGTTGATCAGAGTCGGCAGGTACTGCAGAATGGAAGAGGATCCAAAAAAGCTAAACTTCATTTTGGAAGAGCATATGACAGAGCAATTGGAAGTCATTGTGTCAAACCCATACATGACTTGTCAGCGGATGATCCATTTGCAGAAATGTCAATGTTTGCAATGTTTGAATTTGGGCATTGTAATCTTTGAATTTGAACCTTGCAATATTTATGGTATTTTTTATATAACATAATTGGATGTTTAATTTGGTATTGCAATCATGTCATGTTATAAGTATATATGTTGTTCTTCTGTACACAGAGCATAGATGTTCTGCAGATAGAGCATATCACAACACACACGGACCACACTAGGTAATCCGCCAGCGATGAATTCATCAATCGCAAATAGTTAATCCGAGTGAACCGTATGCTATACATCGCACACGCCTTCGTCTGGCAGCCCATTTGTTTTGTTCACCCTCATCGCAAACAGTTAATTGAACTAAACCGTATGCCCTGAATCGGACACGCAACAAAAATCTGAAACATGTTTGATGCATCATGTCGGGGGCCCCATATGCATGTGGTTGCGCCACGCGCATTGCCACGTGATGCAGTTACGTGCGGCATGATGGAGTTACGCACTGCGAATTAGAACTGCCATCAGGACGTGTCGTCCGGCCTCCCCTTTAATTCCCACGACCATTATAACCTCAGTCTCTTCAACCTTTCGATCGCGCCCCACAACACAACAAGCACACCCACGACGACACATAGAGAGGGGATGTCTAGCGGCGCTCCAATGGAGTTCGGCGAGCATAAAGTGGAGACCCATCGAGGGAGACGGATCTCTCGGTGGTGTACACCGCCGACCCGGCCGTGGTGGACGACTACATCAACACTGTTGAGCAGTTTCTTGCTGGAGACAAGTATAAGGTGGTCGACATCGACCTCCAGTACACCGCCAGTAGTCCCGGCATTGATCAGAAGATTGGCATTTCCCAGTTGTGTGTGCGCCATCATGTCCTCATTTACTACTACTGCATGGCCAGAGAGCCTTGCGACTGTTTTAATAGGTTTGTCAACAACACCGACTACAAGTTCACCACGGTGGAAACCACCGACGATGTAAAAGCACTCACTGTTACGGGCTTGTCCTGTGAGAACCTTGTCAAAATTTGTGACCACTACAGGGTTCGGGGTAGCACGAAGAAGGACTCCCTGGTTGAACTCACCTCGGTCATCATCGACCCCTACTAAGAAAAGATGAAGCAGGATGCCTAGAGAACAAATCCCATATCCTGGCACAGGGCCTGGATGCGGCGACTGGATGAACCTCACCTCAGGTTCGCGGCCAAGAGCGTGTACACATGCTACGAGATGCACAGGCAGATTGTTGACATGAGGAAGTGCCTCGCTAGCCAAATCGACAAGCCTGGATCGAGCCACAAGCAGAGCAAGCGTCACAAGAAGTAGATGATGATCAGATGATCTTTTATGCTAGTTAATCATGCATGTAATATATCATTTACTTTATTGGTGTGTGGAAGTGTCATGTGTGTAGTAGCCACCTATGAAATTATGCATGCAATAGTTTACTTTGGTGTGTGCAAATGCCATGGTTGTAGTAGCCACCTATGTAATTGGATGTTTAATTTGGTTAATCATGCATGTAATATATATGTTGTTGTTCTGTATGCAATCCCATCGCACAACACACACATCTTATTAGCAGCAATCGTCTGTGTTATTATCGGTCTTCGCATGCATTTTTGATTACAGACTTGTTTGCCACGTATCACACACATCTTGTAATATTGAACCATTTATGTTCTCTTGTCTCAACACAAATAGTTCCTCTGCGTGAACCGCATGCCGTATATCGCACACACCGTGATTTGGCTGACCGTTTCTTTTGTTGCTCCTCACCGCAAACGGTTAATTGCACTGAATCGCATGCCCTACATCACACACAGAACTAAAATCTTAACCGTGTTTGATGCATCCATCATCACAAAAGTTTTGCACCTTTTTGACGGTTCTTTTACACCACCGTTTGTGATTAATGCATCGCACACAATTTCGTGAAAGGGTCTCTGATCGTAGTGTCGCGTTAGCAGCATCTTGTAGTAGTATACGCTCACGCAAGATCTATCTAGGAGATGCATAGCAATGAGAGGGGGAGAGTGTGTCTATGTACCCTCGTATACCATCAGCGGAAGTGTTTGACAATGTGGTTGATGTAGTCGAACTTCTTCTAGCTTCGACCGATCAAGTATCGAATGTACGACACCGCCGAGTTCTGCACATGTTCAGCTCGATCATGTCCCTCGCCTTCTTGATCTAGCAAGGTGTCGAGGAAGTAGATGAGTTCCATCAGCATGACGATGTGGTGATAGTGATGGTATGTGATCCGCGTAGGGCTTCGCCTAAGCACCATGAGAATATGACCGGGCGTGTAAACTTTGGAGGGGGGCGCCGCACATGGCTAACAGTTGATGTTGTGTGTTGTAGGCACTCCTTCCCCACATATATATAGGTTGGAGGGGAGGAGAGGCAGCCAAGGGGTGCCCCAAGTAGGAGGTATCCTACTTGGGGTCCTCTCCCAATTCGGCCAATCCCCTCTCCTATTCCTATTCGGAGTAGGAAGGGAAGAGGGGGAAGGGGGAATCATATTCCCTTTTTCCTTTCCTCCTTCCCATTTCCTTCTCCAATTTGGCCAGCCAATATTAGGGGGGGGGCACACCAGCCCCTTTGTGGCTGGTGCGTTTCTCCTCTTGGCCCATAAGGCCCATATCTTTTGCCGGGGGTGCCGGGGACCTCTTGCGGTGACCCGATATGTACCCGATACCCTCTGGAACACTTCCGATGTCCTATATAGAAATCTTTACCTGTCGACCATTTCGAGTCTCCTCGTCAAGTCCGTGATCTCATCTGGGTCTCCGAACAACATTCAGTCACCAAATCACATAACTCATATAATACAATATTGTCATCAAACGTTAAGCGTGCGGACCCTACGTGTTTGAGAACTATGTAGACATGACTGAGACACCTCTTCGGTCAATAACCAATAGAGGAACCTGGATGCTCATATAGGCTCCCAACATATTCTACGAAGATCTTTATCGGTCGAACCATTATGACAACATACATTATTCCCTTTGTCATCGGTATGTTACTTGCCCGAGATTCAATCGTCGATATCTTCATACCTAGTTCAATCTCTTTATCGGCAAGTCTCTTTACTCGTTCCGTAATACATCATCTTGCAACTAACTCATTAGTCACTTTGCTTGCAAGGCTTCTTATGATGTGTATTACCGAGAGGGCCCAGAGGTACCTCTCCGATACTCGGATTGACAAATCCTAATCTCGATCTATGCCAACCCAACAAACACCTTCAGAGATACCTGTAGAGCATCTTTATAATCACCCAGTTACGTTGTGACGTTTGATAGCACACAAGGTATTCCTCCGGTATCCGGGAGTTGCATAATCTCATAGTCGAAGGAATATGAATTTGACATGAAGAAAGCAATAGCAATAAAACTGAACGATCAATATGCTATGCTAATGGATGGGTCTTGTCCATCACATCATTCTCCTAATGATGTGATCCCGTTCATCAAATGACAACACATGTCTATGGTTAGGAAACTTAACCATCTTTGATTAACGAGCTAGTCTAGTAGAGACTTACTAGGGACACGGTGTTTTGTCTATGTATCCACACATGTATCAAAATTCCGGTTAATACAATTCTAGCATGAATAATAAACATTTATTATGAAATAAGGAAATATAAAATAACAACTTTATTATTGCCTCTAGGGCATATTTCCTTCAGTCTCCCACTTACACTAGAGTCAATAATCTAGTTCACATCGCCATGTGATTTAACACCAATGGTTCACATCGTCATGTTATTAACACCCATAGTTCACATCGCCATGTGACTTAGAGTCAATAATCTAGTTCACATCGCTATGTGATTAACACCCAAAGAGTATTAAGGTGTGATCATGTTCTTCTTGTGAGAGAAGTTTAGTCAACGGGTCTACCACATTCAGATCTGTAGGTATTTTGCAAATTTCTATGTCTACAATGCTCTGCATGGACCCACTCTAGCTAATTGCTCCCATGTTCAATACGTATCTAGATTGAGACTTAGAGTCATCTAGATCAGTGTCAAAGCTTGCATCGACATAACTCTTTATGACGAACTCTTTATCACCTCCATAACCGAGAAATATTTCCTTAGTCCTCTTAGGTAACTAAGGATAATTTTGACCGCTGTCCAATGATCTACTCATGGATTACTATTGTACCCACTTGCCAAACTCATGGCAAGGCACATAATAGATCTGGTACACAGCATGGCATACTTTATAGAACCTATGGCTGAGGCATAGATAATGACTTTCATTCTCTCTCTATCTTCTGCCGTGGTCGGGCTTTGAGTCTTACTCAACTTCATACTTTACAATACAGGCTAGAACTCCTTCTTTTACTGATCCATTTTTAACTCCTTCAAAATCTTGTCAAGGTGTGTGCTTTATGAAATTCCTATTAAGCATCTCGATCTATCTCTATAGATCTTGATGCCCAATACATAAGTAGCTTTACCAAGGTCTTTTATTGAAAAATACTTATTCAATTATCCTTTTATGCTATCCAGAAATTCTACATCATTTCCAATGAACAATACGTCATCCACATATAATATTAGAAATGCTATAGAGCTCACACTCACTTTCTTGTAAATACAGGCTTCACCATAAGTCTGTATAAAACCATATGCTTTGATCACCTTATCAAAGCATATATTCCAACTCCGAGATGCTTGCACCAGTCCATGGATGGATTGCTAGAGCTTGCACACTTTGTTAGCACCTATAGGATCGACAAGACCTTCTGGTTGCCTCATATACAACTCTTCTTTAAGAAGTCCATTAAGGAATGCAGTTTTGACGTCCATTTGCTAGATTTCATAATCATAAAATGCGGCAATTGCTAACATGATTCAGACAGACTTAAGCATCACTATGGGTGAGAAAGTCTCATCGTAGTCCTTGAACTTGTCGAAAACCTTTTGCAACAAGTCGAGCTTTATAGACAGTAACATTACCATCAGCATCAGTCTGCTTCTTCAAGATCCATTTATTCTTTATGGCTCGCCGATCATCGGGCAAATCCACCAAAGTCCACACTTTGTTCTCATACATGGATCCTATCTCAGATTTCACGGCCTCAAGCCATTTATAGGAATCTGGGCTCATCATAGCTTCTTCATAGTTTGTAGGTTCGCCAATGTCTAGTAACATGACTTCCAGAACAGGATTACCGTACCACTCTCGTGTCGATCATGTTCTAGTTGACCTATGAGGCTCGGTAGTAACTTGATTTGAAGTTTCATGATCATCATCATTAACTTCCGCTCTAGTTGGTGTAGGAATCACGGGAATGGATTTCTCTGATGAGCTACTTTCCAAATTGAGAGAAGGTACACTTACCTCATCAAGTTCTACTTTCCTCCCTCTCACTTCTTTTGAGAGAAACTCCTTCTCTAGAAAGGTTTCATTCTTGGCAACAAAGATCTTGCCTTTGGATCTGTGGTAGAAGGTGTACGCAATTGTTTCCTTAGGGTATTCTATGAAGATGCAATTCTCTGATTTGGGTTCGAGCTTATCAGGCTGAAGCCTTTTGACATAAGTGTCGCAATCCCAAACTTTAAGAAACGACAGCTTAGTTTCATTGCCAAACCACAGTTCATATGGTGTCATCTCAACGGATTTAGATGGTGCCCTATTTAACATGAATGCAGCTGTCTCTAATGCATAACGCCAAAACGTTATTGGGAAATCGGTAAGAGACATCATATATCGCACCATATCTAATAAAGCGCGGTTACGATGTTCGGACACACCATTACGCTGTGGTGTTCCAGGTGGCGTGAGTTGTGAAATAATTCCACATTGTTTTAAATGAAGGCCAAACTCGTAATTCAAATATTCGCCTCCGTGATCAGACCGTAGAAACTTTATTTTCTTGTTATGATGATTCTCCACTTCACTCTGAAATTCTTTGAACTTTTCAAATGTTTCAGACTTGTGTTTCATCAAGAAGATATACCCATACCTACTCAAATCATGTGTGAAGGTCAGAAAATAATGATACCCGCCGCGTGCCTCAACACTCATCGGACTGCATACATCGATATGTATTATTTCCAATAAGTCATTAAATTGCTCCATTATTCTATAGAACGGAGTTTTAGTCTTCTTGCCCATGAGGCATGGTTCGCAAGTATCAAAAGATTCATAATCAAGTGATTCCAGAAGTCCATTTGCATGGAGTTTCTTCATGCGTTTTACACCAACATGACCAAAAACGGCAATGCCACAAATATGTTGCACTATCATTATCAACTTTGCATCTTTTGGCATCAATATTATGGATATGTGTATCACTACGATCGAGATTCAATAAACCATTTACGTTGGTGTATGACCATAGAAGGTTTTATTACTGTAAAAAGAACAACAATTATTCTCTGACTTAAATGAATATCTGTATCGCAGTAAACATGATCCAATCATATTCATGCTCAACGCAAACACCAAATAACATTTATTTAGGTCCAACATTAATCCCGAAGGTAGAAGGAGTGTGCGATGGTGATCTTATCAAGCTTGGAATCACTTCCAACACACATCGTCACCTCGCCCTGAACTAGTCTCAGTTCATTTTGCAACTCCTATTTTGAGTTACTAATCTTAGCAACTGAACCGGTATCAAATACCCAGGGCTTACTATGAACACTAGTAAAGTACAGATCAATAACGTGTATATCAAATATACTTCTATTCACTTTGCCATCCTTCTTATCCGCCAAGTATTTGGGGTAGTTCCGTTTCTAGTGACCATTCCCTTTGCAGTAGAAGCACCCAATTTCAGGCTTAGGTCTAGCTTTGGGTTTCTTCACAGGAGTGGCAACTTGCTTGTCATTCTTCTTGAAGTTCCCTTTCTTTTCCTTTGCCCTTTATCTTGAAACTACTGGTCTTGTTAACCATCAACACTTGATGTTCTTTCATGATTTCTACCTTCACCGATTTCAGAATCACGAAGAGCTCGGGAATCCTTTTTCGTTATCCCTTGCACATTATAGTTCATCACGAAGTTCTAGTAGCTTGGTGATAGTGACTAGAGAACTCTGTCAATCACTATCTTATCTGGAAGATTAACTCCCAGTTGATTCAAGCGATTGTAGTGCCCAGACATTCTGAGCACATGCTCGTAGGCTGAGCTATTCTCCTCCATCTTGTAGGAAAACTACTTGTTAGAGGTCTCATACCTCTAGACATGGGTATGAGTCTGAAATACCAGTTTCAGCTCTTGGAACATCTCATATGCTCTGTGGCGTTCAAAACGTCTTTGAAGCCCTAATTCTAAGCCGTCAAGCATGGCGCACTAAACTATCAAGTAGTCATCATATCAAGCTTGCCAAATGTTCATAACATCTGCATCTGCTCCTGCAATAGGTCTGTCACCTAGCGGTGCATCAAGAACATAATTCTTCTGTGCAGCAACAAGGATAATTCTCAGATCATGGACCCAGTCTGCATCATTGCTACTATCATCTTTCAACTTCGTTTTCTCTAGGAACATATCAAAAACATTGGGGAGCTACAATGCGAGCTATTGATCTACAACATAATTTGCAAATACTATCAGGACTAAGTTCATGATAAATTAAGTTCAATTAATCAAATTACATAAGAACTCCCACTTAGATAGACATCCCTCAAATCATCTAAATGATACGTGATCCAAATAAACTAAACCATGTCCGATCATCACGTGAGATGGAGTAGTCATCAATGGTGAACATCTCTATATTGATCATATCTACTATATGATTCACGTTTGACCTTTCGGTCTCCAGTGTTCCGAGGCCATGTCTGTACATGCTAGGCTCGTCAAGTTTAACCCGAGTATTCCGCATGTGCAAAACTGTCTTGCACTCGTTGTATGTGAACGTAGAGCCTATCACACCCGATCATCATGTGGTGTCTCAGCACGAAGAACTGTCGCAACAGTGCATACTCAGGGAGAACACTTATACCTTGAAATTTTAGTTAAGGGATCATCTTATAATGCTACCTCGTACTAAGCAAAATAAGATGCATAAAGATAAACATAACATGCAATCAAAATATGTGACATGATATGACCATCATCATCTTGTGCTTTTGATCTCCATCTCCAAAGCATCGTCATGATGTCCATAGTCACCGGCTCGACACCTTGATCTCCATTGTTGCGTCGTGGTCGTCCCGCCAACTATTGCTTCTACAACTATCACTAATGCATAGTGATAAAGTAAAGAAAATACATGGCGTTTGCATTTCATACAATAAAGAGACAACCATAAGGCTCTTGCCGGTCGCCGATAACTTCTACAAAACATGATCATCTCTTACAATAATGTATATCACATCATATCTTGACCATATCACATCACAACATGCCCTGCAAAAACAAGTTAGACGTCCTCTACTTTGTTGTTGCAAGTTTTACGTGGCTGCTATGGCATAAAAACCACAACGGTGATTTATCAAGTTTGTTGTTTTAAGCTTCAACAAGGACCATTCGTAGTCAAATTCAATTCAACTAAAGTAGAAGAAACAGACACCCGCCAGCCACCTTTATGCAAAACTAGTTGCATGTCTGTCGGTGGAGCCGATCTCACGAATGTGGTCATGTAAGGTCGGTCCGGGCCGCTTCATCCAACAATACTGCCGAATCAAAATAAGACTTTGGTGGTAAGCAGTATGACGATCACCGCCCACAACTCTTTGTGTTCTACTCGTGCATATCATCTACGCATAGACCTGGATCAGAAGCCACTGTTGGGGAACGTAGCATGGAATTTCAAAAAAATCCTACGCTCACGCAAGATCTATCTAGGAGATGCATAGCAAGGAGAGGGGGCGAGTTTGTCTACGTACCCCCGAAGACCGTAAGCGAAAGCGTTTGACAGCGCAGTTGATGTAGTCGAACTTCTTCTAGCTCTGACCAATCAAGTACCAAACGTGCGACACCTCCGATTTTTGCACACATTCATCACGATGACGTCCCTCACCTTCTTGATCCAGCAAGGTGTCGAGTAAGTAGATGAGTTCCGTCAGCACGATGGCGTGGTGACGGTGATGGTGATATGATCCGCGCAGGGCTTCGCCTAAGCACCGCGAATATGACCGGGGATGTAAACTGTGGAGGGGGCGCCGCACACGGCTAACAGTTTATGTTGTTTGTGGTAGGCACCCCCTTCCCCACATATATATAGGTTGGAGGGGAGGAGAGGCAGCCAAGGGGGTGTCCCAAGTAGGAGGAATCCTACTTGGGGTCCTCTCCCAATTCGGCCAACCCCCTCTCCTATTCCTATTTGGAGTAGGAAGGGAAGAGGGGGAAGGGGGAATCCTATTCCCTTTTTCCTTTCCTCCTTCCCCTTTCCTTCTCCAATTTGGCTAGCCCATATTGGGGGGGGGAGGGGGGTTGCACCAGCCCCTTTGTTGCTGGTGTGTTTCTCCTCTTGGCCCATAAGGCCCATATCTTTTGTCAGGGTCCCCGGAACCTCTTCAAGTGACCCGATATGTACCCGGTACTCTCCGAACATTTCCAGTGTCCGAATACGATCGTCCTATATATCAATCTTTGCCTCTCGACCATTTCGAGTCTCCTTGTCATGTCCGTGATCTCATCCGGGACTCCGAACAACATTCGGTCACCAAATCATATAACTCATATAATACAATATTGTCATTAAGGACAGTATAACCGAGCCTAAAGCGAGCCCTTATAGCGATTTGGATTTTCGGCCGTCCATTTTATGATCTAGGATTTTCTGGCCATCAGATTTCGTGTCAAAGGTGATCTGTTCCACAATCTGTTTAAATTGGCCCAGCTGTCCTTTGGGCTGCTGCTCCACGGACCGAAACAGACGCATCTGGTAAACCAGGCCTTCTCAGCCCATTTGTCTAACGGGCCATCCAGAAAACTATTCGCTCGTCAACCAGCCCAAGCGTCACCAATACAGAGGAGGGTGCGTGCTCGGTCGCTCGAGAGAAAGGAGAAGGGGATCCGGCGATGCGCGAGAGGTGAAAGGCCGATGCAGACCGTTGCTTCGAGAGAAAGAGGAGGGGATCGATGGATCGGTCAGGTCGAGGGTGCACCCTATATGTCACTTGCAGGCGGTGGCGCGACGATTGTAGGCCTCCTGCCACTGCCGCCGGTGACCACAACCTCAAGTGACACGAAGGCAGTACCATTGAACTGGCTTCCCGATGGCATTGACGGCCTCCCTCTGCGCCTTGCATCTTCCATCTCTCCGAGGAGGCCGACATCCTCGGATTCGGTAAGACATGGGAGCCCTTTGTTGTGTGCCCTTGGCTCGCCCAAGTCCGTAGGCGGTGATGAACACAGACATGTTCTCCTCCACTGATTCTGTTGTGTATGCTTTGTCCCGTTCAGCGTCAAGAAAGCAACCTCATGCCCTCAATTTTCTTCTGATTTCAAGTTTTGACAATGTAAGATTATGCACGTTCTTACTGCTAATTTGACTGCCTCACAACGGTGCCCTGCACCATCATCATCCTGCCGTTTGGTGGAAGTCACACTATGGACAACGCCGTCTCTGCCTCATGAACTCCATGCGCTGATCGGGTAAGTAATGCTAGTGTATGGGCTGATGGAGTGATGGGAATACTCTATAATTCTAGAACTGTTTTTGGGTGATTTCCATTTTGGAGATTTATTTTGGTGATTCTTTGTAGAACGATGTTAAACTGAAGTAATGTTGGCTCTTCTGTATGTGTGGTGCCTAGATTACTTGGGAAACCAGTGCTAACTCAAGTACTTGATGCTAAACTGAATTAACAATCAAGGTCTTTTTTATGTGTTGGCTCTTGTTTACATGTATGCCATGCTGCTACGTCTTGAGCTTGCGTTGGTTTTCCTCTAAGAGGAGAGGGTGATGCAGCAATAGTAGCGTAAGTATTTCCCTCAGTTTTTGAGAACCAAGGTATCAATCCAGTAGGAGGCTCCTCAAAACTCCCACTCACCTACACAAACAAACAAAGAACTCACAACCAACGCAATAAAGGGGTTGTCAATCCCTTCACGGCCACTTGTGAAAGTGAGATCTAATAAAGATATTATGATAAGATAAATATTTTTTGGTATTTTATAATATAGATGCAAAAAGTAAAGATGCAAATAAAAGTACATTGGAAGCAAATATGATAAGAGATAGACCCGGGGGCCATAGGTTTCACTAGTGGCTTCTCTTAAGATAGCATAAGTATTATGATGGGTGAACAAATTACTGTCGAGCAATTGATAGAAAAGCGAATAATTATGAGATTATCTAGGCACGATCATGTATATAGGCATCACGTCCGCAACAAGTGGACCGACTCCTGCCTGCATCTACTACTATTACTCCACACATCGACCAACTCCTGCCTGCATCTAGAGTATCAAGTTCATAAGAACAGAGTAACGCATTAAGCAAGATGACATGATGTAGAGGGATAAACTCAAGCAATATGATATAAACCCCATCTTGTTAACCTCGATGGCAACAATACAATACGTGCCTTGCAACCCTTTTTGTCACTGGGTAAGGAGACCGCAAGATTGAACCCAAAGCTAAGCACTTCTCCCATGGCAAGAAAGAGCAATCTAGTAGGCCAAACCACACTTCGAAGAGACTTGCAAAGATAACTCAATCATACATAAAAGAATTCAGAGAAGATTCAAATATTATTCATAGATAAACTTGACCATAAACCCACAATTCATCGGATCTCGACAAACACACCGCAAAAATTGTTTACATCGAATAGATCTCCACAAGAGAGGGGGAGAACATTGTATTGAGATCCAAAAAGAGAGAAGAACCCATCTAGCTAATAACTATGGACCCGTAGGTCTATGGTAAACTACTCACAACTCATCGGAGGGGCAAGGATGTTGATGTAGAAGCCCTCCATGGTCGATTCCCCCTCCGGCAGAGTGCCGGCGAAGGCTCCAAGATGATATCACGCGGATACAGAAGGTTACGGTGGTGGAAATTGTGTTTTGTCTTGCTCCTGGATGTTTTTGGGGTACGTAGATATATATAGGAGGAAGAAGTACGTCGGTGGACGCCCGAGGGGCCCATGAGACAGGGGGCGCGCCCTATAGGGGGGCCCCTCCTATCGCGTGGGAGCCTCGGCTGCTTCTTGACTTGCACTCCAAGTCGTCTGGATCACGTTCGTTGAAAAAATCACGCTCCCAAAGGTTTCATTCCGTTTGGACTCCGTTTGATATTCCTTTTCTTCGAAATATTGAAATAGGCAAAAAACAACAATATGGGCTGGGCCTCTGGTTAGTAGGTTAGTCCCAAAAATGATATAAATGTGTAAAATAAAGCCCATAAACATCCAAAAGGGGTAATATAATAGCATGGAACGATAAAAAATTATAGATACATTGGAGACGTATCAAGCATCCCCAAGCTTAATTCCTGCTCGTCCTCGAGTAGGTAAATGATAAAAAGAGAATTTTTGATGTGGAATGCTACCTAGCATAATTCATAATGTAATTTTCTTTATTATGGCATGAATGTTCAGATCCAAATGATTCAAAATAAAAGTTCATATTGATAAAAGAAATAGTAACACTTCAAGCATACTAATCAAAGTAATCATGTCTTCTCAAAATAACATGGCAAAAGAAAGTTCATCCCTACAAAATCATATATTTAGGCTATGCTTCATTTTCATCACACAAAGATGTTCCCAACTTCTATACCCCCGATTACAAGACAAGAAATTGTTTCATACTTAAAATAATCTCAAACTTTTTCAACCTTCACGCAATACATGAGCGTGAGCCATGGTTATAGCACTATGGTTGGAATAGAATATAATGATGGGGATTGTGTGGAGAAGACAAAAAAAGGAGAAAGTCTCACATTGACGAGGATAATTAACGGGCTATGGATACGCCCATCAATTGATGTCAACATGAGGAGTAGGTATTGCCATGCAACGGATGCACTAGAGCTATGAATGCTCAACAAAAGAAAACTACTGGGTGTGCATCCAACTTGCTTGCTCACGAAGACCTAGGGAATTTGAGGAAGCCCATCGTAGGAATATACAAGCCAAGTTCTATAATGAAAAATTCCCACTAGTATGAAAAAGACAACTTATGAGACTCACTATACGAAAAACATGGTGCTACTTTGAAGCACAATATATGAGACTCACTACATGAAGAACAAGGTGCTACTTTGAAGCACAAGTGTGGAAAAAGATATAGTAACATTGGCCCTTTTTCTTTTTTTTATTTTTCCTTTTTTTTGGGCCTTTCTTTTTTTTCTTTTGGCCTTTTTTTTCTGTGGGCAATGTTCTAATAATGATGATCATCACACTTCTACTGATTACAACATATGAATTACAACTCAAAACTAGAACAAGATATGACTCTATATGAATGCCTCGGCGGTGTACCGAGATGGTGCAATGAATCAAGAGTGACATGTATGAAAAATAATGCATGGTGGCTTTGCCACTAATACGATGTCAACTACATGATCATGCAATGGCAATATGACAAAAGTAAAGTATGTCATGATGAACTGAACGGTGGAAAGTTGCATGGAAATATATCTCGGAATGGCTATGGAAATGCCATAATAGGTAGGTATGATGGCTGTTTTGAGGAAGATATAAGGAGGTTTATGTGTGATAGAGTGTATCATATCACGGGGTTTGGATGCACCGGCGAAGTTTGCACCAACTCTCAAGGTGAGAAAAGGCAATGCACGGTACCGATGAGGCTAGCAATGGCGGAAGTGTAAAAGTGCGTATAATCCATGGACTCAACATTAGTCAAAAGAACTCATATACTTATTGCAAAGATTTAGAAGTCATCAAAAATCAAGTACTACGCGCATGCTCCTAGGGGGATAGATTGGTAGGAAAAGACCATCGCTCGTCCCCGACCGCCACTCATAAGGATGCACAAGCCAGGTACACTTCATGTTTCAAATTTGTTACACAACTTTAACCATACGTGCATGCTACGGGACTTGCTAACTTCAACACAAGCATTCTTTAAATTCATAATCACCCAACTAGCATGAATTTAATATCACTACCTCCATATCTCAAAACAATTATCAAGTATTAATTTGGTCATAGCATCCAATTCACTTCCTATGATAGTTTTTATTATACCCAACTTGGATGCCTACCATTCTAGGACCAATTTTATAACCATAGCAAATACCATGCTGTTCTAATAGACTCTCAAAATAATATAAGTTAAGCATGAGAGACTAATAATTTCTACAAAAATAAGTCACCACCGTGCTCTAAAAGATATAAGTGAAGCACTAGAGCAAAAACTATCAAGCTCAAAAGATATAAGTGAAGCACATAGAGTATTCTTGCAAATTCTAATAAAAAAGGCTTCTCCCCAAAAGGTGTGTACATCAAGTATTATTGTGGTAAACTCAAAAGCAATGACTAAAATAATACATGACGCTCCAAGCAAAACACATATCATGTGGCGAATAAAAATATAGCTCCAAGTAAAGTTACCAATGAACGAAGACGAAAGAGGATATGCCTTCCCGGGGCATCCCCAAGCTTAAGCTTTTGGATATTCTTGAATATCTTAGGGTGCCTTGGGCATCCCCAAGCTTAGGCTCTTTCCACCCTTTATTCCATAGTCCATAAAAGCTTTACCCAAAACTTGAAAACTTCACAACACAAAACTCAACAGGAAATCTTATAAGCTCCGTTAGTGAAAGAAAACAAAACCACCACATAAGCTACTGTAATGAACTCATTCTTTATTTATTTTGGTGTTAAACCTACTGTATTCCAACTTCTCTATGATTTATAAACTATTTTACTAGCCATAGATGCATCAAAATAAGCAAACAACACACGAAAAACAGAATCTGTCAAAAACAGAACAGTCTGTAGCAATCTGTAACTAACGCAAACCTCTGGAACTCTAAAAATCCTACCAAAATAGGAAGTCCTGGAAAATTTGGTTATCGATCAGCAGCAAAAAAATCAATGCAAAAGCACGTACGTGTGATTTAACAAAATTATATTCGTGCGCGCAAAGTTTCAGTTTTTCAGCAGAATCAAATCAACTAACATCATAGGTTATCCTATAGGTTCTACTTGGCACAAACACTAATTAAAAGATAAAAACACATCTAAACAGAAGCTATATGCAAGAATTATTACTAAACAGGAGCAAAAACAAAAAACATAAAGAAAATTGGGTTGCCTCCCAACTAGCGCTATCGTTTAACGCCCCTAGCTAGGCATAAAAGCAAAGATAGATCTAACGAGTGCCATCCTTGGCACTAAATTCATAAGTAGAGCACTTGTGATCTTTAGGGATCACTCCACTTTTAGAAATGGCTAAACCTTTAGGCAAAAATTCAAGAAATTCATTTGTAGCAAAAGGTTCTTTAACGATGGAGAGACAATTGGGATGAACACTTATGGATTTGAGATCCGCGTCTCCCTTACTAGAAGATTCACCCTTATTTTTAGGAACATAAATACACTTGGTAGTTTTAGTAGGGGGTTTTGGAGTGTTTTTCATGGAGGAAAACACGGAACCTAAGTTTGTAATGATATCCTCAAGTTTACCGATTTTAGCAGAGTCTAGATCTATTTTTTCATTGACTATAGGTTCTTTTTCTTTAAGATTTATCAAAGTAACTCCAACCCTAGATCCATATTGGGTAATGTGATTATGAACCTTTTTATCCAAATTTTCAATCAATTCAACAGTAGCCATCTTATTTTCAATAACCTCAAGCCGTTGCATAACGTGTTCTAAAGTTAAAACAATTCCATTGATCAAAAGAGGTGGTGGGCCAAACAAATCTAACATAGCATTATAAGCATCAAACGTATGGCTACTCATGAAATCACTACCGTAGCAATATCAAGAACACATCTATTCCAAGGAGTAATGCCTACATAAAAATTGCGGAGAAGAACGGAAGTAGCAAGCTTCCTAGTAGCTTTATATTAGGCATTGCAAATTCTATGCCAAGCATCTTTTAAATTTTCTCTCTCCCTTTGCTTAAAATTGAGAATTTCTTGTTCGGGAGTGAGAATAAGGATAGGAGGACTAGCCATGGCAAACGGAAAAAGGCAAGCGAAAAAGAGAGGAGGAGAAGATTGGGAAAGAGAGGGCGAATAAAACAGCAAGGGTGAAGTGGGGGAGAGGAAAACGAGAGGCAAATGGCAAACAATGTAAATGCGAGGGAGATGAGTTTCTGATGGGTACTTGGTATGTCTTGACTTGAGCGAAGACCTCCCCGACAACGGTGCCAGAAATCCTTCTTGCTACGTCTTGAGCTTGCGTTGGTTTTCCTCGAAGAGGAGAGGGTGATGCAGCAATAGTAGCGTAAGTATTTCCCTCAGTTTTTGAGAACCAAGGTATCAATCCAGTAGGAGGCTCCTCAAAAGTCCCACTCACCTACACAAACAAACAAATAACTCGCAACCAACGCAATAAAGGGGTTGTCAATCCCTTCACGGCCACTTGCGAAAGTGAGATCTAATGAAGATAGTATGATAAGATAAATATATTTTTGGTATTTTATAATATAGATGCAAAAAGTAAAGATGCAAATAAAAGTAGATTGGAAGCAAATATGATAAGAGATAGACCCGGGGGCCATAGGTTTCACTAGTGGCTTCTCTCAAGATAGCATAAGTATTACGGTGGGTGAACAAATTATTGTCGAGCAATTGATAGAAAAGCGAATAATTATGAGATTATCTAGGCATGATCATGTATATAGGCATCACGTCCGCAACAAGTAGACCGACTCCTGCCTGCATCTACTACTATTACTGCACACATCGACCGACTCCTGCCTGCCTCTAGAGTATTAAGTTGATAAGAACAGAGTAACGCATTAAGCAAGATGACATGATGTAGAGGGATAAACTCAAGCAATATGATATAAACCCCATCTTGTTATCCTCGATGGCAACAATACAATACCGCAAGATTGAACCCAAAGCTAAGCACTTCTCCCATGCAAGAAAGATCAATCTAGTAGGCCAAACCAAACTGATAATTCGAAGAGACTTGCAAAGATAACTCAATCGTACATAAAAAAATTCAGAGAAGATTCAAATATTATTCATAGATAAACTTGATCATAAACCCACAATTCATCGGATCTCGACAAACACACCACAAAAAGAGTTTACATCGAATAGATCTCCACAAGAGAGGGGGAGAACATTGTATTGAGATCCAAAAAGAGAGAAGAAGCCATCTAGCTAATAACTATGGACCCGTAGGTCTGTGGTAAACTACTCACAACTCATTGGAGGGGCAAGGATGTTGATGTAGAAGCCCTCCGTGGTCGATTCCCCCTCCGGCAGAGTGCCAACAAAGGCTCCAAGATGAGATCTCGCGGATACAGAAGGTTACAGTGGTGGAAATTGTGTTTCGTCTTGCTCCTGGATGTTTTCGGGGTACGTTGGTATATATAGGAGGAAGAAGTACATCGATGGACGATCGAGGGGCCCACGAGACAGGGGGGCGCGCCCTATAGGGGGGGGGGCTCCTATCTCATGGGAGCCTCGGCTGCTTCTTGACTTGCACTCCAAGTCCTCTGGATCACGTCCGTTCCAAAAATCATGCTCCCGAAGGTTCCATTCCGTTTGGACTCCGTTTGATATTCCTTTTCTTCGAAATACTGAAATAGGCAAAAAACAACAATATGGGCTGGGCCTCCGGTTAGTAGGTTAGTCCCAAAAATGATAAATAAAGTCCATAAACATCCAAAAGGGGCAATATAATAGCATGGAACAATCAAAAATTATAGATACGTTGGAGACGTATCACATGCATAGAAAGGCTTCGATATTGTTAAACTGAATTACAAATCACCTACAAGATCTTGCTGTATATCTGATGATCCATTGCCATGCATAGAAAGGCTTTGTTTTTCAATTTTTTCTAGTTGAGTTCATCTAATTTTTTGAAACTTGTTTTTGAAAAATACATAGAACTTGCAAGCTAGGGAAAGGCTTCCTGATTTTTTTGCAGTTTTGTTCAGAGTTATTTACTTCAGACATGTTACCTGTTACACCTATTTAGACTTCTGATCATAGTATCAACTTCTAAAGGATTGTAGACTAGAGTTTCAAAAAAGAACCTTGAGTCATAAGGCTTTGCACAGTAGCTTTACCGTAGTCTTATGAAAGGAAAGTAGATAGAGGGACCATGGCACCAACGCTAAAAATGAAAAATAAGAATAGTAAATTATCATTCAGTAGATATGCCTAAAACTGCACCAAACAAAGATTTTGTAGTCGGATAAGAACAGTTCTACGGGCTTCATCTAGGGACTCTGCAATTAATTCAGATGTCCAATGTATTCATTCATGAAAGGTTATTGGTTAGAAGAAATAAGTTAAGAGCAATATCCAACCAATGAGCACCTAACTATTGTTTGCGTTCTTTTCTCAAGCAAGCCGGAACTCCAAAATTCTGTAGCAACATATATCCTTGAACTAACTAAACATCGAGAAAAAAGCGACCTTTTATGCGATTCTTCCCAAAAAAAAGGTCGCTAACATGATGTGGTCATGACCAATTAAATAACAGGAGACCTTTAGTGGGTTCCATTTCCTTACTTCATCAGCGGACAGGAGGCATGCTCGGCTAGGTTCTCGTCTTCCACTCAGCAATTCTTTTGTGTTAATTTTTTTCCAATATTAATTCTGGCAGTGTTCATCTTGGAGGTTAATTCTCATGTATTGGCTTGGAGTATTCTTCACCTGATAATCTGCAATGGCTGCCACCTAGGTAGCTACTTGACGCATAGATTGACATACCTTCTCTCTTCATACTTTAATATCCATGTAGATGTAGTTAAGATATGGTTGATATATATGGGTATTATTCATGAGATTGTACTGTCTGTTGATGTATGCAACAGACTTCTGAGAATGATATGGTAAAATGAGCAAAAAAAACGTAATGAGGTTGTTCTAGGTAGTGGTGAAGCCCCGGTCTTCTGGTTCTGTCAATAATAGAGCAAAGACCAATAATTCGGGTAGTTCTTTGCTAAATACATGGTATAACATGGCAAGGAAAATTGCATCGCCCATATTTGATACAGAAAACCTGAAAAATAGTTCAGTCATGACCATTCCGTGATGACATCCATTGCTTTTTTAATCAGTTTTTTTATAGAGGGAGAACATATTTATAAATCTTCACTATGAAGAATTGAAGAGTTTTTTATTCTTTCTTATAGAGAGAAGCAATGCATTTTACAAGTTATCTATTTTCACACGCATTGACCAACATAGGAGTCTTTAGTTTGACCCCTTTTTGTCAACTTCAAAATGTGACTTAATTAGGCAAGCATTCCAGTTAAGCAAATTCTCCTCCTTTCACAGTCTATCTACAACTTTTTCATTTGGATTATTACCTAGTATATATTATGGTTATTTGCATAGGGTGTTACAGAATTCAATTTGATTCCTTGATCTCCTTTCCTAGGGGTTTGAATTTGAAAACTTGATTTAGCTTTCATACGTTGGTTGGTCAGGACAAGATCAGCGTCCAGCAAGATATGGTGCTGCAAAAATCAATGTGTAGTTCGTACAGCTAATCAGGTAAATGTGTGCAGCAGTACCCTCATTTGTTCTTATCTTCGTTCTCTGTTGCGATTACTGATCTCCTGATTCTTTTGCTTAGTATAGATCTCCTGATTCTGTCACCATACATGTGTTGTCTCTAGAGCTCCTGAAACGTGTGATGAAACTACTACTCCATACATCAAGGAGTACTACATCATGCTATTTATAACATGTGTTGTATCTAGAGCTTCTGATTTTCTCGCCATACATCAAGGAGTACTACATCATTGCTATTTATAACACCTTGATGTTTCATTGTTCTGGAATGGAGTAAGTTTATTTTAAATGTTTCATATCTCTATTTACTTTAAAAAAACATACATTTTTATTGTACAAATGTACGGGCGCAGCAACACGCGCCATTAATGTATCAACTTCTAAAGGATTGTAGAGTAGAGTTTCAAAAAAAAACCTTGAGTCATAAGGCTTTGCACAGTAGCTTTACCGTAGTCTTATGAAAGGAAATTAGATAGAGGGACCATGGCACCAACGTTGAAAATGTAAAATAAGAATAGTAAATTATCATTCAGTAGATATGCCTAAAACTGCAGCAAACAAAGATTTTGTAGTCGGATAAGAACAGTTCAATGGGCTTCATCTAGGGACTCTGCAATTAATTCAGATGTCCAATGTATTCATTCATGATGTCACACCCTAGCTAGTTCATGCATTAGAGTGTTGCATCATGTCTATTTTTCTCAACAGAAACTTGAAATGGGGATGACAGAACCCCCAGCCCCCTCTGAATCCAACTAGGGTTTACTAAAAATATTTTCAATGAACCTGAAATGCCCTTCTAAAATGTCCATCATTTTTGTCTTGGTTCAGAACCTCTGCCAAAAGTGATGCACATTTTTCTAGGTCATCCTAAGGTCTTTGAATTAAATCATAAGTATTTGAATTTGGGCATTTAAAATTTATAAAATATTTCAAATGCTCAAATAATTCCAAACTAAAATGTTCCATGCTGGAATTATTCCAACTAAGGACCAGGTGCAGTTTGGTGATTTTGGGAGTTGCCTAGGTATTTTTAGAAATGCAACAAACCTACAGAATAAATAAAACTGAAAAAAGGGAAAGTCTTACCTGGCGCCACCTAGCAGGCCCACCTGCCGGCCCGGCCCAGCCACCGCTCCAGCGAGCTGCTTGGCTTGGCTAGGCAGGCAGGCAGCTGCTCGACGGCGAGCACAGCATGCATGCCACACAGCTGCCCGCCGCCTCGCTGCTCCCCTCATCCAGCTGTTGACGGGGAACGACCCCTCTCCCTCTCCCCGACCCCGCAGACACCAGCTCCTTTCCCCAGCTCCTCTCCCTCGCTCTCCCGCGCCATGGCCGATGCCACCGCCGCCGCACCCTCGCCGTAGTCGCGCTCTCCGTCAACCCTGCGTTGCGCCACCGTGTCCAGAAGCTTCGCCGCCCTCCGCTCCTTCGAGCAAGCCGAGCCCCGAGCGCTCGCTTGCCCTAAATCCACTGCCTCGACCTCGTTCGACCTCGCCACCACCGGAGATCCCTTTCGCCGTCGCCGCCGCACCAGCTCGTCCCCGACCGCGTCGTCTGCTTCCTCAAGACCGCTGTGAGCCTGGCTACCTCCTCCCCCTTCCCTTTCTCGCTCTCGTGCACCACCGCGAGCGCACGTAGCTCACCCGCACGCGCCACCGCGGAGCTCGTCGCCGACGTGTCTCCGGCTAACCACCGGCCACCCCACCATGGCTAACGCACTCACCGCGTCCCCAGGGGCCCAACGCACCTCACCACGTGCCTCGCCGTGCCCCGTAGCCTCGGATTCATCTTCACCCGACTCCGGCGACCGCCAAAATCATCGCCGGCGACGTCTCCGGCCACCCCGAGCTCAACCACCGCCACCAAGAGCTGCGGCTCGGTCCCAGCTACCCGCAGATGCTCTCCGCCACCCATTTGATCGCCGGAATGCACAAAACCACTCTCCCCGCCGCGTCCGGCCTCGCCGGCGGCTAGACGCCGGCGTGTTTGACCTTGACTTTGACTAGGGTGGGTCCAGGTTGACTCCCCTGAGTCTATGACAAGTGGGCCCCCCCTCTGCTAATTAACCCAGTTTAGATTTAGCTAAATTTAGTTAGTTAATTAACTACTGACATGCGGGACCCACTGGTCAGTTTGACCTGGACCGGCCTGTTGACCTGCTGAGGTCAGCATGACATCATGCTGACGCAGTAATCCTTTTCTGAAATTAAAATAAATCCAGAATGATTTATAAATTTCAGAAAATGATCTAAACTTCAAAAAATCATAGTAAATCAACTGTAGCTCCAAATGCAAAGTTTTATATATTAAAAATGATCAGAAAAATCCAATCTATCCATTTGTACAGGTTTCATGCATGTTTAAGCAAGCTAACCTGATGTTTAGAGCAGAACTAGATAAAGCACTTATAAGGGCCATGTATGAGTTTGAAACTTGAATCTTTGATTCAAAATGGTTCAAACCCATCTGGTTTTAGTTGCATTAGCCCAACACACTCATATTGCCATGTTTTACGCATGCATCATATTGTTGCATATTGTTTGGTGATGATTGTGTATCGGTGCTCTCTGCGGCAGGTCCTGCCCCTGAGGAGTATCGTGATTACCCCAACGAAGAACAATATCAGTGCATCGACCCATCAGGCAAGCAACCAACCATTTGATCATATCGATACAATTCCATGTTCTCGCTCCTGCTCTCTTTTACTGCATTAAGACAACACATTTCAAACTGCTGTGTGCTACGGTAGTTGAACCCATTTCCTCTGCATGACCTGTCATTGCCACAGTAACTAGATGAAACCCACTAGCATGTGTAGGAGTTGATTGAGCCATATGTATGTGTCGTTCCTACCTTGCTGTGCCTGCTATGCTTAGAGTCGTGTCAGGTCTGGTTCATCTGGGAGATGGGCTAGAGTGAAATGATCATGTGGGTATGAGAGTAATGTGTTGAACACGATTTGGTAAAGGTATCGATGAGAGGCCATGTAGGAGTACATGGTGGGTTGTTTCGTTTAAGCCGTCCTTAAGCACTGAGATCTGTATGTGTGATTTAAGAATCAGCTACTACCATGCATTGGGCCCGAAACCAATGGACCCTCTCGGCTTCTTATTCACCCTAGTCCTCTGTCCAAGAGTTGCAAGTAGTTTCTGGTGTTTGTAGCCTACTAGAGGCCATGAACAGCGTTGACCGCGGGGTGGGCTGTGATGCGGTAGGTACATGGCATGGTGTACCGGATACCCGTTAGGTATCTCGGGAACTCTATACACATCGTTCGGGGCCGTATGTGGAAACCTCGGCCGGACTCCCTGCGGATGGAACCTGGATAGGCGATAAACCTGGACTAGAGACTTAGGTGTTTAGGTAGGTCGTGGCCGACACCCACGTTGGGCTTCCGCTTGAAGGTTGCCGAGTACATGTCGTGTAAACGGCGGTAAGTGGTGAGAGCGTGTATGAAGAAGTACACCCCTGCAGGGTTAACATAATCTATTCGAATAGCCGCGTCCGCGGTAAAGGAGTACTTGGTTGCCTATACAGTTCATAGAAAAGTAAACTGGAAACTACTAAAAGCCTCAAGATAAGTGTGAGTGCCGAGGATGGCTCTTCCGTAGGAAGATGGAGGTGGATCCTCGATAGTGTATTGAAGTGGTGAGTAGTGGACTCGTGTGCGCAAAACCATTTCAAGTTGGTGTATCGTAGGATAGCTTAGCCAAGAGTCAAAGCTGGCTTGCTGCAATAACCCCACCAACCCTCCTTGATAATGTGCATGTATGTAGGATCTGATGTAAGTCTTGCTGAGTACCTTTGTACTCGTGTTGCTTTAATTTACATTTTTCAGAAGACACTGAAACCCCTTCTGATGGGTTCTTCGTAGACGTTGACATCGATGAGTAGACTGAGGCCCAGGTGGTGACCCTGAGCTTGTGAAAGACCACGTAGTATAGCCAGGCTTTCCAAGCCTCTTTTATTTTACTAGTTTCTCTACTCAGACAAGTTACTTCCGCTGTTGGCTTGTATGTCTGTATGACTTGAATGTGGGTCGTGTGACCCGTGCTTGTGTGTATGCTATGTATGGCTCTCTGAGCCTTAAATAAAGTACTGGTGTTGTAGAGTCATGTTGTGATGCCTTGTTGTATTTGCACATATCGAGCATATTGTGTGTATGATTGAAATGCTTGGTATGTGTGGGATCTGACTATCTAGTTGTTTATTCTTAGTAGCCTCTCTTACCGGGAAATGTCTCCTAGTGTCTCCACTGAGCCTTGGTAGCTTGCTACTGCTCCGGAACACTTAGGCTGGCCGGCATGTGTCCTTCTTCGTTCCTGTGTCTGTCCCTTCGGGGAAATGTCACCCGATGGATACCGGAGTCCTGTTAGCCCGGTATAGCCCGGTTTACCGGAGTCCTGCTAGCCCAGTGCTACAGCTCGGATTCACTTGCTGATGACCGACACGTTTGATGCTGGGTCATGGATGCCTGTCCCTGTAAGTCTGTGCCACTTTGGGTTTACGACTAGCCATGTCAGCCCGGGCTCCTTACCATATGGATGCTAGCGACACTATCATATACGTATGCCAAAAGGCGCAAACGGTCCCGGGCAAAGGTAAGACGACACCCGTGTGAATACCGTGCGTGAGGCCGCAAAGTGATATGAGGTGTTACATGCTAGATCGATGTGGCATCGAGTCGGGGTCCTGACAGCGTTGGTATCAGAGCCGGACTGCCTGTAGGTTCTCCAAGCCAAACTGGTCAATGTTGAGTCTAGAAATTCTTTAGTTATATGTAGGGGAATTGATTGTGGGATGGAACGTAAGGCTCTTTTTACTCCTTTATCTCATGACATTCTGATCTGAGTCAGTCCATTCTTCCATCGGGGGTTAAGGACTAGGATCTCTTCTCTCTATCAGGTTCACGTGTTACTAATCAATAGTACCTTATAGGTTTGATGGATACAAGCCTAGTTCAGTTCTACTACCCATTATGTGCTAAGATGGACCCAGAACCTTGATATGATGTTGTTGAGTGTCTATGCAATTCTTTGTCAAATGCCTCAAAATCCTTTTTGAGCATTTACAGCCGTTATGCTGTCCAATTTCTGCTAGGAATCTTAATGTCTTGTGTTTATCATGTTCCAGATGGTGTCCCGTCCTCAGAATCAAGTGGTTCGTTTGACTCGATGCCTAGATGTACCCAGCCGTACTGCCATGTTGGTCAGGGTAATGACTGAGGCTGGATACCGTTGGTATCCTGAGTACACGTTCAAAGAGCAATTCTGAGACTTTAATCAAAGTCAATATTTTTGCACTGTCAGGATATTTCCATCTTATCCTGGATCTACCGAGCCCCTCCACTGCTCCTATGGACTCGGGGTTACTATTGAGATGGCTGTGCAGGATGCTGCCTACTCTATGATGACCATCATGCGAGTTAGGACTGGCCTATTTTGGGACTCTGACTTCTGGTATATGCCAGCATCACTCCCGGGAGCACAAGGGTATCTCCAGGCTATCTATGCTGACTCCACTCAGGAGGATTCACGGACCCGCACCACTGCACAGTTGCTTGAAGACAAGGACCGTGAAAATCGGGCCTTGAGACTAGAGCTTTTCAATACCCGTGCTGATCATTGGGCCACTTTGACTCGGTTTGCACCGGCTGTGCAAGATGGATATATGGATATGCGAGATCTCTATCCTGTGAGATCTGCTCTGCCAGACGTGATGGATTGGCGTGATGTAGGAGGCATCACCCCACCTCGTGGTCCCCGCAGGCCACCATCTATTGGTCCAAGACCTCATCCTAGTCCCTATGGTCCACAAGCTCCACGGGACCGACTGTTTCCGGATGATCACGTTGAGCTTCCAGGCTATGGAGGTGACTTCTATGAAGACTACTACGAAGCTGTTTGAGTTAGTAGTAGTATCACTACTATTGTAATAGTTGTACTTCCACCATCCTGTGTGACCGTGGAATATGACTTAGTGTGTAGCAATTCCGGGGGTGTAGGAAAAATAATGTATAGGAGCTTGGGATGCCTCCGATGAGATGTAATCCTCTTTTTACCGTAGTAGTACTTTGTTTGGTTCTGTACTAAACCTTGTATGGTGTGTATGACGATGGAATAAAAGAAGCAGTTTCGGTATCTACCATGTCATACGGATGATCATCTTACATTCCAAGTTATCCATTACATTCTACATTTCTATGTTAGAATCCTATCATCCTGGACTAAACCATTGTCTTGTTTTCCTAGGATGGTTAACACCCACACCAACCCTGCTCCCCCAGAGCAGGCCGAAGGCAGCAGAGTTGGGGGAACAAACCTGCCTCACCCTCCCTCTCTGGCCGAAGTTATGCTGGAAGCCGAGAGAAACAAGCGGGAGACTAACTGTTTGTTGGAGCGCATCGAGCAAAACACAGCACACCATCAGAGGAATAACTTGGTGTCACTCAGTGATTTCATCAAGTTACATCCACCCACCTTCCACCACTTCGTCGAGCCTCTCGATGCCGATGACTGGCTTCGCAGTATTACTCACAAATTGCGTTCTGCACTCGTGGCTGAGGCTGATAGGGTCACCTTCGCTGCATATCATCTCGAAGGCCCCGCCAGTCTCTGGTGGGAGAATTATGAAGCTATGCGCCCAGCGGGCCATGTCACTACTTGGGCTGAATTCAGCGAGGCTTTCCGTGAACATCACATTCCGGAGGGTCTCATGGACCGTAAACATGAGGAGTTCTGCAGTTTCACTCAAGGTCGACTCTCTGTTGACGCTTACAGCAGGGAGTTCGGTAACCTTGCACGATATGCAACGGAAGAAGTTTCTACCGATGCCAAGAAGCAGGCAAGGTTCCGTAAGGGACTTAGTCCTGAGCTTTGCCGTGACCTCCGTCTACATGAGTGCACCTCTTTTCAGAAGCTTGTGAACAAAGCCATCAGCGCTGAGTCTGGTCAGACTGATTTCGAAGCAACACGTAAGCATGGCCGTGACTTGGGTTCCTCATCCGGTGCTGGACCACAGAAGCGCCGGGTGTGGGTGCCTAACACTGCCCTGCCACCCAGGTTCACACCGAGGCTATCCTATCAGGCGCCTCGCCCCGCTCAATAGTTTGCACCAGCCAAGCCCTATGGTGGTCCAACTAACAATGCTCCTCCACACACCAGTTCCGTGACGTGCTTCTAGTGTGGGGAATCGGGCCACTACCTGCGCGAGTGTCCCCAGACCAACCCCAACCAGTCTGCAAAAGCTGTTGGCCGTGGCAAGCCGACAGGGAAAGTGTTCTACGCCAAGCCGGCCACTACTGCACGTGGCCATGTGAATCGTGTCTCTGCGGAAGAGGCTCAAGAGGATCCCAACATCGTTCTCGGTACGCTCCTTGTTAATTGCCACCCGGCATTTGTTCTTTTCGATACAGGAGCATCTCATTCATTTATATCCGAGAGCTATGCTCGACTGCATAACACCACATTCTGTGAGATGCCCACCTCTATGGTAATTCAAACCCCGGGATCCAAATGGAAAACTTCTAGAGTAAGCCATGGGAATGAAATTCAAGTCGACAGACTTGTTTTTCTCGCATCTTTGATAGCTCTCAAATCTTCAGATATTAATATCATCTTGGGTATGGACTGGATGTCAGCCCATCATGCCAAGATTGATTGTTTCTCTAGGACTGTTCAACTCACACATCCCTCGGGAAAGATAGTCAATGTCTTGACCCGAGTAGCCAAGCGACAACTATATTCTCTTAACGCCAGTCCTCTGCCAGACCTCGAAGACGTCCCGATAGTCCGTGACTTTCCAGATGTGTTCCCAGAGTAATTGCCAGGTGTTCCACCTGACAGATATGTTGAGTTCGTGATAGATCTCATTCTAGGAACTGTCCCAATTTCTAGAAGACCCTATAAGATGGCACCTTTTGAACTAGCCGAACTTAAGAAACAACTCGATGAGTCCTTGAAAAAGGGTTTCATCCGACCTAGTTCGTCTCCATGGGCTTGCCCCGTCCTCTTCGTCAAGAAGAAGGATGGTACGGACCGGATGGTTGTAGATTATCGACCCGTCAACTTGGTCACAATCAAGAACAAATATCCGCTCCCCAGGATCAACGACCTGTATGACCAGCTCGCTGGATCCTCAGTCTTCTCTAAAATGAATTTGAGGTTGGGCTACCATCAAATCAAAATCAGGAACGGGGACATTCCTAAAACGGCTTTTGTTACTCGTTATGGCCAATACGAGTACACCATCATGTCCTTCGGTTTAACCAACGCCCCGACCACCTTTTCTCGGTTAATGAACTCAATCTTCATGGAGTATTTGGATAAATTCATCGTGGTTTACCTCGATGATATACTCATCTACTCCAAGAACGAGGAAGAGCATGCCGAACATCTAAGGCTAGTGCTGAAGAAACTTTGAGAGCATCGCCTTTATGCCAAATTTTCTAAATGCGAATTTTGGTTGCCAGAAGTGACCTATATAGGACATGTAATTTCTGGTAAAGGTATTGCTGTTAACCCCGAGCGAGTTCAAGCCGTCCTTAATTGGACTCCACCTGAATCGGTCAAGCAAGTTCGGAGTTTCCTTAGCTTAGCGAGCTATTGTCGCCGCTTTGTCGAGAATTTCTCCAAGGTTGCTAAACCTCTAACTGAACTCCTCAAGAAAGATAAAAAGTTTGAGTGGACTCCACAATGTGAGCACAGTTTTCAAGAACTGAAAAGACGCTTGACTTCTGCTCCCGTATTGGTACCACCAGATTTCTCTAAGGACTTTGTTATCTATTGCGACGCCTCACGACAAGGACTAGGTTGCATTCTCATGTAAGATCGACATGTAATTGCTTATGCTTCACAGCAATTGCACCCACATGAGGAGAATTATCCTACTCATGATCTAGAGCTTGCAGCTGTAGTCTATGCACTCAAAACCTGGCAACATTACCTCCTCGGTAACCGTTGCGAAATTTTCACCGATCACCAAAGTCTGAAGTACATCTTCACCCAACCGGATTTGAATCTCAGGCAAAGACGTTGGTTGAGTTGATCACATATTTCGACTTAGGGATAACTTACACCCCAGGAAAGGCCAATGTCATGGCTGATGCGCTAAGTCGTAAATCCTATTGCAACAATCTAATGTTGCAGCAAAGTCAACCACTTCTCCATGAGGAATTTCGGAAACTTAACCTTCACATTGTTCCTCAAGGATTTCTTTCCACCTTGGTGGCGAAACCTACCCTTACGGATCAGATCATCAAAGCACAGAAGGTAGATCCGGGGATTTCCCGCATCAAAAGAAACATCAAGAAAGGAGTTGCGAATTGTTTCTCCATTGATGATCAAGGAGTCGTATACTTCGGGAACCGTCTAGTGGTTCCCAAAGTGCGAAACCTGAGGCAATTGATCCTGAAGGAAGCTCATGAATCTCCTCTCACCATTCATCCCGGTAGTACCAAGACGTATCAGGACCTACGCCAGAGGTTCTAGTGGACTAGGATGAAGAGAGAAGTTGCTCAGTATATTTCTAGTTGCGATGTCTGTCGTCGTGTAAAAGCAGAGCATCAACGGCCTGCTGGCACTCTTCAACCTTTAGCTATTCCTGAATGGAAATGGGATAAAATTGGTATGGATTTCATCACCGGTTTTCCCAGGACCAAGAGAGGAAATAACGCTATTTTCGTCGTTGTCGATCGTCTTTCCAAAGTAGCCCATTTCTTACCTGTTCGCGAGAGTATAACCGCTAGTCAATTAGCAGACTTGTACATCTCCCGAATAGTGTCTCTCCATGGTGTTCCACTGGAAATTAACTCGGATCGAGGAAGTATCTTCACCTCTCGATTTTGGGAAAGTTTCCAAAATGCTATGGGAACCCGCCTTTCCTTTAGCACCGCCTTTCACCCTCAATCAAGTGGTCAAGTAGAACGTGTCAACCAGATTCTAGAAGACATGCTTCGAGCTTCTGTTATCTCATTCGGAATGGATTGGGAGAAATGCCTTCCATTTGCCGAATTTGCTTATAACAACAGCTATCAATCTAGCTTGGGTAAAGCCCCTTTTGAAGTTCTCTATGGACGAAGGTGTCGAACGCCTCTTAACTGGTCAGAAACCGGGGAAAGACTATTCTTTGGCCCGGACATGATCCAGGAAGAAGAGGAGCAAGTTTGCATTGTTCGTGAAAAGTTGAAAACAGCCCAATCTCGTCAAAAGAGTCAATACGACCGAAAACATAAGGCTATGACTTTTGAGGTTGACGAGAAGGCTTACCTTCGGGTTACTCCTCTGAAGGGAACCCATCGTTTCGGTATCAAGGCAAATTGGCTCCTCGCTACATTGGACCTTTTCGCATTCTCGCTAAACGAGGAGAAGTTGCCTACCAATTGGAACTACCTCCACATCTCTCCAGAGTCCATGACGTCTTCCACGTTTCTCAACTCAGGCGTTGCTTCTCGGATCCTATCCGTGGAGTGGACCACGAAACACTTGATCTTCAAGATAATCTCACGTATCGAGAGTACCCCGTTCGTATCCTCGATCAAGCCGAGCGTACCACTCGACGTCATAATATCAAGTTTCTCAAGGTTCAATGGTCGCACCATTTTGAGAAGGAAGCAACTTGGGAAAGGGAGGATCATCTTCGACTTGAGTACCCCGCCCTCTTTCCGGAGGAACCTAAATCTCAGGATGAGATTCTTTTGAGTGGGGGTGAGTTGTCACACCCTAGCTAGTTCATGCATTAGAGTGTTGCATCATGTCTATTTTTCTCAACAGAAACTTGAAATGGGGATGACAGAACCCCCAGCCCCCTCTGAATCCAACTAGGGTTTACTAAAAATATTTTCAGTGAACCTGAAATGCCCTTCTAAAATGTCCATCATTTTTGTCTTGGTTCAGAACCTCGGCCAAAAGTGATGCACAATTTTCTAGGTCATCCTAAGGTCTTTGAATTAAATCATAAATATTTGAATTTGGGCATTTAAAATCTATAAAAAATTTCAGATGCTCAAATAATTCCAAACTAAAATGTTCCATGCTGGAATTATTCCAACTAAGGACCAGGTGTAGTTTGGTGATTTTGGGAGTTGCCTAGGTATTTTTAGAAATGCAACAAACCTACAGAATAAATAAAACTGAAAAAAGGGTAAGTCTTACCTGGCGCCACCTAGCAGGCCCACCTGCCGGCCCAGCCCAGCCACCGCTCCAGCGAGCTCCTTGGCTTGGCCAGGCAGGCAGGCAGCTGCTCGACGACGAGCACAGCATGCGTGCCACGCAGCTGCCCGCCGCCTTGCCGCTCCCCTCGTCCAGCTGTTGATGGGGAACGACCCCTCTCCCTCTCCCCGACCCCGCAGACACCAGCTCCTTTCCCCAGCTCCTCTCCCTCGCTCTCCCGCGCCATGGCCGACGCCACCGCCGCCGCACCCTCGCCGTAGTCGCGCTCTCCGTCAACACCGTGCTGCGCCACCGTGTCCAGAAGCTTCGCCGCCCTCTGCTCCTTCGAGCAAGCCGAGCCCCGAGCACTCGCTTGCCCTGAAGCCACTGCCCCGACCTTGTTCGACCTCGCCACCGCCGGAGATCCCTTTCGCCGTCGCCGCCGCACCAGCTCATCCCCGACCGCGTCGTCTGCTTCCTCAAGACCGCTGTGAGCCTGGCTACCTCCTCCCCCTTCCCTTTCTCGCTCTCGTGCACCACCGCGAGCACACGTAGCTCACCCGCACGTGCCACCACGGAGCTCGTCGCCGACGTGTCTTCGGCTAACCACCGGCCGCCCCACCATGTCTAACGCACTCACCGCGTCCCCAGGGGCCCAACGCACCTCACCACGTGCCTCACCGTGCCCCGTAGCCTCGGATTCGTATTTACCCGACTCCGGCAACCGCCAAAGTCATCGCCGGTGACGTCTCCGGCCACCCCGAGCTCAACCACCGCCACCAAGAGCTGCGGCTCGGTCCCAGCTACCCGCAGATGCTCTCCGCCGCCCATTTGGTCACCGGAATGCACAAAACCAATCTTGCCGTCGCGTTCGTCCTCGCCGGCGGCTAGACGCCGGCGTGTTTGACCTTGACTTTGACTAGGGTGGGTCCAGGTTGACTCCCCTGAGTCTATGACAAGTGGGGCCCCCCTCTGCTAATTAACCCAGTTTAGATTTAACTAAATTTAGTTAGTTAAATAACTACTGACATGCGGGACCCACTGGTCAGTTTGACCTGGACCGGCCTGTTGACCGGCTGAGGTTAGCATGACATCATGCTGACGCAATAATCCTTTTCTGAAATTAAAATAAATCCAGAATGATTTATAAATTTCAGAAAATGATCTAAACTTCAAAAAATCATAGTAAATCAACCGTAGCTCCAAATGCAAAGTTTTATATATGAAAAATGATCAGAAAAATCCAATATATGCATCTGTACTGGTTTCATGCATGTTTAATCAAGCTAACCTGATGTTTAGAGCAGAACTAGATAAAGCACTTATAAGGGCCATGTATGAGTTTGAAACTTGAATCTTTGATTCAAAATGGTTCAAACCCATCTGGTTTTAGTTGCATTAGCCCAACACACTCATATTGCCATGTTTTATGCATGCATCATATTGTTGCATATTGTTTGGTGATGATTGTGTGTCAGTGCTCTCTGCGGCAGGTCCTGCCCTTGAGGAGTATCGTGATTACCCCAACGAAGAACAATATCAGTGCATCGACCCATCAGGCAAGCAACCAACCATTTGATCATATTGATACAATCCCATGTTCTCGCTCCTGCTCTCTTTTACTGCATTAAGACAACGCGTTTCAAACTGCTGTGTGCTATGGTAGTTGAACCCATTTCCTCTGCATGACCTGTCATTGCCACAGTAACTAGATGAAACCCACTAGCATGTGTAGGAGTTGATTGAGCCATATGTATGTGTCATTCCTACCTTGCTGTGCCTGCTATGCTTAGAGTCGTGTCAGGACTGGTTCATCTGGGAGATGGGCTAGAGTGAAATGATCATGTGGGTATGAGAGTAATGTGTTGAACACGATTTGGTAAAGGTATCGATGAGAGGCCATGTAGGAGTACATGGTGGGTTGTTTCATTGAAGCCGTCCTTAAGCACTGAGATCTGTATGTGTGATTTAAGAATCAGCTACTACCATGCATTGGGCCCAAAACCAATGGACCCTCTCGGCTTCTTATTCACCCTAGTCCTCTGTCCAGGAGTTGCAAGTAGTTTCTGGTGTTTGTAGCCTACTGGAGGCCGTGGACAGCGCTGACCATGGGGTGGGCTGTGATGCGGTAGGTACGTGGCACGGTGTACCGGATACCCGTTAGGTATCTCGGGAACCCTGTACACATCGTTCGGGGCCGTATGTGGAAACCTCGGCCAGACTCCCTGCGGATGGAACCTGGATAGACGATAAACCTGGACTAGAGACTTAGGTGTTTAGGTAGGTCGTGGCCGACACCCACGTTGGGCTTCCGCTTGAAGGTTGCCGAGTACATGTCGTGTAAACGGCGGTAAGTGGTGAGAGCATGTATGAAGAAGTACACCCCTGCAGGGTTAACATAATCTATTCGAATAGCCGCATCCGCGGTAAAGGACTACTTGGTTGCCTATACAGTTCATAGACAAGTAAACTGGAAACTACTAAAAGCCTCAAGATATGTGTGAGTGCTGAGGATGGCTCTTCTGTAGGAAGACGGAGGTGGATCCTCGATAGTGTATTGAAGTGGTGAGTAGTGGACTCGTGTGCGCAAAACCATTTCAAGTTGGTGTATCGTAGGATAGCTTAGCCAAGAGGCAAAGCTGGGTTGCTGCAATAACCCCACCAACCCTCCTTGATAATGTGCATGTATGTAGGATCTGATGTAAGTCTTGCTGAGTACCTTTGTACTCATGTTGCTTTAATTTACATTTTTCAGAAGACGCTGCAACCCCTTCTGATGGGTTCTTCGTAGACGTTGACATCGATGAGTAGACTGAGGCCCAGGTGGTGACCCTGAGCTTGTGAAAGACCACGTAGTATAGCCAGGCTTTCCAAGCCTCTTTTATTTTACTAGTTGTCTCGATTCAGACAAGTTACTTCCGCTGTTGGCTTGTATGTCTGTATGACTTGAATGTGGGTCGTGTGACCCGTGCTTGTGTGTATGCTATGTATGGCTCTCTGAGCCTTAAATAAAGTACTGGTGTTGTAGAGTCATGTTGTGAAGCCTTGTTGTATTTGCACATATCGAGCATATTGTGTGTATGATTGAAATGCTTGGTATGTGTGGGATCTGACTATCTAGTTGTTTATTCTTAGTAGCCTCTCTTACCGGGAAATGTCTCCTAGTGTCTCCACTGAGCCTTGGTAGCTTGCTACTGCTCCGGAACACTTAGGCTGGCCGGCATGTGTCCTACTTCGTTCCTGTGTCTGTCCCTTCGGGGAAATGTCACCCGATGGATACCGGAGTCCTGTTAGCCCGCTATAGCCCGGTTTACCGGAGTCCTGCTAGCCCAGTGCTACAACCCGGATTCACTTGCTGATGACCGACACGTTTGATGCTGGGTCATGGATGCCTGTCCCTGTAAGTCTGTGCCACTTTGGGTTGACGACTAGCCATGTTAGCCCGGGCTCCTTACCATATGGATGCTAGCGACACTATCATATACGTGTGCCAAAAGGCGCAAACGGTCTCGGGCAAAGGTAAGACGACACCCGTGTGAATACCATGCGTGAGGCCGCAAAATGATATGAGGTGTTACATGCTAGATCGATGTGGCATCGAGTCGGGGTCCTGACACATGAAAGGTTATTGGTCAGCATTTATCAGAAGTCATTGAACGTTAACCGTGCGGACCCTACGGGTTCGAGAACTATGTAGACATGATCGAGATACATCTCCGGTCTATAACCAATAGCAGAACCTGGATGCTCATATTGGCTCCCACATATTCTACGATGATCTTTATTGGTCAAACCGTTATTCCCGTTGTCATCGGTATGTTACTTGCCCGAGATTCGATCGTCAGTATCTTCATACCTAGTTCAATCTTGTTACCAGCAAGTCTCTTTACATGTTCTGTAATACATCATCCTGCAACTAACTCATTAGTCACTTTCCTTGCAAAGTTTCTTATGACGTGTATTATCGAGAGGGCCCAGAGACCTCTCCGATACTCGAAGCGACAAATCCTAATCTCGATCTATGCCAACCCAACAAACACCTTCGGAGATACCTGTAGAGCATCTTTATAATCACGCAGTTACGTTGTGACGTTTGATAGCACACAAGGTATTTGTCGGGGATATACCACGCGGTGTAACCCGCCGGATGTATGACCCGGCTGGAGCTTGGCGACTCACTGGTGACCCGCCCGAACCTGGCGGTTTACGAGCAACCCGCCTGAACATTGTGACTCACCGGTGTCTCGGCGGGCGGGTTAGACGAACAACAAGGCCCAAGGCCAAGACGACCGTCTCATGCTATGGTGGGCCGGTTTATGAGGAAAGGCATAAGGAGTTTTCCCTTAAGGGGGCAAGACTAGGATTCCGCTTGTTATAGAATAATCCTAGTCCTACTAGGACTCCACATGTAACCCTCCCCTACAACTTATATAAGAAGGGGAACGGCACCCCGACAAGGGGGGAGAGGTAATCTCTAAGGCTAGAGACAATTAGGAGAGCCGGTTTATGCGCGACTCCCTCATGAGCATAATGAGACCTAGCCACAAACAACATATAGGGCTATTACCGGATGATGTTTCCTGGGGCCCGAAGCTGTCTAAATCCTTGTCTTGTGTGTTGATCCGCCTCGCGTCTCTCGTCCCACTCAACCCCTCTCAAGCTACCACATAGATGCGTTGGCCTCACGACTAAGTCCTCACACTAGGACATCGGTCGTGACAAATCCAAGATAGTTGGCGCCCACCATGGGGCTTGCGCACGGTGGTGTTGAGGTCTTCAAGGGATATCTCTCAGGGATCGAGAAACTCGTTATTGATCGAATGATAAAAAAGCCGGCACAGAACGATCGCCTGAACCACCGGACAACCACAAGCAGAGCCGGCAATTTTGTCAGAATTATGGTTAACTTTGTAGCTGATAGATACGAGATTGATCAGAGACGAAGAGATTTAAGGGTTTGTGTACGCCGCTCAGTGCATGGCTCGGCGACTCGCTGGATCCAAAGAAACATCAATATTTACGGCAGTGGAGCGGAGCTCCTGTCGTACTCATCGAGTCTCTCATCATAGAGGAAAAGAGGAATCATCGCCCCTCAGAAAAAAAGAAAAGAGGAATCGTCAAAGCCAACGACGACTAGGGACAGGAGATGGATATGGACTTGTCAGCCGAGCCTCCAAGCTGCAGTCGCGCCTAAACCGCTTCTGCGTCAAATCCCTATGGCCGATTTGTCAAGTCACCGGTGCCCCTTTTTCTACCTGGTCCTGCTCCGACCCGCCGCTCGAGCGCTTCGCTTTTGAGCAAACCGCACCTTTGTTCCAATCCGCCGGGTTTGTCCAAATGTGCCCTTCCTGTGTGGTCACACCAGGCCGACCCTGCTATGGTCTCATGCCGTCCGCTGGCTCTACAAGTCGCCGGCCACCGCCGTCGCCCTCCATGGTCTCGATGCCGGTGCTGCCATTGCACTTTTCCTTGGTCGTGCACCACCTTGCCCCGACAAATTGCCGCCATGCCCTCCAACCGTCACGTCCGCTGTCATCTCGCCCAGATGTGACCCGCCATCTGCGCCTTTGCGTTGGGCCACTCTTGCAGCTTTGCCGAGTTGGTCAGCTCATCTGTGTGGCTTGACGCGCCGAGGCCTGCCAACCTCCAAACCGCCGTTCTGCGCCCGGATCAATCCGATCGGGCCGAAGGCTTCCATCGACCCATGCTGAGTTGCCTTCATGGCGCTCGCCCTGCCTCTGCTTGCCTCCATGACTACGCGTTAACTCAGCCGGTCACCTCTACCTCAAGTCGCCATCACCGCTCTGAACCGCTTCGGCTGTACGCGGGCCTGCGCCGGTCACTTCTACTGCTGCCGCCTTGTTTCACTTTCGAGCCGCCGTTTTTCTGTGAGCCGCGGTTTCTTCTACAGGCAGCCAAAGTCAGGAACTTCACGGACATTCAATCACCTGAGGAATTGCAAAAGAGAATAAAAAATGCATGATGCGGCCAGTCGTCTTTTATTCGCCTGCAACCTCTGCTACAATCAGCAGCGCCTCCCCTGTTATCACATGGTTAATCAAGACTGACTTGGTCAATTGCAGGACAATTACTGACAGATGTGAAGTAAGTTGGATTAAAGTTTCCACTCAAATCAACCAAAGTAGTGCATATGCAGACCAGCGTGTAGATCAACAAATATATCTATTTCACGTGGAGTATGAACAAAGGAGAAAACAAAAAGGTCTGGCTCCAGCAACACGTTCTTGTTGCGACCATGGGGATTATCAGTATCTGCGTTCATCTGACAAGGCATATCAGTTAGTGCTACTATTGTTGTTACAAAAGCACTAGTACTAGTTGGGCTGAGAATTGCTATGTCCACTACACGATAGTACCAGGTGCTATTTGCCCTATCTATTTTTCAATATGTATTAATTCATTGAAAACAGCCACTCTTGCTGTGATATTTTTTGAATGCAGGATAATTGTTCACTGCAAGAGCGATGATCATGTGATGGATATATAGCTCGCGCCACCATTGTCATGCGCTAGCATCTGACCATGCCATAATGTTCAATGAATGTATGTACAAATGGCCGTCTCTCCGGCCCAGTCTACATCAACATGATATGGTTAACTCACCCGTCCGCACCAGCTTACAACGCCATGGCCGACTCATCTGTATGTGCCGCTTCTGATGATGCAGTTGTCTTTACCGCCTGTCTCTTGCAGTCGGGTCCACATCGACTCATACGGGATCATTTATAACTTGCCGAGCTTCAACATATTCCAGCGTTCTGCTGTTCAACTATATGTCGGTTTACATCACGATCAAGTATGGAGAATCTCAAGCCAACTCCTCGAGTCGTCTTAAGACTTGGGGGCCACAATGGCATGACTCAGCCAATTCATGACCCCGGGTCACTGAAGGGAAAATAACCCGGTCCCGGTGGCTATTGCTATATTGATGAAAACTAAAGGGCCGTCACAAAATTTCCAGCTTAAAATGAAGGATCCCAGTTTAAAATACGGCTCAAGAGAAATCTGTCTCTCACAAAGCTTTGAAACTCTCAATATCCGGTTTAAAATGCCGGTTCAAAAAGAATTCATCTCTTTCAAGTTCGAGTTCTCAGAAAAGTTAAAGGTTGCCAAAGAGAACTTGCTGCCATGATGCGCGGTTCAAACATGGGTATCATGCCTTATGGGCTTATCATATTATTGATCACTTGGGGGCTTCCTGCTCATTGAGCATAGCCATGACTACCCTCTTGGTCTGGCTTATACGCCATGCTTACAGAACACTTGGGGGCTTGCTACCCAGGATAAAGGGAGCAAAGAGAGTCTGTTGCAATGCACAACTCAAACATAGGTACCCTGCTTTGATATCATTTGGGGGCGACCTGCTTAATGAGCAGAGCCTTGATTACTCTCTTGATCCGGCTTGTATGCCCTTAATAAAATGTTACTTGGGTGCTCTTTGTTCAATGGACAAGAGTTTTTATGACCCTCGTAATAGGCTTAAAGCCAGGCTTGGAAGCCAGGTGTATTCACCTAAAAACCCGGGTTATCCCGCCTTTTTAAGTCTGCCACTCCGCCTAGGTTGACTGGAATGACATGCCGTACTTTTGACAGTCAATTTTATATAAGACCCTGAACTTGTCAAAGTTAAAACGACGATTGGTCATGTGAGGCCTGGCTTATAAGTTATGCATGAAGGTTTAACTCAGTGGCTGTGTGGCCCTTTGAAAGCACTTGAGATTTAGGCTTGGCGGCCTATGAAAGCCTTGTTTTTCTGCTTTATTATTTTCTATTTGAAGATTTTTGGGTTCATCTTTGTACCATATTGACATATGGTTTAAAAACTGATTCAGGCCATCTAGCCTTGATTTCTATCGCTCATCTTTGAGTATATCCATGGTTTTTTGATAACCCTGCCTGGCTTTGGACTATAAGTCGCCAGTACATGATGATATTAAATACTTGGAAGCATTGCGCTCTAAGTTTTGGGATATTACCCCTTGCTGCATACGGTGTTGTAAGCTTACTTTGCTCTAAATCTTCGGGCTGCTACCCTTGCTGGATGTGGCGATGTAAGCCGGCAATTTGAGCGGATCTTCCAGGTATATTTTTAAATTGTTGGTTGAATATGCGAGGTTTGATAACCCACGCTGGCTTTGGACGTTAAGTCGCCAGTATATTTTGGATTGCGCGATTGGAATCATGCGCTTATAAATCATTGGATTATTGCCCTCATTGGATATGGCGATGAAAGCCGGCAGTATGAGCCAATTCTACATGTATGTTTTCCTGGTTATATTAATATCCGAGGTTTGATAACCCGCCCTGGCTTTTGACGTTAAGTTGCCAGTATGTTTAGGCTTGAATGGCCTTAATGCTAGTTTTTTCTATAATTGCATAAGACTATATTATGTTTGGGTTGTTACTCGCCCTGGCTTTTGATGTTAAGTCGCCAAGGCATATGTTGTTTAAGCTTTGTATAGAACATGTAGAGTTTTACACATAAGTAAGAATACTGCTATTGCTCATATGAATCATTGAGTTTAAACCCATCATCTGGCCATCTGAAGATATTGCCGGGTTATCCAGTTCCGGGTTATATTATTCAATATTGGGTTTATTGAGGCTATGAGCCGCCAAAGTGATCTTGTCAAAAACTGGACATGACTATGAGCCTCCATGGTTGGGGTTATCAGTTCTTGATTTTTACAAAGGCTATACGCTCCCGGGTTACAAAAATTCTGGTTTACAGTGAATGCACATTAAGTCGCTATCGACCAAGAGCCACCGGGTATTTAACTCCATATTATATTATTCAAATCTTGAATAGCCAACATGGCTGGATTTTTATTATGGTTATCAATAACCAGTATTATGATTGAGGTTTTCAAAGTCACTTCAGTGCAATGGCTATTATTTCTTTATCAAAGGATATGATTTATTCTACAATGGGAGGAATAGTCCCGAGTCGCTGCAGGCTTACGACCCGGCCCTTGGGGGCTACATTATTCAGATTGAGACTACATCAAATACGCAAGTCCCATGTCACTGCCAGCATGCACCCTGGCACTTGGGGGCTAATGCAAAATCATTTTTTGCACACCTTATTGAAGACCTGACTCATCACATCGTAATGAGCCGGCCCTTGGGGGCTACCAATTGCTCCTATCAAAATTCAAGGTACACGAGCCTTAATCCATTATATTGAAGGGTCCACTACTCAGTTGGTAGAGTACAAAGCTCTTAACCTTGTGGACGTGGGTTCAAGCCCCATGGTGGGGGTTACATCATATGATGTTATTTTTAATTAAATATATATATAAAGTCCCATCTCAGTATTATCTTACGGAGCCGGCCCTTGGGGGCTACAGGTTGCTGTTCAAGTCTACATGGTCATATCTACAAAGTCCCTGCTCATTACTGCATAATGACCTGGCCCTTGGGGGCTACACTGGTTGAAGTTTTTATGAGAATAAGGCAATTACAAGTCCCAGGTTGCTGCAAACATGACGACCCGGCACTTGGGGGCTACACATGTGGAATATTCAGTTTTGAATAGTGACTGAGATGAGCAACTTGGATTTCTTCAAGGTTGCAACATTTATATTGAAGCAAGTCTTAAGTTGTTACTACGCTCCCGTCTAAAGACTTGGGGGCTATAGGTGATATGAATATAATGGAGGAACATCTTCAAGTTCTCAGTTCTTTGAAACAAACCAGGTATCATATTCTTAGTTTTGGCTTGGATAGCTTAGGAAAGTCAATTACATGACCCGACACCATTTGTTTATAACCTGACAATTTTGGCAATCATAAATCGGCAAGATCTACATCTTTAAGCTGGCTGAATATCAGTTGAATATTTCAAGACCTATATTTTTGTCAAGTCAGAGTATTGAAGGCCGACTCAAATGAATTATTTCTTATAATATCTCTCTACAAGAGTGTAACGCCCATGATGCGGCTATATCTCCCACGTGTCGAGGCATGACTTAGAGGCATAACCGCACTGTGGTGTTGTCGCAAGAAGGGTCATCTTCACACAATCCCATGTAATGAACAAGAAAGGGATAAATAGAGTTGGCTTACAATTGCCACTTCACACAAAGATCATATAATTCATACATCATTCAGAGTACACACATAGTCTGACTATGGACAAATGCAAATGAAAAGAAGTTAACCCCAAATGCTAGATCCCCGATCATCCCAACTGGGCTCCAATACTGATCATCAGGAAACGAAAACATAGTAACGACCAAGGTCCTCATCAAACTCCCACTTGAGTTCGGTAGCATCGCCTGCACTGGTATCATCGGCACCTGCAACTGTTTTGGTAGCATTTGTGAGTCACGAGGACTCAACAATCTCAAAACCCGTGAGATCAAGACTATTTAAGCTTATGGGTAGGATAAAGTGATGAGGTGGAGTTGCAGCAAGCGCTAAGCTAATATGGTGGCTAACATACGCAAATAAGAGTAAGATGAGAAACTACGCAATGGTCGTGAAGCTAGAAGTGATCCTGAAACTACTTATGTTCAATCATAACCCAAACCGTGTTCACTTCCCGGACTCCGCTGAAAAGAGACCATCACGGCTACACACACGGTTGATGCATTTTAATTAAGTCAAGTGTCAAGTTCTCTACAACCGGATATTAACAAATTCTCATCTGCCACATAACCGCGGGCACTGATCTTGAAAGTTTATACCCTGCAGGGGTGTCCTAACTTAGCCAATCATAAGCTCTCACAGTCAACGAAGGATATTTCTTCTCCCGGAATCACCCGATCAGACTCGGAATCCCGGTTACAAGACATTTCGACAATGGTAAAACAAGACCAGCTAGTCCGCCCGAATGTGCTGACAAATCCCGATAGGAGCAGCAGATATCTCGTTCCCAGGGAACACCAGATAGGTCAAGCTACGAGTAAGACCAGCCCTCAAGTTTCCCCGAGGTGGTCCCGCAGGTTGCCTGGTTCGGACCAACACTCAGAGGAGCACTAGCCCCTGGGGGGGGGTTAAAATAAAGATGACCCTTGAGTCTGCAGAACCCAAGGGAAAGGTATAGGTGGTAGGGAGGCAAATGTTAAAACCAAGGTTGGGCATTGCTCGAGGAGTTTTATTCAAGGCAAACTATCAAGGGGGTCCCATAACCCCAACCGTGCAAGGAACGCAAAATCAAGGAACATAACACCGGTATGACGGAAACTAGGGCGGCAAGAGTGGAACAAAACACCAGGCATAAGGCCGAGCCTTCCACCCTTTACCAAGTGTATAGATGCATTAATTAAAAGTAAGAGATATTGTGATATCCCAACATGTTCATGTTCCAACATGGAGCAATCTTCAACTTCACCTGCAACTAACAACGCTATAAGAGGGGGTTGAGCAAAAGCGGTAACATAGCCACACAACGGTTTGCTAGGAAGGTGGGTTAGAGGCTTGACATGGTAATATGGGAGGCATGACAAACAAGTGGTAGGAAGCGCGACATAGCGATAGAACCGACAACTAGCAAGCAAAGATAGAAGTGATATCGAGGGTAATGGTCATATTGCCTGAAATTCCGCTAGGAAGAAGACCGAATCCATGAAGTATACGAACCAACATAGTTGAACGAATCCTCACAATTGCAATGTAACCGGAACTATCAAGGAGAAGCGCAACCGGAAAGAAGCAAACAACATGGTAAAAAACCATCACATAAACATGGCATGATGCACAACCAAGTATGATGCATGTCCGGTTTAAAGAGGCATGTCATGGCAAAGTGCAACAAACAATACTGCAAGTTAAGTAGAGCTCAATATGCAACGAGTTGCATATTGACGAAACACCACATTCGAGTTATTTAGTTCGCTCTCGTTTAGGTACACAACAATATTAAATGTTGTTAAACATGGCAAGAGGTGAAACATAAGTAAACTAACTATTTAGGCAAGTTTAAATGAGGCCGGGTACAACAAACAACAATTCCGAAAAATCCTCATGTCCATATTTTGAATTAGCTATTGTTCTACCCTAAAACCTATTTTAATGTTGTTAAGCAGTAAAACAAAGTGCACCAAGTTAATCTATGCATTTTTCTAGACTATTTACATATATAGTTTATTTAATTTGGAGCTATGGTTATTTAGTTATGAAATAAATCATTTTAACATGTGATTTATGCAAAATAATAGCAAACAACATGTTAAACATTTTTTACATGGATGAAAGTTGGATATTATGAAACTAGATAAAGAAACTAAGCATTTTTCATATATAAATTATTTACATATGATGCATGGTTAATTAGTTATTAAATGCATGATCTAGTGGGCCTTTTCTGCAAAACTCCAGCTTCCCGATTAATTGGCAAATTCGTAAGAGGAAAAAAACAGTGACTGGGGCCGAATCTGGTTG